>NC_030678.2:132568707-132889468 GCF_000004195.4 Xenopus tropicalis | reverse complement strand
TCTTCCTCCAAACACAGCGAGTTGAGTTAATGCCAAAGAGCTCTATTTTGGTCCCATCAGACCACAGCGCCTTCTCCCAGTCACTCACAGAATCATTCAGGTGTTCATTGGAAAACTTCAGACGGGCCTGCACATGTGCCTTCTTGAGCAGGGGGACCTTGCAAGCCCTGCAGGATTTTAATCCATTGCGGTGTAATGTGTTTCCAATGGTTTTCTTGGTGACTGTGGTCCCTGCTAATTTGAGGTCATTAACTAACTCCTCCCGTGTAGTTCTAGGATGCTTTTTCACCTTTCTCAGAATCATTGACACCCCACAAGGTGAGATCTTGCGTGGAGCCCCAGAGCGAGGTCGATTGATGGTCATTTTGTGCTCCTTCCATTTTCGAACAATCGCACCAACAGTTGTCACCTTCTCTCCCAGCTTCTTGCTAATGGTTTTGTAGCCCATTCCAGCCTTGTGCAGGTCTACAATTTTGTCTCTGACATCCTTGGACAGCTCTTTGGTCTTTCCCATGTTGGAGAGTTTGGAGTCTGCTTGATTGATTGATTCTGTGGACAGGTGTCTTTTATACAGGTGACTAGTTAAGACAGGTGTCCTTAATGAGGTTGACTAATTGAGTAGAAGTGTCTAACCACTCTGTGGGAGCCAGAACTCGTAATGGTTGGTAGGGGTTCAAAAACTTATTTCACTCAATGAAATGCAAATCAGTTGCTATCTTTTATTTAAAGTTATTTTTTCGATTTTCCTTTTGATGTGCTATCTGCCACTGTTAAAATAAACCTACCATTGAAATGATACTGTTCTGAGACTTTTCATTTCTTTGTCATTGGACAAACTTACAAAATCAGTGAGGGGTCAAATAATTATTTCCTCCACTGTAGCTTCAAGAAGGGGTTGGATGGCTTTTTAGCAAGTGAGGGAATACAGCGTTTTGGGAGATTGCCACCTTGAAGTCAGAAAGGAATTTTTCCCCCTCTGCGGCAAATTAGAGAGGCTTCAGATGGGGTTTTTTGCCTTCCTCTGGACCAACTAGCAGTTAGGCAGGTTATATATAGGCACTATGGTTGAACTTGATGGACATGTGTTTTTTTTTTTTCAACCCAACTTACTATGTTACTCTCCACATGTCCTTCTGTACAAAAGTCACAAGATTATGAATATGAACTCTAAAGGTCTACTGAACAGTTTAATACAGCTGGGGCATATAGAGACTACAAAATGGAAATAGTCTTTACAGGCAAAAACAAAAAAATGCAGACTGCAATGAGTTCAATGAGTTCAATTCAATACACCACTAAAAAGAACCTTATTCTGTTAATTTATATTGTTATGTATAATTATGTGAATAATTATATGTATCATTTTCTATTCTTTTTTTTCTAATTCAGAAAAACTTTAAAATTCAAAAATTCTGTGCTTATTGGTTAAAAACCTTAAAATTAAAAAAACATGAGAAAACATTTTGAACGCAATGAAATCAGATTCTATCCGCCATTTTCAATGAGTCTGCCAAATTTCAAATTAATCTTATAAACTTGAATTAAAAATAGCATAGATTTTGCTAATACAACTCTCATTGTCGTCTATACGAACTTGCCAGCTTTTAGATGCCAAATTTTTATATTAAAATTTTTGCCACATAGCCTGCTGTTGAAGTTGACATAATGAATACATTCACTTTTAATTTTATGCCTATACCCAGTCAAAAAAGTTGATGCAATGTCAAAAGAAATGACGGAAGTGACATCACTTAAATTTACACACAGAACTGTCTTTTGTTTTTTAAGGTATTTGCATATAGATCTGGCAGAAATATATTAGAATCCCCTTGACTGCTGTGCTTATATCCTTTTTGTTGTACTGAGGGAAACTGTGGTGTATATACTGTATATATAAGGGATGCACCAAATCCAGGATTCGGTTCAGGATTCAGTCTTTTTCTGCAGGATTCGGGCGAATCAATGCTCCTGGCCGAACCGAAACCTAAAAATCATGTGTCTCTTTGGCATGTAAACGCAGCGAGATTTATCCCTTCCAAAAACTAATATGCTAATTAGAGTTCAGATTCAGTTCGGTATTCGGCCAAATCCAAAAAATCTTTATCTAGCCCTTAGAAAATACACATTGTTGCCTTACTTTCTGTTTTTGAGATTAACAATGTCCCAGTTGTATTTTATTTTCTTGGTTATTACTTAGATATTGTCATAATGTTGCCAACTATTTCCAACTACTTCTTTAATCTGTTGTAGTAAGGGAATGATCTGTAATGGTAGGGCCTTATTATGTAATTGATATCGCTACTCTTACAAACTGTGTAGTCTTTTTGGTGTGACGCGATCATTTGGCCTCAGGGCTGAAAACTGGATTGTATGGGGATTGGTGCCATACATTTATAACCAACTGCAATGATTAGTTATTCAACATGCTGACAAAATGATTGGAGAGCAAAGAACGCAAAGGTCCTCAGCCGACCAGAACTGTGGGTGTGAATGATAGGTTCTCATCCAAATGGGTTACGTTTTAAAAATTGTTTGGCTTGCCTGAAGGTGCTCTGATTTTCTTCCACACTCCAAAAACATAAAAGCAGGTTAATTGGCTCCTAATAAAATTAACCTTAGTTAGTGTAAATGTAATAGGGACTTCATATTGTAAGCTCCACTGTATCAATGTATATGACTCATGGGTATAGATTTAACGATAAGACACATTATAATTGTTTCATTGATGATAAATGTATTGTGATACTTGTTTACATGCAGTCTTAATGCATTGATTACTGATTCTAAACACCAACATGGAGGTTAAGATTTTAGCCACATGTAGAGGTGAATGTTTATTTGTGCTTGCTGTTGTGGCCATAAAATCTCATCCAAGGATTATAATGTAGTAATATTGGGTACCCACCTCTGATTACGGCATCATGACAGTACTAATTTTCTTCTGCTCTAACATGAAAATACCATTTTTATTTGAACAAATGTCTCCATGATTTCAAATGTTCACAAAAAAAGCAATGCTTAGAGACCAATACTGATGTAATTGATGAATGGCAAGCAGAAAATACCACTGTATAATACAGTGGTACTTACAAAGAACAATACTACAACTTACAAAGAACAATACTACAACGTATCATTATTCTTTTAAAAAATTGTACAGGAGCACTCTGGTCTAACAAAAAGAATCTCATTCTGGAGCACAAATACTTTGGACTGTGCCTAAATCCTGTGCTATAAATAATCTGCTGTATAACTGTGGGAAAGGCTTGGAATTTGGGTTCTATAGAGCACGTACTTATATAGCAGAAATCAGATAAGATGTATAAAATACAATAGCTTTAATTCTTACAAGAATATAGACATGGGTCAAATGCCATTCATGGCTCTCAAAAAACTATGGACATTTGTTGCCAAGCATAGTTTATTTTTAGGCTTTTAATTGACAGGTACGACCTTTGAGTGTATAATATAATATTTTCACTTTATGATGTAACTGGTAATTTAACAATAGCTTCAGCATTAGCCACACTAACCATGTCTAGGTTTTTCTTTTTGTCTTTGTCCCTAGTTAATGAGACCTTAATATTTATTTGGTTTAAGTCATTCGTCTTGATAAATGAAAAATGACAAGACAAATTAACGAAATATATTATTTTTAATATAAAATAATTGTTTCAGCTGCTAGTACCAAAAATATGTACAAAGTGCACAAAGTTTAAATATCTGTACATAAAAAGAAACACAATATACAATATACTGTAATAAAAATTAAATATTTTATGTGAAATGTTCTTAACAATGCAAGTTTTACAATTTTAATGTACATGCATAATATAAAATAGAGGTTTAATATTCAAAGCTATGAAATAAAAAAACAAAAAAAATTCATCAATAATTGACCACAAATGAATTAGTTAAGAAATACTGAAGGTGTCATTTATTCATGCTGCCCTTCAAAGAACAGAACAATAGGAGTTTGTTTCAAAATGACATCCAAACTACATGTTTTGGTTCCATATAAACAAGTAATACTGCTTGCAAAGCATATGTATAAAGAGGAAAACATTTAATTATCTATAAAAGATTCCAATGCCACCTACTATACCAGTAAATCAACTAGAACATAATTATTGTGTAATTTGTTGAAAAGGTTTTTTTTCTCCATTTGCTAAAAAGACCATTAGGGTAATGGAACAGAGCAGTAACCTTAGTGCTAAAACACTTCAATGCACCAAGGTCTGTCTGCCATCGCTCCATATGGGTTCAGTAGGCACTTTACATTCGAATTAGAAGTGCTGACAAGCTGAAGGGCATTGGCAGTCAAAACCATTAGCCTTACAATGCTAAATATGCAGTTCACATCCATACAACTTTTTTTGAAAACAAAATGTATATATTTATTTAATTTCAAATATTCATCTCATATATTAAAAAAGTATACGAGTAATCATCTGACTATTCTTCTTTTACACAGTGACATAGCTTATACAAAGAATAAGTTAAGGTGTAACCATCTACTCCTAAATTAATAAGCACCAGTACATTACCAAGCACCAACTAAAGAAACAATATTCCAGTCACCAAGTATAGCAAATTTACTTCTCATTTTAAAGGTGGCCATAGACAGACAGATAAAAGCTGGCTACTTGGCCCCTCCAAACCAAGTCTGCAGCCTATCAGCCCATGTACGGCGCCCTCCCCATAGAGACTTTAGCATTAAATAAGCAAAATAAGCATTTACTTGGCTTTTTCAGCAGACTTTAGTTTTAGACCAAACTGTGATATTGTATTATTAACTGGGAATTTTTGAAAAAGTGGTATACAGGTATTGGACCTTTTATTCATAATGCTCGGGACCTGGGGTTTTCCGGATAAGGGATCTTTCTATAATTTGGATCTCCATACCATAAGGATTAATTATATCTTAGTTGGGATCAAGTACATGGTACTGTTTTATTATTACAGAGAAAAAGGAAATCATCTTTAAAAATTAGAATTATTTTCTTATAGCCTATCAGAGATGGTCCTGCCATAATTCGGAACATTCTGAATAACAGGTTTCCGGATAATGCATCCTGTACTACAACAATTAGGAAGTTTTTGGGTTTTGATACATTCAATTAAAAAAAACAAAACATACCAATGGAGTGCAGTTTATATATGAATGTAACAGATGTTGAGCATCATTTGTTCCATTGGGGAAAAGTGTGTGCCTATATGCTTTAATAAAGGCTGTTTCTTCTGTGCAAAATCAGAGCTTAAAATATATACATATTTATTCATAAAACAATGCACTGAAATACAAACATGATATGAGACTACAGACACTTTTAGGCAACCTTCAGAATTCTCGCCCAGCAAAAAATAAAACAAAAACTTAAGTACAGAAAACTGGAAGGTTAATATTAACATAAAAAAAAATCATGCCAGCATGAATAAATAAAGCATTATAATGAAAATATAAAGAGTAGTACCATTGTGTATTATCTAACACTGTTCTACACAAAATTGTTTCTTAAAAACGCACAGAATGCAGTAAATATGAGCAACTTTTAGGAAGCTTTCAGATAAGTCCTATGAAACTGACTTTTTCAAATTTTTTGAAATTAGGTAAGAGTTAAAAGAAACAGTAACACCAAAAATTAAAAAAGTTTTGAAGCAATAAAAATATAATGTACTATTGCCCTGCCCTGTAAAAGTGTTTGTATTAGAAACCTTACTATAGTTGACATAAATAAACTGCTGTGAAGTCATGGGGGCAGCCATTTATGCTGCCTTTTCTACTTTTTGCAGTTTGAATAGCTACACAGCAGCTTTTTGTATATAAATTATAGTGTTTCTAAAGCAAATACACAACTTTTACCAGTGGAAGGGCAACATTATATTTTAATCAATTTGATTCATTTTTTTGGTGTTATTGTCCTTTAGTCCCACTATTATCCTTTATTCTCACTGTTGTTGCAAACATGTTTGTGTCAGTGGGGCTGATTTACTAACATAGGTTATGCTAAATTGCTCAAATCAGCTCAACAACCAACCAGTCTACTAAAAGTTTGAGAAGGAAAACAAACGTCTGGTTTCTCTCGGTAACTGGTGCAATTTTGCCCTAGCTTGAATAAGAATCAATCTCATGAAACCATAATCGTTTTGCTACTTAAATAAACAAAATCAAATAAAACCTTGGTAAAGAGGATAAATTAAAACAGTGTTAGTAAACCTTTACAATCAACAAGGCAAATAACGATAACGATTCTTGTATCAGTCTTAGCACAAAGCAGTGACTGTCAATCTTGCAGGATTGAAGTATGTAGAGAGCATCACATTTTTATTCAGATCCCTTTAGTTCTAAATATGGAATAAGAAAAGAATTAAATGTCCAGGCTAGGGATCTTGAAAGCTCCAAAATATGTTGCTTCTTGAGCTGGGTCCAACAGTTCTGAATATGAAGCTTGGATGAATATCTCCTCACCAGCGTGTAACTTAAAAACCCCTCCTTGATATACAGAATAAAAATGATAGACTGAATTATCTGACCAAATGGCTGTTTTCCCACCCTTCATTAGCGTTTCATAAGGCCTCCTGTTCTTCCTCGCTTTACAGATGTACATCATAAGTTGCAGAGCCTTGTCTCGGTATTTTTTTCCTGTATGTATATGGTGTCTAAAGCACAGATTTGCATATACAAAATAATAGCCATCTTGTAAGATTTTCAGCTTTCCATTATTGTAGTTTATATTTCTCAGATTTGCCCAACCTTCTCTGAAATTCCAGAAAGTAAGGTTTACCTTTGACTGTTCACCTTAAAGTAGAGGAAATTGTTGAGTCAGAATATGTCATATCCATTAACTGTTGAATAGACTTGGTTTCAACTAAAGCACCTTAAGCACAAGTTCAAAGAGCATATACATTTATCAAGTTATTAAGTACAGCCAACAGCCATGTAAATACATGTGTAAGCATGCAAGTATGGCACACAATAATCTAAAGAACCACAGAAAACTGACCATGAGAACCATAGGTGCAGCAAGAAAAAAAAATTAAAGTTTTGCCTTTTTATTAAATCTGCTTTTATGTTTCTAACTTACACCTGGGCAGGAATGTTTAGTATTTTATCAATATCATGTGTGTTCTGTCATCAGGTGGCTTTCTTTGAGATTTTACCATACAATTAAAACATCTAAAATAAAAAGTTCTGAGCCTTGTAAGTAGTTTTTTTTGTTTTATAAAAGTCTCATAGAGCTACCTCATAGAGACCTAAATCAGTAGTTGATTATGTCAATATATTACATTAACAATTCAGTTTTATTTCTGAAATCCTCACTGATTTGTTGAGGAAAATACCTTCAAAAAGTTTCTGCTTTGGTTATTTTTTCATACCTAAATTAATATTTAAACTCCCAATGATTTGCAAAGACTTTAGAATTTTACTGCATGTTTGAATTTCCATACATAAAATGTAATCTGCTTAAAACCCCAAACTTTTTCCCTTCCCATATGATATTCCCATCTGCTTTTTTTTTTAAGACTTCCCTTGACCATTACACCATCTTGATAATCCTCAATAACTGTTGTATGTTAAAAAAAGAGCACAAAAGCACCCATAAGTAAAAAAAAAGATAAGTCCTTCATAATCAGACTGCATATTGCATCATGTTAACTAAATACAGTACTGTGGATCAGAGTATGGCTAGCAAGAGATCGGATGAGCAATTTGGAAGGTTTAAGAAAATGTTAGAATGCAAGGTATAAATATACAAGGTTTTTATCACAGTGTTTAATAGTGTATTTTGTGGAAAATATTGAAACATAGCAATTGAAAGCATTTTAGTGATATAGTTAATATTAGCAATTTTCGAAGAAAATTATTACGTCCTTGAAGAGTTAAGAGAAGACAAAGACAAAAGAAAGAAAAAAGCCATATGAGAAATGCTTTGACACAGCAAATAGGCAAGTGGTTGTGGATTCAATATTTATCTGGGATGGAAAATGGAATTCAGCATGCAAAAATTATATATTTAAGGAAAAATACAAAAAAGAAACCATCAGTTTCTGGCAAGACATCTTATGGTTTGGTTAAAATCATGTAACAATTTTAGACACGTGATGTTGCTGGGGGCACTTTGTACACTAAAAAACCTTAAGACTGGGTGGTCAAATATGATTGCACAAGTCAACAAAATCACATTTTCTTTGGAAGCAAAGTAAAGCAAATGCTAGGCAACACTTCAGAATAATACTTAAGCTGTGAGAAGGGTTTCTGAGTACAATCTTTTCTAATCTGTATTCAGATTGCACATGAAAAGTTTAGGCAACAGAGGTACTTGGATTTATTACATATATTGGCATTGCAATGCCAATATATGTAATAAATCCAAGTACCTTTATTAAATATATAAATTCTAGTGATTAATATAAACTTACTGTTACTTGGTGTTATATTCCCAATGGTAAGATGAGCAACCGGCCAGCTGTTGTTCCTTGACCCATACCGTGTCTCAGTTCTAGCTGAAGATGAATTAAGATGTCAGTTTAGTACCTTTATAATGGTGTTTTATGTATAAGTATGGCTTAGTTTTACTGTCTTCCTATGAATGTTCAGATATGGTCACAGCAAACCATTCATATCTGCAATATTAATTTATAAACTATTAATCTGATAATTATTCCTGCTAACAGAGCTCTGGAGTGGAACATCTGTTCTTTGATGCAATACTGATACAGGTAATCTTAATTTAGATGACAGCTGTAAACTTTGCAGAAAGTATGTGTCAATCCTCTGCAAGTTCTACCAATGATAAGTTTACTTTTTGGTAGTTCAATGGTTTTTGACAAAAGAAGCCTGTGAAAAATGTTGCTATATTTCTTGCACAATTTACTTCTTACTTACCATTTCCTACTTGGAACTGTTTGCTAGAAAGAAATCCATGCAGTTCCTATAGTAAAAATGACATTGACATATTAAACTATAATACATAATCAATACACTGAAGAAACTAGCACATACAAAAGTAAGGAAAGAGTGTATAGAAATGCTTGAAAATAATTCTGAAATTCACACACGCGCGCACACACACATATATATATATATATATATATATATATATATATATTCTTATATAACTGTCAAAATAGTGGAATTCTTTCTACAGAGTTTTTTTCCTATGGATCTCAAAACACCTGACAGCAATAATGGCATACATAATAGGCACACTAAGTATGACAGGACACAAAAAGTGATTTGTCCAGGGTCACAAGGAGTTGCCACAATTAAACCAGGGTGTCTAGCATAAGTAGTAAGTATCTAAAGCTAGAGAGCTGGTTACCAATGACAGAATGCGGGGATTTTTACAAAGATTACCTCTACTCAGCAGCTTGCTATAGAGGCACAGACCACAGATTAAATTAATGCTTAGTATAGCAAGATTACCACCCCTTCTGAAATGCCATTCAATATTGCTAATAGCAGGCACATTTGCCCACCCATTGCCTTCTGCCTAACTACCCATTTAACACAAATACCAACATACAGTATCTTCCTCATGACAGGTGGAGTGTAGGGCAGCTCCACAAATAGGATCATGCAGTCTTATGGTTCTGGCATTTATGAGGACAGGGTACTGTAATAATGAGAAACTGTACAGAACTATTGCCTTCTGCAACTCAATCAATGAATATGTTGAAGGAATGAAAAGTTATGACGTAGAATTGCTGACACAGCTTCACTTTCACACAAGTAACCACAATGACACGGCTTACCACAAAAATCTTGTCATCTCCATAAAGCAAATAACCTAGATTTTAGGAGTCTTACCTGAGCTATCATGAATAACAACATTATTAACAGGCAAGCTGTGGTACCATTTTGAGAAAAAAAAAACACAGATATGCATTTGCTTGTCATGTTTTTATGACTGATACTAAACATTGGTATGCCTTAATGTTATTTATTATACATTCGTGTTAATGATTATTAATATCACAGCTTATAAACGGGTAGTTTTTTTGTGGTCCCTAAAAACTCAGTGGGGCTAACTAAATTGGTATCAAAGAGGCGGTTTCTTGGGTGGATTGGATTTGTGCAGCAAAATATGCAGAATGAGTGGGTCCCTGCAACCTTATACAGCCCGCCACTGGGTTGGTACATAAAGCTCGGCACCTATAATCTTAATTAGGGGAGGTTCACATTTGCTGACCCCCAGCAACTAAGTCTTTCACTAAAATCAGATCAGATAACAGTTTAATTATCAAACTGGAGTGCAAAACATTAAACTGGACATCCTAACAATACAAAATGTAATGCTAAAAAAAGTAATTTTGAAAATCAAACAAAAACTAATGTTAGACAAACAAAAGTCTGAAACTATGAATATAGAACCTCACACACTTTACAGTGTTCTCTCCATTACGTTTGCTATTAAAACCATGAGATGAATATTTTTTACTTACCTGAATCTGGCCCATAATTTTGGCTGGAGGACAGCTGACTACCAAAAAAGCAGCATCTTACAAAAAACAGTATCTCGCCTGACTAAAGAAACAATGGCAAATCATCCTTCTCTGGTCTTGATTCCAATTACCATAATACCTTGCAAGTTTCTGTAATTATCCTTCACAGGTCTGTTAATCGCATAAAATCAAAGCATTTTGGGAACTAGAGTGTTTTTGAATTGAGGAGAGCTGTTTATGGATACAATACTTTAATATCTAAGTAGTGGAGAAGTGAAGTGCGTGAGCTTCTACAATCATAGTTTCATACATTAACATCATTATTTATCCCAATATCCCCCTAACTGGAGTGAGCTTCAAGGAGCCAATACATTTTAATCCTAAATTTGACTCTCCATGGCCTTCACAATGGGACCCAAAACAATTTGAAAACCTCTATTTCAGAGTTTACAGCTGCCTGTGCCATGGGCAAAATGATAAATGTAGCATATGTTTATAAGGCATTTATGATAAAAAAAAAAAAAAAAAACAGTGTGTCGGTGTCACAATAAAAATGATTACCTTTTCAACTGCTGTGCTGAATGCTTGCTTTATCCCTTCACATAACATAAATTCATCTTGCGTAGAAGAATCTTTTATATGTTCATGTTCTCTTTTCTTCGCAATTGCTTTCCAGCAATGAAGTTCAGGCATTCGGCTCGAGTCCCCCTAAACATGCAAGTTTCAAGATTTTGAGGAAGATTTATCAAAAGTGGAATTTCTGCTAAAATTTAGTGTTTTTTCCACTGGTCAAACTTTTGTCACATTCATTAAATATTTCCTGAAATTAGTAACCAGGTAGTGGTTTGAATTACAGAGTACGAAAAAAAGGAGAGGGCCTGAATAATACGTTTAATTATATAAATATAATAAGAGTGATAAACCTCACAACAGATTTGCTCTCTTTTTTTCTTGTGTTGATGGCTTTGAAAATTAGATATTGGGCCTCAATTATCATAATCCTAGAGGCAAGAGCTAAAGCATTAAGGGGCACAAACTCACTCTTCTTTGAATCCAGAGCGAGGTGGGGGCAATGCAACACTGAACTTAATCTCTGCTACAAGAAAGCATTAAGTGCAGTGCCCATTAGCACCCATTAGTGTTCCCTAGCTTTTTTGCTACCTAGCTAGAGCTCAAAGTCCTGTGCCTAAAAGACCTAAGGGCAGGTCAGAGTTTAAAGTGCAAAAAATATGGTGGTTGGTATTTGTTTATTGCATTTTGCTCCCTGTAAATGAGGGTTATTTTAAAGGCAAAAAATTCAGATTCAGTACAACTGATGTACTCAGTAACACACAGCTGTAACCTAAAGCAGGAAGAACACTTAAACCAAAAAATGTGATTTATTGCCATGGCTTACTGCACTAGTACAAATCCCTTTAGAATTAGTAAAAGAGCCCCATTTCTGCAAAGGTTACGATAATGAAGGGAGAAATAAAGAAGCGCCCAAGCACCAAATAGAACAAGCTCAGTGTTTTTTCAAATGCTATTTTTGTTTTAAAAATGAGGAGCATCATTTATCTGCCTTTCAAAATGCAAACTTCATTTACCACTTCCTTCTCATGCACACAGAGGAAACCAGCCTGAAGATGTAAATACAACTTTCCCCTGTGGGAGACTGACTTGTCTTAGAGATCTCCACACTTCAATTTTTCCTGTAAAATATAATGCCAATTCATTTGAAACCTCTCTTTTAAATGATTTCCTTTAAAAATGCCAGACACAGGTATAACATTAAACATACAAATGTAAAATAATACATCAACTAGATCAGCTACATTTTGGAGCGAGTGGAATCATCCTATCATTCCACTGA
Organism: Xenopus tropicalis; assembly: GCF_000004195.4. NCBI lineage: Eukaryota > Metazoa > Chordata > Amphibia > Anura > Pipidae > Xenopus > Xenopus tropicalis. Next base: position 132,877,170 of record NC_030678.2, on the reverse strand, counting down.
CAGTTCTCCACAGAGCACTGGCCCTGATACATGATAAACAAGTAGAAGCACGGGGGGGGGGGGCAATTAAAAATGTCACCCTCAGTGATTTCTACCTTTGCTTTCTCTCTAATGTATAATGAAAAGTTTTCTAGAATTACATTCTTTCATTAGGGACATTTTTATTGTTAAGTTTACAAAAGGCACATTTGTGATTACCCAACAAGATAAAAAGCAGTATCATTGTGCAACAGAAAGGACACCAGTTTCTAATAAGATTAGAAGGTAAAAGCGAAAAAATACTTCTAAGACTTTTCGCAGTTCCTCACATCCCGAGGCTGGTTTTCTTGTGGTTTCACATAAGCAAGTATAATTGTTGCCAGCAAAATCTTACAAAATGTCACCAATCTTCCAAATTGTTTGTGGTTGTTCAGTGTAGATTTGCTGCTGTAAGAACTGGGAACAACTGTTGCCTCATACCCATATTTACTGAGAACTCATCTTACATCACCAGGGTTTTAAGAAAGAGAGGTCAAATGTTACACACTCACAAAGCACTTTATATTCACAAACAAAGCAACACATGTATTAAAGAAAATAAAGAAATAGAAATGACATGCCATAAATAGCTAGCAATTTGGACCAAGCACAAGCAAGCTATGGTGCTCCTCCATTTGTTGCACAATTAGATCAGCCGCTACACATCCTATCCCATGGGTTAGCACAAGGGATGCCCAGAGATTCATTTTGCTAACAGCTGTATCCGCATACTTTACCTATGCCTGTGCTTATGTAAATTAAAATGGTGTTCTCCTCCGCCTCATAAGGCACCAATAAACTGACCTGCTGTCACAAATGAATCCCAAATTGAATCCCTACTTTTAACATTTTTATGTTTCTCTAGAAAATATAAGTGTAAATTAAACTAATATCATCCCACAACACCAAGAAATATATGACCCTCAAGTGGTGTGGGAAAAAAAACAATTGCCATTATTTCTGCTAAGTGATCATATCATTTTCTCTACACAAAATTCCAGCACTAGAGAAGACACCACTTTCTCTGTACCACACAGACTCTGGCTACCTGCCTGGGAAAGGAATAAGCTCCTCCAGTGACTGAAACCCATCAAACTGAAAAACATCTGGTTAACCAGATTTCCTGAATACAGAGCACTGCAAAATGTGGGTGCCAGTGTATTCAACTCACTAATTTTTCTCAGTTATTATTGCACACAGTGAGCCCCATTGCACACACACAGGTATGCACACAGAAAGCTAAGTTCAAAGGAAAGGGCTTACTCTGAAAGAATAAAGGTGTGTGGTCATGAGTTAAGAAGCCAAATAGGGGTTCAGAGAAAACCTGAGGAAATAGAAACCTACACGCCCTATGGTTACAGCAGGGAGAAAACTGAAATAATTGTGTGGATACATATTTGCAACAACCATAAGCCAAAGCTAACCACATCTTAGAGATCCTGAGTAGATCATTCATGTCAAGCAGGCTGGCATCATGCCTTTAAAGGGGGAACAATAGCGAAAATGAATACTTTATATAAAGCTTCATCACACTGAAATAAGAAACTTTCTAAATTGTACTGTTGTACTGTACTGTTTCTGAAATAGTCTAGTCTATACCCCTCTCAGCATCTGTTTCTCTCCATTCTCTCTTCATCCAGGAGCTGGATGTCAGATTCTGATCGACATTTACAACAAATATGACTTTGGCAAAAATTCTGCATGTTGAGAGACAGGAATACTGGAGAGTTTAAAAGAATTAGCTCTAATACATATTTTAGGCAAAACAGCACCACCCTCCCAAAGGCTGTATTATGCCTACCTGTCATTCAAAATGAAGCCAACTCCTGCATGAAGACAGAATAATGACATTTTATGGGGTTTATCTATTCCCCAGTCACTGAAAAAGTGTTAAGGAATGAAAACCCAACAATAAAACTCTGCCTAATGAGAAAATATTCTAAGCATCTTTCTAATATATTTTCATTTACAGTCTTCAGTGGTTGGAAAGTTGTTTGTAAATCTAAATGCATTTGAAATCAGTATTTGTGTGTCATTTTCTATTCCCTGGCTTTGTCTCTGGAAACATAGAAGTCAGTTCTCCTTCGGGTCTGTCAATCTGCTGGCTTCTGCTGCATTGTTTCACAAGTAGGAAGCACCACAGCAGAGAACAGAAAGGGGCGGTCAGATACTGTAGTTATATTATTATTTATCTTTTACTATTATTGTATTTTAAATAACTTTAAAACCAGTGAAATTATGCAATTAAATGTCTGCTACTACTATTATTATCATAGAATCACAATTTCTTTCATTTGACAATATGTTAGTTTGAGGTTTATAAGTTTGAGGTTTATATCCCCTTTAAATGCTCACTGTATCAGAGGGTGACTCCTTCCTCTTTCCAGTATTATTGGTCAATGTTGTGCTGCACAAGAGCAGTTTTACAGGATAATATAATAGAAGGTATATGCATTCCCAATTCTGCATGAATAGAATCATTACATTATACTACAAAAGTCTAACACCACAATACTTTATCACTGAGTTTTTAGTGCAAGTAACCCCAGGCAAAAGATTCCTGACGGAAGGCAAGCATTATATAGTCACATAGCCCCGCAGTGAGAGCCTCAGTTGATTAGCGGGCATCCCCAGCCCACGGTCCCGGCTTACCTGTGCCTTAAAGTACAGGAACAGCCCAAGCGTGCAACCAACTTGCGCCACTGCCAAGGTGAACAGTGCGACGAACACAGACCTGGGGACGGTACGGGACCGGTGTGCGCTCTCCGGAGCCAACTGTATCTCCGCGGCACCGCGCAGGTACCCACCGGGGCTCATCCCCGCACCGGAGCACTGAGAGAGCAGGTGTCCCACACCGAGCGCCAACACTTACAATGGCACTTTGCGCCTCAGTGACAGGCAGCCACTTCAGTACAGGGACTAATAAAGCCCTCATGAAGTGGGAATGGACCAGATATTTTAACCAATGGGAATGAGGCGCTGCTTAAGCCTGTCCCATGAGGCGGGAAACCGTAGCGAACCTGGTACGCTTCACTGAGAGTGTTATATTGCTGCTTTGTATACAGGCAGATAAGGGCAGCCCCCTCCTATTCCCACACAGGTAACAACTAGCAGTGTTAGTTAACGGGAATTGATTAAGGCTCTTTCCTTTGCCTTCCTTTGAAGTAGTTCCCAGTTGACCACTATGTAATACATGCCAACTACAGGCATATGATACATGCCAGCTACAGGTAGGGGATACATGCCAGCTACAGGTAGGGGATACATGCCAGCTACAGGTAGGGGATACATGCCAGCTACAGGTAGGGGATACATGCCAGCTACAGGTAGGGGATACATGCCAGCTACAGGTAGGCGATACATGGCAGCTACAGGTAGGGGATACATGCCAGCTACAGGTAGGCGATACATGGCAGCTACAGGTAGGGGATACATGCGAGCTACAGGTAGGGGATACATGGCAGCTACAGGTAGGCGATACATGCCAGCTACAGGTAGGCGATACATGCCAGCTACAGGTAGGCGATACATGCCAGCTACAGGTAGGGGATACATGCCAGCTACAGGTAGGGGATACATGCCAGCTACAGGTAGGCGATACATGGCAGCTACAGGTAGGGGATACATGGCAGCTACAGGTAGGCGATACATGCCAGCTACAGGTAGGCGATACATGCCAGCTACAGGTAGGCGATACATGCCAGCTACAGGTAGGGGATACATGCCAGCTACAGGTAGGGGATACATGCCAGCTACAGGTAGGCGATACATGGCAGCTACAGGTAGGGGATACATGCCAGCTACAGGTAGGCGATACATGCCAGCTACAGGTAGGGGATACATGCCAGCTACAGGTAGGGGATACATGCCAGCTACAGGTAGGCGATACATGCCAGCTACAGGTAGGCGATACATGCCAGCTACAGGTAGGGGATACATGCCAGCTACAGGTAGGGGATACATGCCAGCTACAGGTAGGCGATACATGGCAGCTACAGGTAGGGGATACATGCCAGCTACAGGTAGGTGATACATGCCAGCTACAGGTAGGGGATACATGCCAGCTACAGGTAGGGGATACATGCCAGCTACAGGTAGGCGATACATGGCAGCTACAGGTAGGGGATACATGCCAGCTACAGGTAGGCGATACATGGCAGCTACAGGTAGGGGATACATGCGAGCTACAGGTAGGCGATACATGGCAGCTACAGGTAGGGGATACATGGCAGCTACAGGTAGGCGATACATGCCAGCTACAGGTAGGCGATACATGCCAGCTACAGGTAGGCGATACATGCCAGCTACAGGTAGGGGATACATGCCAGCTACAGGTAGGGGATACATGCCAGCTACAGGTAGGCGATACATGCCAGCTACAGGTAGGCGATACATGCCAGCTACAGGTAGTCGATACATGCCAGCTACAGGTAGTCGATACATGCCAGCTACAGGTAGGTGATACATGCCAGCTACAGGCACATGATACATGCCAGCTACAGGTTTGTTGTGCATATCTGCTACAGGCACATGACACATGCCAGCTACAGGTAGTCGATACATGCCAGCTACAGGTAGGTGATACATGCCAGCTACAGGCACATGATACATGCCAGCTACAGGTTTGTTGTGCATATCTGCTACAGGCACATGACACATGCCAGCTACAGGTAGGCGAAACATGCCAGCTACAGGTAGGCGATACATGCCAGCTACAGGTAGGCGATACATGCCAGCTACAGGTAGGCGATACATGCCAGCTACAGGTAGGCGATACATGCCAGCTACTGGTAGGTGATACATGCCAGCTACAGGTAGGTGATACATGCCAGCTACAGGTAGGCGATACATGCCAGCTACAGGTTTGTTGTGCATATCAACTACAGGCACATGATACAGTGGCTTGCAAAAGTATTCGGCCCCCTTGAACTTTTCCACATTTTGTCACATTACAGCCACAAACATGAATCAATTTTATTGGAATTCCACGTGAAAGACCAATACAAAGTGGTGTACACGTGAGAAGTAGAATGAAAATCATACATGATTCCAAACATTTTTTACAAATAAATAACTGCAAAGTGGGGTGTGCGTAATTATTTAGCCCCCTGAGTCAATACTTTGTAGAACCCCCTTTTGCTGCAATTACAGCTGCCAGTCTTTTAGGGTATGTCTCTACCAGCTTTGCACATCTAGAGACTGAAATCCTTGCCCATTCTTCTTTGAAAACATCTCCAGCTCAGTCAGATTAGATGGACAGCGTTTGTGAACAGCAGTTTTCAGATCTTGCCACAGATTCTCCATTGGATTTAGATCTGGACTTTGACTGGGCCATTCTAACACATGGATATGTTTTGTTTTAAACCATTCCATTGTTGCCCTGGCTTTATGTTTAGGGTCGTTGTCCTGCTGGAAGGTGAACCTCCGCCCCAGTCTCAAGTCTTTTGCAGACTCCAAGAGGTTTTCTTCCAAGATTGCCCTGTATTTGGCTCCATCCATCTTCCCATCAACTCTGACCAGCTTCCCTCTCCCTGCTGAAAAGAAGCACCCCCAGAGCATGATGCTGCCAACACCATATTTGACAGTGGGGATGGTGTGTTCAGAGTGATGTGCAGTGTTAGTTTTCCACCACACATAGCGTTTTGTGTTTTGGCCAAAAAGTTCCATTTTGGTCTCATCTGACCAGAGCACCTTCTTCCACATGTTTGTTGTGTCCCCCACATGGCTTGTGGCAAACTGCAAACGGGACTTCTTATGGTTTTCTGTTAACAATGGCTTTCTTCTTGCCACTCTTCCACAAAGGCCAACTTTGTGCAGTGCACGACTAATAGTTGTCCTATGGACAGATTCCCCCACCTGAGCTGTAGATCTCTGCAGCTTGTCCAGAGTCACCATGGGCCTCTTGGCTGCATTTCTGATCAGCGCTCTCCTTGTTCAGCCTGTGAGTTTAGGTGGACTTCCTTGTCTTGGTAGGGTTACAGTTGTGCCATACTCGTTCCATTTCTGAATGATCGGTGGAACAGTGCTCCGTGGGATGTTCAAGGCTTTGGAAATCTTTTTGTAGCCTAAGCCTGCTTTAAATTTCTCAATAACTTTATCCCTGACCTGTCTGGTGTGTTCTTTGGACTTCATGGTGTTGTTGCTCCCAATATTCTCTTAGACAACCTCTGAGGCCGTCACAGAGAAGCTGTATTTGTACTGACATTAGATTACACACAGGTGCACTCTATTTAGTCATTAGCACTCATCAGGCAATGTCTATGGGCAACTGACTGCACTCAGAGCAAAGGGGGCTGAATAATTACGCACACCCCACTTTGCAGTTATTTATTTGTAAAAAATGTTTGGAATCATGTATGATTTTCGTTCCACTTCTCACGTGTACACCACTTTGTATTGGTCTTTCACGTGGAATTCCTATAAAATTGATTCATGTTTGTGGCTGTAATGTGACAAAATGTGGAAAATTTCAAGGGGGCCGAATACTTTTGCAAGCCACTGTACATGCCAGCTACAGGTAGTCGATACATGCCAGCTACAGGCACATGATACATGCCAGCTACAGGTAGTCGATACATGCCAGCTACAGGCACAGGATACATGCCAGCTACAGGTAGTCAATACATGCCAGCTACAGGTAGTCGATACATGCCAGCTACAGGTAGGTGATACATGCCAGCTACAGGCACATGATACATGCCAGCTACAGGTTTGTTGTGCATATCAGCTACAGGAACATGATACATGCCAGCTACAGGTAGTCGATACATGCCAGCTACAGTTAGGTGATACATGCCAGCTACAGGTTAGTTATGCATATCAGCTACAGGCACATAATACATGCCAGCCACAGGAAGAAAATCACATTATATTTAAAACTGCAGGAAAGGCAATCCTATAATGTTTGTAACTATGTTTGCATGTATAGCTTTAACAATGCTGTACATTTTTACAGTTCAGAACAGTACAATTAGGGAGGGCAAATATGATAACAAACACAGAGATATAAAGTGCCCTGTGGTAAGAGACATAGAAGGAAGGAAGTCCCTGCCCTGTAGAGCTCACGGCCTGAAGAAAGCTGCTCTGTGGCCTCTTATTAAATGTGTAGTTCACCAGTGTGTCATATGAAGTCCTATTTTCAGCAATTTTCCTAATTTTTCCTAAAGTTTCTATATAGTTAGTAAGCCAAAAAAATGTAATCCATAAATGTGGATGTCTAACATAATGGCCATAACACCACTTCCTCTTTTACAGCTTTTATAAGCTGTTAGCAGTTAGTAACCAATCAGTGACTCTGTGGTCCTGTCGCAGAGGGGACCCAAGAGATGCAAAAATTCAATTTGAAGGTCATAAAGCTGAAGGTCTTGGGTGGGAGGAGGTTTGGGCATTTTGTGAGCTGGTTCTTTATGTAATAAGCCACAAGGAGGGAGAGCATTAAAGGAGTGGGAGTGGTTGAGTGGATTGGGGTCTGGTGAAGCAGATATGAAATTTAGTTTGGTCTATTCCATTTAGTTGGCAGGACCCACCGTCCTTAGGTAAGCAGTGGACTTATAACTTAAAGACATTAAACTTAAAGAAATTCACAATCACTTGTGGGTCCCAAAAGTTAGGCATCCACCAGAGATTGTATTTATTTACCTGATTCCCCCGACCAGTGCTCCTGTTAGAAAACCTCCCTGGCCCTTGGTACTTGGTAGTGAGCAACATGGAGTGATCCTGTTCTTCCGCTTCCTCTTCCAAATCCCAGGGCAGATGCATTCGCAGTAGAGTGAAAAGGCTGTCTTTTTTGTTACAGTTCGACTTTCACTTTACTCTGCATGAGCACCCAAGCAAAAAAAGAAAACACAGAAAAAGGATCGCTCCATGGTGCTCGCTGAAAGGACCCAGGTCGGTGCAGTTTTCTGCGAATAGGCACAACAGCTTGGGGTATCAGGTAAGTGAATACAATTACTGGTTGCACCTAACTTTTGGCATCCCCAAGTGATTGCGAATTTCCTTATCCTTATAAGTCCTCTGCTGAACTGGGGCACCCAGGTGGTGGGTCCTGCCGATTAAGTGGAATGGAACTCCCCAGTGATTGTTAACCGTCTTTCTCCTTTAATACTAAGTAGTATGGGTCCCTGTGATTTCAAAAGTGGCCCGTGTATACACTGCACTGGCTTAGGCTAAAATGTGAAAATATTTTTTCTAGTACCAAATGGGAGATAAAATATTTTTGTGGTTTGCAAAAAACTATTTTTAATAAGTAAAAAGTAATGATTGTTTTCATTGCACTTATTTTTTACTTTTATAAATGTCATTGTACTCAACCATTATTCTTTGTTATGGTTTGACAGCTAGCAGCAGTCTAGAAGGTTAATGCAGTCTGTAAAGCGTTTATTAAATCACTGTAATGTAATTCCCTTTTATTCATTGTTTAATAGAAAATCACGTACTGGTTTTTGATCAGAGGCAAACAAACCTAACATCACCATTGCCAAAGCCTAGTGCTGGTGAACTGCTGTAAAATTACTTCCATTGCACTCTGGAGCAGGAGAAGCACATTCAGCGTGATCATTGTCCCCTCTAGGGCTGGTCTGACTAGGGGGGCCTGGAGCAATTGTGGGGTCAGTCAGGCATTTACTAAGGCATCAAAACCCAATTTGGTGCTGGAAAAACATGATTGCGACAAATCCACAACATGGAAAAATATGCCATCTGAAACCTGCCAAGAACATGTAGAAGTCAATGGCAGATGTCCCTTCCACAAGTGGAAGATCTTTCTTTGCTTTGTGGTTTTAGAGGATTTCAGGTTTTTTTGCCGCTGGTTTTTGTACATCAGTACAACAAAGTCACGTTTTTTGTGTGATAAGTTGAAGTAGTGCGGTTTTTGCATTTTTCGGCAACATTCGTGCTTTTTCATTTGGCTCTTTTGATAACTGACTCATTTGTGGAACTGAGTTTAGTTGTGGTTTTAAATGCTATAGAACCACGAAAATCCGAGTTTTAATAAATGGGCCATCCAGTGTAAGATTTGGGAAGAATGCTTACTTGCAGTTCTAGATGCAATTGAAGGCCCAACTAAAAGGTTGGTTTTGGTGAGATTTGGGGCGCAAGTGTATTTCCTGTCAAAGAGATTCTTCAAACTATGTGAAATAACTTATACACCAATATTTTCCTTTATCTGTAACCTTGTTATGAGACAAGGGGAGCCCTAAACCAAAGGTTCAGTTCTAAAGGGAGCTTGAACTAAAAATGTCTGACAACCACTGCTATGAAGTGATAAATAAACACTACCTGCTGGAATGCATAATGCTGAAATATTTGACGGTTTTGTTCATGGTTTGGGCTGAAGCCCAAAGGCTCTATTGAACCGTCAACCTGCAATGAATAATAACTATTCTGTTCTTTCTACATTGTGGTAACAGTTCGGGAAAGGCTCATTTCTGTTTTGGTACAGAAATGGCCCCATGTAGAACGAAAGGTCTGTGCAAATTGGATTTACTGAGGTGGCAGTGGAAGAACTTAGCCTGCACAGAGCCCTGTCCTTAACTCAACTGTCCTTAACTCAACTAGAATTAGAAACTGACTGCAAGACAAGCCTGTTCCCCAACATCATTTTTCATCCTCATAATTCATCCTCACTAACTTGTAGTTCAATGCAAGCTAATTCCATCAACAGCGTTCCAAAATCTAGCCATCCCAACAGAGTAGATGTTCTTATAGCAGCAAAGGGAGGACCAACTTCATATTAATACCCTTGGTTTGGGAATGAGATGTTGGAGAGGTAGGAGTACGGATACTTTTGTCCATATACAGTGGTGTGAAAAACTATTTGCACCCTTCCTGATTTCTTCTGCTCATCAAAAACCGTTAACTATTAGTCAAAGATAACATAATTGAACACAAAATGCAATTTTTAAATGAAGGTTTACGTTATTAAGGGAGAAAAAAAACTCCAAATCTAGATGGCCCTGTGGGAAAAAATGATTGCCCCCCTTGTTAAAAAATAACTTAACTGTGGTTTATCACACCTGAGTTCAATTTCTGTAGTCACCCCCAGGCCTGATTACTGCCACACCTGTTTCAATCAAGAAATCACTTAAATAGGAGCTACCTGACACAGAGAAGTAGGCCAAAAGCACCTCAAAAGCTAGACATCATGCCAAGATCCAAAGAAATTCAGGAACAAATGAGAACAAAAGTAATTGAGATCTATCAGTCTGGTAAAGGTTATAAAGCCATTTCTAAAGCTTTGGGACTCCAGCGAACCACAGTGAGAGCCATTATCCACAAATGGCAAAAACATGGAACAGTGGTGAACCTTCCCAGGAGTGGCCGGCCGACCAAAATTACCCCAAGAGCACAGAGACAACTCATCCGAGAGGCCACAAAAGACCCCAGGACAACATCTAAAGAACTGCAGGCCTCACTTGCCTCAATTAAGGTCAGTGTTCACGACTCCACCATAAGAAAGAGACTGGGCAAAAACGGCCTGCATGGCAGATTTCCAAGGCGCAAACCACTTTTAAGCAAAAAGAACATTAAGGCTCGTCTTAATTTTGCTAAAAAACATCTCAATGATTGCCAAGACTTTTGGGAAAATACCTTGTGGACCGACGAGACAAAAGTTGAATTTTTTGGAAGGTGTGTGTCCCGTTACATCTGGCGTAAAAGTAACACAGCATTTCAGAAAAAGAACATCTTACCAACAGTAAAATATGGTGGTGGTAGTGTGATGGTCTGGGGTTGTTTTGCTGCTTCAGGACCTGGAAGGCTTGCTGTGATAGATGGAACCATGAATTCTACTGTCTACCAAAAAATCCTGAAGGAGAATGTCCGGCCATCTCTTCGTCAACTCAAGCTGAAGCGATCTTGGGTGCTGCAGCAGGACAATGACCCAAAACACACCAGCAAATCCACCTCTGAATGGCTGAAGAAAAACAAAATGAAGACTTTGGAGTGGCCTAGTCAAAGTCCTGACCTGAATCCTATTGAGATGTTGTGGCATGACCTTAAAAAGGCGGTTCATGCTAGAAAACCCTCAAATAAAGCTGAATTACAACAATTCTGCAAAGATGAGTGGGCCAAAATTCCTCCAGAGCGCTGTAAAAGACTCGTTGCAAGTTATCGCAAACGCTTGATTGCAGTTATTGCTGCTAAGGGTGGCCCAACCAGTTATTAGGTTCAGGGGGCACAGGGGCGATTCTGGACATATCGCCGCCTGAGGCGGCTCCTGGATGCCGCCCCTGGTAACTGGGGCACTTCTGCCGCCTGAGGCGAGTTTCTCAACTCGCCTAATGGCAGAAGCGCCCCTGAGGGGGCAATTACTTTTTCACACAGTGCCATGTAGGTTTGGATTTTTTTTATCCCTAAATAATAAAAACCCTCATTTAAAAACTGCATTTTGTGTTTACTTGTGTTATCTTTGACTAATAGTTAAATGTGTTTGATGATCAGAAACATTTTGTGTGACAAACATGCAAAAGAATAAGAAATCAGGAAGGGGGCAAATAGTTTTTCACACCACTGTACAAACCTAGACCATCTTAACAATTTTAATCTATTTGCAACTCTTGCCCTGTCTCAAACTGTGCTCTGTCACTGATATTTTGAAAGATAATTGTGAGCCAAAGGAACTTAAGAATATTTTGCAATCCGGCTAGTATAAAATATGACTGCCACCTGTGTGTTCTTTAGTTAATATATCTACCAAACAACTGTACTAAAGGCAACTATATGTCCTTTTAAAACTTTATTTTTAAATAAATGGCTATTATGGCTATGGTCAAACTTAGACTCTGGTTAACATCACATGGCTTTCACCTACTGTGTTAGTAAACATTTAGGTATTAACTGACATGTTTGCTTTACAATTAACTGAAATCCCCTAAGACAGTGCTGTCCAACTGAGGGCCGGAATTTTTCTGTCCTGCATGGTGGATGGACAGTTTTGACCACTCCCCCTTTTTAACCCACGCCTACTTGAATTAGCACGTGTCTACATGTTACTGGCCATTCATACACCATTCACACCAGGTGTAACACCTCAGGGGAGATCCATTGTGAATAATTTGCCATTGGTTCCCCTCAATGAGATGTCATTTCACTTTTAACGCAAAACATGACAAACGTGACACAAACAAAGACAACACAAAAAAGGCTTAAACTGCACGTGTCTATAAGTCCCACACTTTGCTCAATAAATTTTTTTTTTTATATATATATTCTTTATTTTTTTGTTTTATCAGAAGAAATGGGGTACAGAAAAAAGAAGGGGAAGAGGGTAAGGACAATTGTAATGCACTACAATTACATTCAGCGTATGTAAGCAGGAGTTCTTTGCTCAATAAATTTTAACTATAACTAAACTTCCTGACAAAAGTAAAAAAAAAACCCCATCTGAAGCAGCTGCTGCCAATTTGCCTCAGACAGGGAAAAACCCTTGGCCTGGAACTATCACATTCTCTCACACAGTTACGCACCATTCGCTCCACATATATTATACTTACCCCTTTACTTACCTACCCAGATAAGCCACTTCACCGCAGGATTCTGATGTATGTATGTATGTATAACTTTATTTATAAAGCGCCACAAGGGTAGGCAGCGCTGTACAATCTCACAGAATACAAAATTACACACAGGGAGGACAAGTGATATAATAAATACAATAAATAAATATATATATATATATAAATGCCATGTGGTATGAGACACAGTAGGAAGAAGGTCCCTGCCCCGTAGAGCTTACAATCTAAGTGGTTGGGTAACATACAGGCACAAACCGGAAGGTAAGAGTGCATCAGGTATGGGCATTTGCCCTTAAGCGCAGGACTAGGCAGAATAATGTCTTAGTGCTCCAGAAGGTAACAGCTGAGCTTTTTCTTAAAGAGAATGGGTGAGTTTTCCCTACGGAGGGATTCAGGGATAGAGTTCCAGAGGTAAGGGGCAGCGAGATAGAAAGGTTTAAGACGTGAGAGCGCAGAGGGTGTGGATGGTGTAAAAAGACGGAGGCTCTGAGAGGAGCGGAGGAGACGACCAGGAACGTGCAGGGAGACCAGTGAAGTTATGTAGTGAGGAGCAGAGGAGTGAAGGGCTTTGAATGTCAGCAGAAGGATTTTGTAAGCTATCCTTTGCTTTACAGGTAACCATGCAAGAGAGCTTAATTGAGGCTGAACAAGTTCCCTCTTAGGGGAGAGCAGGAGGATCCTGGCAGCAGAGTTTAAAATTGATTGCAGGGGAGAGAGGTGGGAGTCTGGGAGGCCGGTTAGTAGGAGATTGCAGTAATGTAAGTGGGAAAGGATAAGGGCATGGATTAGTGTTTTAGCTGAAAGAAAGGGGCGTATCTTGGAAATATTGGGGAGGAAAAAACGGCAGGTTTTGGCAGTGTTAATATTGTTAGAGAAGGAGAGTGACTGGTCAAAGATAACCCCAAGGCAGCGTGCAGAATTTACAGGGTTGATGGTCATGCCATCAATAGTGATGGTGAAAGGAGGAGGAGGGCCAGCTAGCTTAAGTTTGAGGTGGCGTCGGTTCATCCAGGAGGAGATAGCCAGGAGGCAGTTACCAATCTGGGTTTGAACATCAGTGGTTAGTGCAGGGGTGTCTAAGTATATCTGGATGTCATCTGCATATAAGTAATATTTAAGACCAAAAGAAGAAGTAAGGTCTCCCAAAGAGAGAGTGTACAGGGAGAACAGCAAAGGACCAAGCACAGAGCCCTGAGGCACCCCCACACTAAGCGGAACCGGGGTAGAGGATTTGTTAGCAAGAGCAACAGAGAAGGAGCGGTTAGAGAGATAGGAAGAGAACCAGGATGCTGCTTGTTCCCGGATACCCAGAGAATAGAGAATTTGCATAAGGACAGAATGGTCGACAGTATCAAAAGCAGAGGAAAGGTCTAGGAGAATGAGGACCGAGTAGCGTACTTTGGCCTTGGCAGTCTGGAGATCATTTGCCACTCTACATAAGGCCATCTCAGTGGAGTGCGCAGGCCGAAAACCATACTGCATAGGGTCCAGCAGATTATGGGTGCAGAGGAAGTTAGTGACACGAGAAAAGACAAGACGTTCCAGGAGTTTAGAGGCTAGGGGCAGGAGAGAGACGGGACGGTAGTTAGATAGGCAGGACAGGTCCAGTGTAGCCTTTTTAAGAATGGGTTTGACACATGCTTGTTTGAAGAGAGAGGGAAAAGTACCAGAAGCCAGAGAGGAATTGAAAATGTGAGCTGGAGTAAGGGCAGGGGCACACTGTTTTAGTAGGGATGAGGGCATAGGATCCAGTGAGCAGGTAGTAGGCGGAGAGGATCGGAGAAGCTGAGAAACTTCAGACTCTGTTACATGATTGAAGGAGCTGAATATGGAGAGAGGAGATTTAGGAAGGTTGAGATTACCGGTATCTGTTACTAAAGAAGGAGAAGCTGATGGTGCAACCAGGATGGCAAGAGATGATACAGTTTTTCTTGCAGCAGGTGGAGCTGATTTTAAAGCCCACATATATGCCCCTGGCCTGTGATCTTATATACCTATGCTAGATGGAATAGCATGGTAGTATTACCGGCTGGATTACATATAAAAAAACACACCTACTGCAGCCAGGAGGACTGTAAAAACGAGAAGTTTCTTAATGTAATTTTTATGCTTCTCAGGGTCAAGATATGACAGCTTGGGCTCTCCTTCATACAGCGTGAATAATTCAGCTGATGGCTGCACTAAAGGGAAAATAAATTATTTTAGTCAAGATGTTACAAAATATAATCATATCTAATTGATATTCACAAATTATGTACTTACTGCTTCAGGCTGAAAAGGTGGTTGGGCTCTTTTTCCTTCAAGCTCCACCCAATCAATTGACTCATAGAATGGGTGGAGCCTGATGTCTCCTTGTGCACCAATCTATTGTTCTGGATTTTCTTAAAGGAGCAAAGGACACATTTTAATAACAGATTTTATACTAGCTAACAACAGGATAATTATAAAATTATAGGTTTGCAGGTTAGATATTTATATTTCGTATGGGAAATTAACATACATCATTTACAAGATTTTGTTATATTTCAGAACTTGCTTTTTGGTGTATTGCCTGTCAGCCCTACTCTAAAAGCTCTTGATTAGCAAGAATTTGGCAGTTTAAGCCTTTAGGTTAACAATGTAGCTGATGGAAAAACAAAACACATGCTTCTTAATGGCAAATAATTAAAATATGGATTTTGAATGCTTTTTCAAGTCAAGTTCTATGTACTGTGCTCATGTTGCTGCATACCCAACATCAAATTCTTCAATTCCATTTTACCCAAGGCAGTAGAGCAGTAATGGGTTATAAACATATTTGTGTTACAATACTGTACCTCTATCCCACTTTTACTACCCACATTTTTCAGCAGATCTATTAGAGCCAGCCATTTAGGTATTTCAGGACAGTAGTTTATAGGCAGATAAAACGTCAACTTGACAGATTATTTTTAGCAGTCAACAACTTAGCAGCACGTCTTCTTCTTAAGGATAGTTTTGAGACTATAGGGATAAAAAACATGCTTACTTTTTCATGCTGTCCAAAATGTATTAGCTAACTATCTTTTTTTTTTTTTTCTGCTTACCGAAAACTGGTTTGGTTGATTGAGCTTCTAATGGCAAATGTATGTCTCCAGGATGTGTGGATTCAAATGATCTGTGCACATCAACAAACATGTGAATCAGCTTTTTATGAGCCGATTCGGGAGTACCTAAACAGTTGGAAAATGAAATGAATGTTATCAGATATAACTAGTGACACATATAAATACAAAACACAGTAAAAATCGTCCAAAAGGTTATATTAATTCTTATTACTGCAAAAAGCATAGGATTCATTTACATATATGACTAATACAATTTATACATAAAATTTATTAATCTTTAGTAATGTTTACATACCTCCCCCCAACTGTCCAGAGGTCTGACCGTCCTTGTTTCCAGTTAGTGTCTGACTGGTTTCAGCCTGTCACAAAACAAGGATTAAAAACATTTATGACATAGAAATCAACGTCATTTCCAGAATACATGTTGGAATTTTACCTAACAGACAGCTGTATTATGTGAACAAATCATTTATACTATAAACAATAAATAAATAGCCCAATTTCCTGCTATTTTAAAAAACAAAAAAAGCCACATCTGGTTATTAATTAGGCTTATACCTTAAAGGAACAGTAACACCAAAAAATTATAGAGTTTGAAAGTAAATAAAATATAATATACTAGTGCCCTGCACTTGTAAAAGTTGTGTGTTTGCTACAGTAACTCTACTATAGTTTATATATAATAAGCTGCTGTGTAGCCCTGGGGGCAGCCATTCAAGCTGGAAAAAAGGAGAAAAGGCACAAGTTACATAGCAGATAACAGATAAACTCTGTATAATACAATAGTGTTTTATCTGTTATCTGCTAAATGCCTGTGCCTTTTCTCCTTTGAATGGCTGCCCCCGGGGCTACACAGCAGCTTTACTTATATAAACCATAGTAGTGTTTCTGAGGCAAACACACCAGTTGTACCAGTGCAGGGTAGCAGTACATTATTTTGGAATTTCCTTTATACACTTGAATTTTTTGGTGTTACTGTTCCTTTGACAATTAATAATGTATAAACAAAGCTTTAATAATAACATTAAAGAAATAATAAGATACTCTAAGGGCCATAAAATCAGCATTTTACACTAAATTAAATTAAAAAATCATGTAAAACTACATTACAGGCACTATTAATAGCCTGACAATACTAACTGGGGATGAGTAGATTATCTTAGTATTTAGGTCAATAAATAAATGATTCAGTACTTAAAGAGACAAACTTTATAAAAACAAGTTTACAAGAAAACATGTTAGAATTATTTTACCTTAGTTATATTGTCAGCATCCATTCTTAGTCCCCTGAAGTGTGTATGCAGTCTTCTTATTCAGTTTTGTAATATAGATGTATATAGTTTCTCAGCACTTGAGCTCATCTTTTTATACACCTATCTTTGTTCATCCCCCACAAGCCATCAGGCTTATCAGAATCAGATGACCATTGTCATTAGCATTTCCTGAAAGACCTTTAGTCCACTAGACTTTAATGATTACACAATATAGTTAAAATAATGAGTACAATTTTGTAATGGCTATAAAAGTTGATACTTTATTGAAACACAAACGTACATTGACAGAGTTGAAATCAGTTTTAACGTCAGATGGTTTTAAAATTCATGATACATACATTCGATTATTTTGTTACTGCCCTATTAGCTGTGTTTACAATATGCAGTACAATATTGTAAGCTTTTAAAGTACACATTTTTAATTCTTAAACTACCCAAGTGTTTCCATACAAAACATGAAACCAATTGATCGTTTTGTTTTAAATCATTGGTAAAATAACTCAGTACATTTTTAAATGATAAACCACTACAGATTTGATGAATAAAAAATATACAGAATTCACCACACACAGCTGAGAGAGAACTTTGTAACTGTTCATTGTGAAATATAATTTTATCAGCATTTTTCTTTATGAAACAGAGAATTTCCTCAGGGTACACTCCACTTAGGGGTGATATCCCAAAAGAGTCAAAGAAAAGCACATGGCTTTTATGATCAATATAGACAGCTAACCAGTGTTCACCAGGCAGTCTTGAATTGTGAGTGTTTTTACTTAGAGAAAATCGTAGAGAACCTCACGTCTCTGGTTTATCTCAATAATATTATCAAACACGCCATACACTTCATATTAACCGTTCTGTCTAAAGCTCTTGAAAAACGTATTTCAGCTCTTAGGTTGCCATTACGAATCAGAGAAAAATGGTTGCTGCTTTCTTGGTCTGGAGTTAAATCAAAACCAAATAGAGTATAACCGTCAAGAAATGACTCTCTGTCTATTAAAAAAACAGAATCAACGCTCTTTTTACCAGCTATTTGTACAAGTGACATATATTCCCTAATAGCGTTACCATTTTCAAACTCAGCGAGATAAGGCTTGCTGGGGATTTGAATTCCGTCAACGTACAAGGCGGAGAAACACACGTAGTTATGATAAAAGCATAATGGATTTCTATTATAAGCTCCAGAAAATGACTCATTATCAACAAAGCCTAATATTACCAATTTAGGAATCTGACCCAAAAACAGATTTTCTTGGTTGCAGACACGGCTGCCTGCTGGTATACTGAAAACTTTCATGCTAACACGATCAATAATGTATTTTGCATTACTTGTTAAAAGTCCTTGGGCATGGCCTATGCACACTGCTGGTGATACCTGAACTCTTTTAACAAAAAGAGACGCGTTTAAAATTTGAACCTTAAATGGATCAACCTCTGACGACATTAAGCAAAAAAGATCCTTATTTCTGGTAAGTTTGATTTTCAGATCTAAACCACTTAATAATAATTTATCCTGTTGAAAAATGTCCCCGTGTAATATGCCTAGTAATTCAATAGTCTTACATAGTAACATAGTAACATAGTAAGTTGGGTTGAAAAAAGACATATGTCCATCAAGTTCAACCATAATGCCTATATATAACCTGCCTAACTACTAGTTGATCCAGAGGAAGGCAAAAACCCCATCTGAAGCCTCTCTAATTTGCCACAGAGGGGAAAAAATTCCTTCCTGACTCCAAGATGGCAATCGGACCAGTCCCTGGATCAACTAGTACTAAGAGCTATCTCCCATAACCCTGTATTCCCTCACTTGCTAAGAATCCATCCAGCCCCTTCTTAAAGCTATATAATGTATCAGTCAGCACGACTGATTCGGGGAGGGAATTCCAGAACTTCACAGCTCTCACTGTAAAAAATCCTTTCCGAATATTTAAATGGAACCTCCCTTCTTCTAAACGAAGTGGGTGCCCTCATGTCCGTTGGAAGGACCTACTGGTAAATAAAACATTAGAAAGGTTATTATATGATCCCTTTATATATTTATACATAGTTATCATGTCACCTCTTATCTTTCCACGTTCCATCAAGCGAGCACGTTTTGTGAAAACTTCATTATCCCCATCCAGAACACGTGTATGATGTTGACCAGGTGTATCTTTGTAAAACATACCAGCCGTGAACTGGGTGGATAAAGCATCCGTACTGTAGTTAAGAATAGTCTCAATGTATGCCCGATAGGCGTACAAGTTGTTAGATTGCGATATGAGTCTGTCACCCAGGGTGACATCCAGCTGATTGAATAAGGTTGCTATAGGATAATTGATTAAACTCACACGTGCACCATCAGCTGGTACTGAGTTATCATTTTTTAGGATTCAACGTGATGTAAAGCAGCGTATTGTTAAGGTCTAGGTAATGTTCACCACTGCTGGCAATGTAAAACTCCAGCGGTGAAGTATCAGTAATGGCGGACAGCGGTTGAACTTCTACATAAAAGCTCTTTTCTACACTGGTTTGTGTGGGTGGGATTTCAAAAAGATCCAGTTCAGATTTTGCACATTCAACTGATGATGTATGGATAAATGCCATGATTTCTTTAAACAATTAGGTTAGAGCTTAAAATATTTCACTTTTGTTCCGTTTCCCAAACTGTTGTTTCTTACTGTCTTTGCATCTGCGCCTTTTATTTTGGTTTTGCGGCAACCATGGCGGAAGTGATGGGGTCCTTTTCCGTTTCTTAGTAGGTCTGTTTTTACCTATGTAGACTAGACCAGAACCAGCCTGTCATTTGCTGGTTAATTTATTCATCATTGCTGTTGAAACATTACCCACAACATCTTTGGCTATATTTTTAGCTGCCGTTTTTACATGGGGTTTTACGATATCTATACCGCGTTTAAAGAGAGGAACTGCTTGGTGAATCAAAGCTCTAAATAATCCTCCAAGGCCCCTTCCATGCTGATATGCAGCGCCATGAAAGCCAGCTATGCCACTACCAGCTTGTGCCTTATAATATGAGCTGTAAACATGCAGCTCCCCATAGTTTTTAACAGACACCATAGTGTTTTTAATAGTAGGCACGTCTCGGCCTAAAGTGTAGTTTAACGATGGCCTTCCCGTAATTAAATGACACGTTTCTGTTCTGGTCGTTCTTTATCTCGATTGTGATGTTATCGAAATGATGTTTACTGATAGGTATGTAATCGGGTTTTATAAATTGCTGTGTAACAATCTCATTGTTACTGCCTGTAATGGGTACTGTACGAAGCAGAGGTGTGTAAAACTCACCAATCCTCTGAGGCCTGATAATATCAGTATATACAAAAAGTGTGTAAAAGCATTCTTTTATATGCGCACATAATTGGCCGTTAATACTATTGTTGAAATTGTTAGAGTCAATACCTAAAATATGAGTCAGCTTAAGCTGTGTGTTCCTTTTACAGTAACAGTTCTTTCTAACTCATCGTAACGCAGCTTCACGTCATAAGTAGGTGATTTGTAAGCTTCGATTTTATCGTTTATTGATTTCACCAAATCTTTAACGCTTTTGTACAAACCTGGCTTCACATTTAGCTCTTTCAGGGGTCCACCGTAAATTCCAACATAGAATAGACCTTCATCAGTCTCAAAAGTATTCCAGGTATGTGGGTACTGTATTTCTGTCAAACCGACCTCCCATTCGCCACGTAGCATAACCGGCTTGGATAATTTTAAGTAAAGTTAGATATTTCATTTTGAGGAAACATACTAAGTGATGCATTACTAGGCAATGTAATATAGAATGCCTCCTCCTCCATCGTAGTATATTTTTAAACCTTAGTTAATTGTTTTTTCTCGATCCAGCTATTGAATTTAGCCGGGTATCCAAACCACTTGACGTAGTAAAAAATTTGACCTTTTACACGCTTCTGCTTTAATATCTTCTCAATTCTGTAAACACGGTTGTGAATTTCAGGTGTTTTTTGAATTTCTTCACCATAAAATGTACCTTCGATTAGTTCGACACTGTTATCCTTCAAGCTATAAACCGGCTTAACGCTTCTAGTGTTTACAGCCGTAATGATAAAAATTTCATCTGTAAAACTCTGTTCATAGCCTTTACTGAAGATGTCTTTATATTTTGAAATTCTCACGTGATCACCAGGCGCGAGGATTGGCTTAATTTTTTTAGTTTTAAAGTAGTCCGAGTATATATTTCTCCAAACAGTAAGTGAATTAACACTTGTTACATCGGTAGGTTTAGTACGTGTTGTGCGATGGACTGTATGGTTGTAGCTATACTGTATATTAGATCCTTTAAAACATCTAGATAACGGTATGTATTATTTGCTGTAAAATAGCGCCACATTTTTTATTTTAATGTTTTATTAAATCGCTCCACGATAGCTGCTTTTACAGTATTGTTAGTTACAAAGTTGTATACCTTGTATCTTTTAAATAACGCCTTTACACCACTGTTCAAAAATTCTTTGCCCCTATCAGTTTGTAATTTTTGGGTTATACGCCCACTAAGAAATATAGATTCAATAGCTTTTGAAACAGTTGCTCCAGTTTTATTGGGTAATATAACTACCCATGTATATTTTGAAAGCATGTCGATTACTGTGAGGATATATTTTAAACCATCCATTATACTTTGCAAAATCAGTCATAGACACCAAATCAGCCTGCCATTGAGAATCTACAGTATATCTGAAACACAAATTCTGTTTCTCTTGAAATTCAGTCGTAAAGGTTTGTGCAATGTGTAAGGGTCCTGTGTAGACAACCACTGTTTTACAGCTCTCTGATTTATTCCTTTATTTTTTACATTTTGGTGCAAATTTTCCACACCACCAAAACTACCTATATTTTGTGGTGTATAGTATGCTTTTTTTAATACTTCATTAGTCATAATTAATATTGTTAGATATAATTTAAACTTTCAACCTTTCCCTTTTTAGAGCTCAGGTAGTTTGTTTATCTTATCACCACCATACACAGTACACAATGGTTCCTGGAGAGATACATGTACTATTTTAAGTTGCAAAATCACTTTGACAAGTTTTGCATTTAGTTAATACCCTACTTCGAAATCAGATCATGGACCACTTGTGAAGTTTGACAAGCTTTGCAATTTGTTAATCCCCTACTTTGAATCTGAGGGGCTGCTCTTGTATATACTATGATGTTTATCTTATCACCACCATACACAGTACACAACAATGGCTTCTGGAAAGTTGCCTGTACTATTTTAAGTTGCAAAATCACTTTGACAAGTTTTGCATTTAGTTAATACCCTACTTTGAAATCAGATTGTGGACCACTTGTGAAGTTTGATCAGGAACTACAGTATTTACCAATGACATCACCAAGACACATATCCTGTAACAAAGAAATCAGGTTTACTCTCTCTCTCATGCCTTATCACCAGATAAAACGTCAACTTGACAGGTGGGCAGAGCTATGGGTGTCTATAGATAACACGACCAGTTAGCCCCACCCACTGTGTAGTCTGACCCCACCCACTGTGCAGCGACCATTTGAGCTGTCATTTAGCCCCACCCACTGCGAAGTGGCCATTTTGAGTCACCATTTTGATTAATACCCACAATGCCCCTGTGTTATGCTCCACCCATTGCTCATTATGCCCCCTCCCATTGCACAGCCGCCATTTTATGATTATGGTCCGCCATTTTGTGTGTTACCCACAATACCATGCGTTGGTGAGTTGTCGCCATTTTATGAAATGGCACCCTACAATACATGGGACATGTGTGAGCGCCATCATGTGGTTATAAAATGGTAATGCATTATAGACCCATAATAACATGTTTATAAACCTCTATGTTAGCGGTACCTAGCGGTTATGATTAATATTACAGGAGGATACCGAAGGCATGCCCCGACAAGTATTTTTGAAAATGGTACCATGTCTGGGCATGGTTTATAGCTGATTTCAACATGTCCAGACTTGTTAGCGTGCTTTCATAGACATGCGCAGTCTTGTTTATGAAAGACCGCTTCAAGCTTTATAGATGCATACAGGAAAGTATGCAGAAAAAAACATACAGACACGCAGTTTAAAATTGACATAAATGATTTTTATTTAAGGAAGACAAAACATGAACATTTACCTTTACCATTAGAACATAGTAAACTCAGTAAACCATAACATTAATGCATTTTAAATATATTAAATTGTTGATATAATAGTATAACATAGTAAACTCAGTAAACCATAACATTAATGCATTTTATATATATTAAATTGTTGATATAATAAATATACAATAATATGAAAAAGTAAATGCAAAATCATACAATCAGAAAAATATACAATTATTAACATGTGTTTAAAAATTCAACCAGTCAATGGATTGCATCAGAGCACCAGAACGTTTTCTGGGTAATAAGTATCTGTTTGGTGTTATTGATTCAATGGCACTTACGTCTTACAGGTTGTTTAAAAGGCACCGGTGACTTATAGGGGTCTATAGATACATTTGCTGAATCAGACATTGTTTTTAATTGATTTAGATATTCTCTGTGCAAACTAAGTTCCCCTTTTTCATTCCAATCCAAGTATGTTTAGACTGGTAGATATATCAGCATTTCTAGGGTGATCTTGAGTTGTAGCTGTTGTAGATTCTCTAGGAGGCATTACAAGTGTTAAACTTAGCTTTTCTCTCTGGTTCTGTTTAGCATGCACCAAGTACTTTTGTAAAATTGATGTATATCTATATAACTTTTCACCATCATTTAAATCTTTTCTTTGAAGAATATCAGCAAATTCAGCATCAAGTTGGTGGGTAATAGAGGATTGTTTATGTAAATTTCGCCCCGAGTTTTGCTGTTAACGGTCTAAATCCTGTTTAGGAACTAGGTACATTTTCTCAGCATACTCCATTAGCGATTAGTCAAGAGCCCGGTTAGTAATGGTAAAGCCACAGCCAGCAAAGGGCATATGAACCCTCCTGATTGCTTCACTAAGCGTCTCTTCTTAACAATGGAAACATTTTTATTGCTTAGCATTTTTATAATTTTACGCCACTTTTTAAGAATACCAATCTGATGTTTTGTTAATGGTATTTTCCCTTTAAGAGTGTTCAGTGCTATCTCACAAATGGTGGTAATCAAGTCATCTGATGCTGAACACAAAATTGCCTTTCTCCGATGAGGTGTAGCCATCATAAGAAGTTTTAAAGTTTGCCAGTTGCGGCGTATCCTCTTAGACATGTTAACAGATCACATAAAAGTACATCTAATGACTCGGCATTCTGAAATCACCTCTTTTTAGAGATTTGCTTTTTAAAGATGTACACCAATGGCAACCTTAATCTGTAATCATCATGGGTTGTAGACCGTAAATCTATAAGTAAATAACCATAAGGTTTACTGGTGGCATCCTCAAAAGCCTCTAAAAAGAATTGCGATTTTCCAGGATACATTTGTCTAGCCAAAGTTGTAATCTGTAACTTATCCCTGGGGTTCTTAAAGAGAACCATATATTTGGTAGTTAAATTAATGGTTCTGCTTTTTTTACCTTGACAAAACACATGTGTTTCAATAAAGTATCAACTTTTATAGCCATTACAAAATTGTACTCATTATTTTAACTATATTGTGTAATCATTAAAGTCTAGTGGACTAAAGGTCTTTCAGGAAATGCTAATGACAATGGTCATCTGATTCTGATAATCCTGATTGATGGCTAGTGGGGGATGAACAAAGAAAGGTGTATAAAAAAGATGAGCTCAAGTGCTGAGAAACTATATACATCTATATTACAAAACTGAATAAGAAGACTGCATACACACTTCAGGGGACTCGGGGACCGCATCAACGAGCCGACCGGTCCCCGATCCGACCGGATTTTCTAACCTGGCCGATCGAGATCTGGCCAATTTCAGGCCAGATATCGGTCGGCCAGGCCGCTCTGCTCTCCCCATACACGGGTCGATTAGCTGCCGAATCGGTCCAAGGGACCGATATCGGCAGCTATAGAATGGATGCTGCCAATATAACTAAGGTAAAATAATTCTAACGTGTTCTTAATTTTCTTGTAAACTTGTTTTATAAAGTTTGTCTCTTTAAGTATTGAATCATTTATTTATTGACCTAAATACTAAGATAATCTACTCATCCCCAGTTAGTATTGTCAGGCTATTAATAGTGCCTGTAATGTAGTTTTACATGATTTTTTAATTTAATTTAGTGTAAAATGCTGATTTTATGGCCCTTAGAGTATCTTATTATTTATTTAATATTATTATTAAAGCTTTGTTTATACATTATTAATTGTTAAGGTATAAGCCTAATTAATAACCAGATGTGGCTTTTTTTTGTTTTTTTAAAATAGCAGTTATGGTTTTAAGTAATCTCGTAGATAAAGTGAGGAAATTGGGCTATTTATTTATTGTTCATAGTATAAATGATTTGTTCACATAATACAGCTGTCTGTTAGGTAAAATTCCAACATGTATTCTGGAAATGATGTTGATTTCTACGTCACAAATGTTTTTAATCCTTGCTTTATGACAGGCTGGAAACCAGTCAGACACTAACTGGAAACAAGGACGGTCAGACCTCTGGACAGTTGGGGGAGGTATGTAAACATTACTAAAGATTAATACATTTTATGTATAAATTGTATTAGTCATATATGTACATGAATCCTATGCTTTTTGCAGTAATAAGAATTAATATAACCTTTTGGACGATTTTTACTGTGTTTTGTATTTATATGTGTCACTAGTCATATCTTATAACATTCATTTTGTTTTCCTACTGTTTAGGTACTCCTGAATCGGCTCATAAAAAGCTGATTCACGTGCTTGTTGATGTGCACAGATCATTTGAATCCACACATCCTGGAGACATACACTCACCTAAAGGATTATTAGGAACACCTTACTAATACCCTTCTCTGACCTCTAGCATCAACAAGGCATTTTCGCCCACAGGACTGCCGCATACTGGATGTTTTTCCCTTTTCACACCATTCTTTGTAAACCCTAGAAATGGTTGTGCGTGAAAATCCCAGTAACTGAGCAGATTGTGAAATACTCAGACCGGCCCGTCTGGCACCAACAACCATGCCACGCTCAAAATTGCTTAAATCACCTTTCTTTCCCAATTCTGACATTCAGTTTGGAGTTCAGGAGATTGTCTTGACCAGGACCACACCCCTAAATGCATTGAAGCAACTGCCATGTGATTGATTCCATTAATGGGAAATTGAACAGGTGTTCCTAATAAACCTTTAGGTGAGTGTACATTTGCCATTAGAAGCTCAATCCACCAAACCAGTTTTCGGTAAGCAGAAAAAAAAAGAGAAAAAAAAAAAAGATAGTTAGCTAATACATTTTGCACAGCATGAAAAAGTAAGCATGTTTTTTATCCCTATAGTCTCAAAACTATCCTTAAGAAGAAGACGTGCTGCTAAGTTGTTGACTTCTAAAAAAAATACTTGTTGGGGCATGCCTTCGGTATCCTCCTGTAATATTAATCATAACCGCTAGGTACCGCTAACATAGAGGTTTATAAACGTGTTATTATGGGTCTATAATGCATTACCATTTTATAACCACATGATGGCGGTAACACAGGTCCCATGTATTGTAGGGTGCCATTTCACAAAGTGGCGACAACTTACCAACGCATGGTACTGTGGGTAACACACAAAATGGTGTACCATAATCATAAAAAGGAGAAGGAAAGGCTAATAAAGAGTTAATTCCAAGCTGCAGGCATACCTCCAGTTCTCTCAATAGTGCCCTTAAGTCTCCCCATATTTCACCTGTTCAGATGATCAGAAGCCAAACAGGAAGAAAAAACGTTGAGCTGTGTAAAGAAAGTTGCCATAATGCCTCACTCCTGCACCGAGACTCAGACCCATGTACATGCTCAGTTTGTAAGACTATGAGGAAGCTTCCTGCTGATTGGCTCAGATCCACATTCCTAAGGGGGGGAGTGAGTTCTTAGCATTCTTGAGGGAGGGGGGAGCAGGAGAGAGGAGAGAGCTGTGTGTCTTTGGCAGAGTAAAACAGACACAACAAATCTTTTGACAGAGAACTTTTTTTGTGAGTGCTTATGGCTGTATTTACATAGACTTTTCTGATAAAGCTTACTTAGGTTTTACCTTTCTTTCTCCTTTAAATATGTCCCCTTCTACATATGCCATACAGACCATGGTGTGTACAGAGCACAGTGAGAAATGCAGGTGGCCTGTTAGGGGCTTTATGAGTAGAAACTCATTTCTTACCTCAGGGGCCACTTATCCCAGAGTTCCGGCACAGCCAGTGATGGTATCGCCATGGAATATGTTTTTTATGGCCAGGCCGAAGTCTGAGATCCTAACATGGCCTTCGTGATCCAACAGAATGTTTAGGGGTTTTAGGTCTCTCTAATGTAGAGGTTAAAAAAGTTACATAGAAAAAGACAATGGCTGCTGATTTGCAGAGCAACCTGTTTGTGGCCTCTGCTGTAGAATGTTACAGAGATGAAGAAATCTATATTAACCAATGGATGATCCACTTGCCATGTAGGAACTGCAGGCCGCATATCATCTCTACTGAATGGAACCTTTTAAACAGGGAAATAATGGTTAACTTCATGAAAAGTATCCTATAATACACTACCTTTCTATTAAGTTGATTGAACATTATTGACTACTAAATGTAAATATGTTTCCATACATGACTCTCCTGATAAGTCTATGAAGAATTAATGGTATGGCAAAAAAAACCAAAGATTTTGTCCCTAGATACCAAGATACAGCAAAATATGGGCCTAATTTATCAACACTGGGAAAATTTGCACTGGCAGTAGTCCATGGCAACCAATCAAATTTTGTATTTTATTGTTCTTATTGGTTTGCAGTTACTGCCCTGGACAATTTACCCCATATTGCA
This sequence comes from Xenopus tropicalis, assembly GCF_000004195.4. Classification (NCBI taxonomy): domain Eukaryota; kingdom Metazoa; phylum Chordata; class Amphibia; order Anura; family Pipidae; genus Xenopus; species Xenopus tropicalis. The sequence continues at coordinate 132,849,385 of NC_030678.2, read as the reverse complement.
AAATAAGACCTAAGGAACCAAAAAGGACCAAATTTATGGGGTCAAATTTTAACACATTGGGCCTGCTTATTAGCTGCTATGAGATACTAGACAAATCGCAAATAAAGTTTAGACAATTTATTGAATTCAATTTGAAGAAAGGGGATATAAAATGCAGTCATTAATTAAAGCCTTCAAAATGACTGAGGGTTATTAAAAAAAAGGAGAGAGGTACCCTAACAGGACTCGCCCATACTTATCATTATTTATAGTCCACAGTTCCCATATATAAAGTTAGGTTTGTAAATTTGTTACCAGAAAAACTTGCACACTAAGGAATACAGTTTCTCCACAGTTTCTCTGAATTTCCCTACCTGCCTGTCACATAGTAACATAGTAAGTTGGGTTGAAAAAAGATATACGTCCATCACGTTCAACCATAATGCCTATATATAACCTGCCTAACTTCTAGTTGATCCAGAAGAAGGCAAAAAACCCCATCTGAAGCCTCTCTAAATTGCCGCAGAGGGGAAAAAAATTCCTTCCTGACTCCAAGTACTTGTACTAAGAGTACTCCAAGTACTTGTACTAAGAGCTATCTCCCATAACCCTGTATTCCCTCACTTGCTAAGAAGCCATCCAACCCCTTCTTGAAGCTATCTAATGTATCAACCAGCACGACTGATTCAGGGAGGGAATTCCACAACTTCACAGCTCTCACAGTAAAAAATCCTTTCCGAATATTTAAATGGAACCTCCCTTCTTCTAAACGGAGTGGGTGCCCTCGTGTCCGTTGGAAGGACCTACTGGTAAATAAAGCATTAGAGAGGTTATTATATGATCCCCTTATATATTTATACATAGTTATGGACCAAGAGCATAAATAGTGTAGGGCGTATGGAGATAGTAATGATTTCAATGACATTGTAAATAAAATTTTTACTTCATTTTTGCGGCTCTTGTGGAGTCCCTCAGTGCCTGAGGACCATTTTTTGCTGTTTGTGTTTAATACATTACCCTCATAGGTTTAACTGGTATGAAGCTATTTCTTACAGATATTTTACTAGTCCAAATGAACCACTTACAGCACTCTGTCCATACTCAGCTTGCCAAGACACTGCAACTCGTCTTTTAGGCTTCCCCCACTCAAGTACTCCATTACAAAGAAGGAATGCTGCTGGTTAGACAGACATATAACATAAGTGAGCATTTTATCAATCACAGGATGGTGCAAAAATATGCAAAACCAAATAGAATGTGGCAAGAAATTCTCTATTCAGTAATATTTTCAGTAATACCCATTGCTGTAAATGTTGCACAAAAAGAATAGCATATATAAGATGAATATATACCATCAGCTCATTAATATTGCGGGCAGTTGATGGTTATCCTGCATATTATTAATCCCTGCAAACAGAATGCAGTACTGGGTACAGTATATAAATCCAACATGAACGAGTCTGGGGAATACAATGCAAGTAGGCCTTATATATATATATATATATTTATAGTGGATAATGTAGCCCGTACTGTAATTTAAAAATATACTAGAAATCACTGGCACACACAGGTAGCATAGGGCAGGCAGAGTACTGCCGTGTGTGTGCCATACTCTACCTGCCCTATGCTGCCTGTATGTGCCATACTTTGCCTGCCCTATGCTGCCTGTGTGTGCCATAATCTGCCTGCTCTATGCTGCCTGTATGTGCCATACTTTGCCTGCCCTATGCTGCCTGTGTGCCATACTATGCCTGCCCTATGCTGCCTGTGTGTTCCATACTCTGCCTGCTCTATGCTGCCTGTGTGCCATACTCTGCCTGCCCTATGCTACCTGTGTGCCATACTCTGCCTGCCCTATGCTGCCTGTGTGCCATACTCTGCCTGCCCTAACCTGCCTGTGTGTCCACACTCTTATTGCCCAACCCTGTCTGTGCGTGCGCCATACACACAGGCAGCATAGGGCCGGCACACAGTGACACAATGCAGGCTATTTGAAGTGTGAACAGGTGAACAATTTGAGCTGAGCCTGAGGTGTGAATAATGCAAGGGATGAACAATGCAGGGACTAAAAGGTGTGAACAGTACAGGGGATTACATGTTTAAACAATACAGGGGGATTACAGCCTGAATCTGAGGTGTGAACCATGCAGGAGGCCTGTTAATCTCAGTACTGATACCATTTAAAGCTTGCACAAAGGTAAGCAGTCACAGCAGCCAGACAGGTGGGGGGCCACACAGAGGGGGGCAGCGGGCCGCCAGTTGGACAGCACTGCTCTAGGAGATGTGACTCTTCCTTATCACCAAAGATTCTGGAAATGACTGTAGGCTAATTTACAAAATGTACAGCAGGGTGCAAATTGCAAAAAACAAGCTTGAGCTGGAACATGGAATGGGAATCAGCAAACAGACTCCATCTAGATTGCTAAAACAGGAAAAAAAAGAAACAGGTTGTCATTAAGCGACCTAATAAAAAGTTAGCAAAAAGATGAAACTGCAGAAATGATTTCTAAGTAGAGCAAGAAAAAGCAGGGCAAATTCTTTAAATACATGGAATGTACAACTCAAATCACAAAGTACAGATTTAACCCTCTAAATGCTAATTTAGTAAAAACACAATAGCCAATATAGGTATCATTTCTACAATACTCTTGTAATAGGCGGGCAGAAACTATTAGCATTTTTCTATATATATTTCAGGAATTTATATTGGTGGTGGGGGAACTCAGTGTTCCTCTAAACTTGTAATTTCTATAATACAGGATTGAGTATAGCACTTATGTGGCTAACCAAAGATAAAGCACCCACACTGAATGAAATCCACCACACAAAAAATAATTTTGTTCAGATACAGTACTCCCATGTGAAAAGCATTTTTTAGTTATTAAAGGAACAGTAACATCAAAAAATTAAAGTGTTTTAAAGTAATTAAAATATAATGTGCTGTTGCTCTGCAAAAAAAATGGTGTTTTTGCTACAGAAAAGCTACTATATAAATAAGCTGCTGTGTAGCCATGGGGGCAGCTGGAAAAAAGGAGAAAATGCACAGGTTACATAGCAGATAACTAGTAGATAAGCCCCATATAATGGGGGTTTATCTGTTATTTGCTATGTGCCTGTGCCTTTTCTCCTTTTTTCCAGCTGCCCCCATGGCTACACAGCAGCTTATTTATATAGTAGCTTTTCTGTAGCAAAAACACCATTTTTTTTGCAGAGCAACAGCACATTATATTTTAATTACTTTAAAACACTTTAATTTTTTGATGTTACTGTTCCTTTAATAACTAAAAAATGCTTTTCACATGGGAGTACTGTATCTGCCCCCATGGCTACACAGCAGCTAACTTATATAAACTATAGTAGTCTTTCTGAGGCAAACACACCAGTTGTAGCAATGCAGGGCAACAGTGCATTATATTGTAATTACTTTTATACACTTTCATTTTTTGGTGTTACTGTTCCTTTAAATACATTTTGTACTAGACAAGCCATTTATTTAATCTTCTTGAATTTATTTTAAATGCAACACGGTAACCATAAGCTTGCTTGTTTAATATATCATTGCAAATAACATGTTAGAATTACAGAAAAATGGTCTAATGTTTCTTTACATGGAAAATCTGCATTGCCTGGCAACTAACAGAGCCTAAAGATAGAGACTGAGACACTTCAAATTGTTAATAGATTTCTGTGGAAAGACCTTAATAGAGGATATATTTTTAATATTTATGGACTATTTTTAGTTCAGGGCCACAAGACAGCCTCAAAGTTGACAAGGTAGCCTTAGAACTAATATTTCAAAACTGAGCAAGATCTCAACGGTTACACCCTCATTGCACCCCTTCCAAAATGTTTAGTGGTACAGAATCTACCAGTGACCTGGGTACAGGGAGACAAACAACCATGGGGCACATTTACAAAAATGCATTTTTTTCTGGCCTTGAAACTCGATAAGGTATAAATTCAAAGTAACTACAATCATTTCTGTAGTTCTCAACAGTGCATTTGCATGCTGAAAGTCACAAAATTTTTGGATCATAAAGTTCGTAAATGCCACGAAAACATAGGACTGGTGAAAATATAGTCCCGGTGAAAGTGTAACCAAAGCGTTAACGAATTCTGAAATGTTCGTATTCTTTGCGCAAAATACATTTTTTTTGTGGAATTTACTAAAAACCACAAAAATCTTGTGTAATTTTAACAAAATTTTCGTATACATTCCCAAATGTTCTATAATTTAGAAAAAATATGAATTTATCTCAATCTTATGTTATTAGATGTTGTCAACCTGTTGAGAAAAATGACGGTACTATCAAGAAATGCCTATGCAAAAATCTTCTATGGTTAAAAGATAAGCCATATACCTTTAAAGTTGGGTAATGCACATTCACATTGATTTTGTTGTGTCTCAATCAGTGTTTTAAAAAGTAATAAAAATATTGTTTAAAAAAAAGTTTAGTGGTGAGTGCAACTTATTGCCACTATACAGGACCATTGGGTCGCTCCTTGTTGTAGCATCCATCATTATGGATAACCATTTGGGAAACCAATTCAATACAGACGAATCAGACAGCTGATTCCAAGCTGTAAATAACACACTGCAGTGCTTTTTTTTTTTTTTTGTATTTACAAATGTAACTAAATTCATTTATCCAAATGTCTGATATTTACTAAAAAAAAAGTTGATGTAAGAAAGTTGTAAAAAACACAACTTTTTCAAATTGTTGCCCAAAAACTGCACTGCAACAATTCGAAAAAGTCGTAATTTTAAGACAAAAATTCAAGGAAAAGGAAGGAAACTTTACCATTGACTTCTACAGGAGCTTAGCAAGTTTAATCTGACAAATTGTCGAAATTCTGATTTTTATCTGTTTAGACGCATAGTAAATGTCAGAAAAGTCGCAGCATTTTATCTCTCCCACTTTTTTAAAAAAAAATCTGAGTTTAAAATAAAAAATCAATGGTTAATAAATGAGCCCCTACATGTCATTTTCTCAAGTGATACAGGTTTTTTTTTTCTTATCAGAGTACAAGCCCATATGGGGACAAGTATACAAATTTGAATCTGGACTGGAGAGTTGAACAGTAAAAGTCAGTAACAGGTCTGAATTAACAGGCACAGGACAGAACAGGTATAAAGCAACCCGGAAGTCTGGGACTAGCTGTGACAGGTGAGAGTTAAACACCTAGAAGAACAGAAGCAGTTAAAAATAAGCTGTTGTGAGTGGGAAAGGGCCATAACTAGGGGTAGGTAGAAGAAGCACATGACATAACATCAGTATCGTACAATAATATCAGATTGTGATTTAAGAAGAGAAAAGATAACCCTTTCTGTTAGTGAATTAATTATTCAGATGTAATCACTTATCCCCTGTAGTTACCCCAGTTCAACAATTGATACCTGGGCTACCATTTCTCTCACTTCCAAAATCAAAATATTTCCCAATTAGAAAAAAAATTCAACCCTATTAAAATCTTGGTGGTTAAAAAAAGTGTATAGCAATAGATTCACAGTGTAAAATTCATCACCACAAATTCATAAGTATAAATTACTAAAAAATCAATTATTAATAAAATGATTGATATTAAATTAGCGGTTCTTCCAACTCAGTGTGTGAGTTGTAGTTTCCTTTCCCCGTTTCCAAATTATGGCATGCAGATTCCACAGCATCTTGATGCATGCACCAGCAGGGCTATACCAGGCACAAATTACTTCACCATACGAATACCTACTTATCTGTTCTGGTATTAGTTTTTTGGTTATTTCTTACCATACTATTGTTCGTATGTTTAATTATTCTAAAAGAGAATCACTAAAAATGAATATACTGCCAAGTAACATATTTTTACTCAGTGACACCATCATTTGTTGTTTCTTTGTTTTTCATATAGTTGTGTGAGCCCAAGCTATTATATAGTTTTATGTGACTTGAGGCAACAGGCAACATTTTAAATTAACGACTTGGTTTGAATTAACCATTTTTTTGAATATAGTTAATACATTATCCAGATTAAATTCAAGTAGATAAATTTATCTCCTAATTTAATTCTATTTTTGAGGCATATTAAAAATATACTTTTAAGTGACTTTTTATTTGGCATAGTGAAATTCCCACACTACATATACCATATCCTCATTTCTTTATAGTTACATGTTTTGTCCATTTGTGCAAGTATTGTACAATATTTACTATATGAACAACAATGTTAGACATTATGAGTTTTTTTAAAGGTTCCTTAACATGGAGAGGTTTATTTCTTGTAACCCTGAACAAACTAGGTCAAGTAAACAGTGGCTGTCCCAGCTATAATTACGGATGTCTCATGTAAAAATGTGGCTCACCCTCTTAGGCTGACATGAAAGTAAGATAAAACAAATCTGTCCTTTTCCACTGGTTGACTTCTAAAAGCCTAATTAGGACAGTTAAATGAATGCAGTAAATGCACATCAATCCACATAAGTATTGCTGAGATGGATAATTATTTTTGTTTTGGAAGGAAATGTTACCACATTTTCTTCTGATACATACAGTAAAGGTTAGTTGCAGGGACCATGAGCTACATTGTTAAAGGAGAACTAAACCAACCTTGGGCTGGTACACAACCCCAAAACATATGTGTAGCATTACCCTACTACTATCCTTAATAGTGCTCTTTAGGCATGCACTTAACCCCAGAATCATTTTAAGCCAAATCTGATCCTTCATTTCCTGGCCAGACTTGTAAAATGAGAGGATATCCTTGTTGCCTTTTTATATTTTGTCAGATAAACACAAAGATGCACCCTAATATTATTGAAGTGGTCTAAAATCCTCAACAAGACTAAAATACACAATATATTACTTGGGCAATAATTGTGTATAGCAATTGAAATAGGTATGGGTTATACCAGTGATCCCCAACCAGTGGCTTGTGAGCAACATGTTGCTCACCACCTCCATTGATGTTGCTCCCAGTGGCCTCAAAGCAGGTGCCCATTTTTAAATGTCTAACTTGGAGGCAAGTTTTGGAAGCAAAGACACAATTTTACTCCAAGCAGAGCCCCTCGCAGGCTAGCAGTCCACATAGGGTTACAAACTAGCCAATTACAGCCCATATTTGGCATCCTCAAGTAACTTTTTTCATGCTTGTGTGGCTCGCCAACACTTTATACATGTAAGTGTGGCTCATGAGCAAAAAAAAGTTACAGTTGCACAGTCGATATGTATTACATACTATTGCAAAAATGTAGAAAAAAGTATATATCCAAGGGTGCAAAATGACTACTAAAGACTTTTTTTTAAATGAAAATGATCAAAATATATGCGAATATCTGCAACCTACTCCCATGCATGTTATTAGTTGTTGCCCAATGTTCGCAATTAAAAGTTTTAAAGCTTCCAAATCTATGCTATGTTACATTTGCATGTGACTTGGTATAGCATTGATTATGGCTTATATATCTTTTTAAATTGAGTTTTACAGTTATACCCTCTAGATCTGTAGTCTCTATGTAAAGCATAATAGCAGGGATTTTTCCTATTTCCAATTGTTTCCTATTTTGTTGAATAATTAACAGCCTGTTCTCTAGAGAAAACACTTATTAGGCCTGGCATTCTAGTCTCAAGTCCACGCTTGACTATCTTCTAAAAACACTAAAGCTTTCAATACACTATAATATACGCTCATTTGGCGAGATCTTTCCCCCTGATATGATCATTTGTCCGTAGGGCCAAACAATCAATTTACAACAAAGAGAATTAGAGCCGCCAGACTGAGGACAGCATCAACAAGCCAATGCGGTACTTAATCCAAACAGAAAATAAGGTCTGAAGGCCCCAAATCAGAAGCTTAAACCTGCCTTTGTATGGCCACCTTAAGGCATATCTGTATTCATAGTTACATAGTTACATGGTTACATAGGGTTGAAAAAAGACCATTGTCCATCAAGTTCAACCCATCCGAGTAAACCCAGCACACAACCTATACTAACCAATCTATACACTCACATACATAAACTATATATATACAACCAGTAATACTAACTGTAGATATTAGAATCACAATAGCCTTGGATATTCTGCTTGTTCAAAAACTCATCCAGGCCCCTCTTAAAGGCATTAACAGAGTCTGCCATTACCACATCACTAGGAAGGGCATTCCACAGCCTCACTGCCCTCACCGTGAAAAACCACCTACGCTGCTTCAAATGGAAGCTCTGTTCCTCTAATCTAAAGGGGTGACCTCTGGTGCGTTGATTGTTTTTATGGGAAAAAAGAACATCCCCCAACTGCCTATAATCCCCTCTAATGTACTTGTACAGAGTAATCATGTCCCCTCGCAAGCGCCTCTTTTCCAGAGAAAACAACCCCAACCTCGACAGTCTAACCTCATAGCTTAAAACTTCCATCCCCTTTACCAGTTTAGTTGCACGTCTCTGCACTCTCTCCAGCTAATTAATATCCTTCTTAAGGACTGGAGCCCAAAACTGCACTGCATACTCAAGGTGAGGCCTTACCAGGGACCTATAAAGCGGCAAAAATATGTCCTCATCCCTTGAGTCAATGCCCTTTTTTATACAAGACAGCACTTTATTTGCTTTAGTAGCCACAGAATGACACTGCCTGGAATTAGACAACTTGTGATCTACAAAAACCCCTAGATCCTTCTCCATTAAGGATGCCCCCAACACACTACCATTCAGTAGATAGTTCGCGTTTATATTATTCCTACCAAAGTGCATAACTTTGCACTTGTCAACATTGAACCTCATTTTCCAGTTTGCTGCCCAGTTTTCCAATTTTGTCAAATCGCTCTGCAAAGCGGCAGCATCCTGCATGGAACTTATAGTTTTGCACAATTTAGTGTCATCAGCAAAAATAGAAACAGTACTCTCTATGCCCACCTCCAGGTCATTAATAAACAAGTTAAAAAGCAAAGGACCAAGGACTGACCCCTGCGGTACTCCACTAACCACACTGGTCCAATTAGAAAATGTTCCATTTACCACCACTCTTTGTACTCTATCCTTCAGCCAGTTTTCTATCCAATTACAAATATTATGTTCTAGGCCAATATTCCTCAATTTGATCATTAACCTTCTGTGAGGTACTGTATCAAACGCTTTAGCAAAATCTAAGTAGATGACATCAACTGCCATTCCAGCATCAAGGTTCCTGCTCACCTCCTCATAAAAGGCAACTAAATTAGTCTGGCAAGATCTGTTACGCATAAAACCATGCTGGCACAAACTAATAGTATTGTGAACTGCAATGTATTCAACTATCCTATCCCTTATTACCCCTTCCAGAAGCTTTCCTACTACTGATGTCAGACTAACAGGCCTATAGTTTTCAGGCTGAGAACGAGATCCCTTTTTAAATAACGGCACCACATTAGCAATCCGCCAGTCTCTCGGCACCATGCCAAACCTCAACGAATCCTGAAAAATTATGTGAAGAGGCTTGGCAATCACAGCGCTCAGCTCATTTAATACCCTGGGATGAATCCCATCCGGTCCTGGACCTTTGTTTACCTTTACATGTTCAAGTCTCTTTTGAATTTCCTCCTGAGTGACCCACGCGTCAGTAGCTAAATTACTAGAACTGGGTATATTAAAAGGGAAGCCTTCATTTTCTGGCTCCTCAGATGTATAGACAGATGAAAAATAAGAGTTCAAAATTTCTGCTTTTTCCCCGTTCTTATCAACCAACGTACCTCCCCGTGATAATAAAGTTCCCACCCCTTCTTGCTTCATTTTTTTACTATTCACATAATTAAAAAATAATTTTGGATTCTTTTTACTCCTAGCTGCAATATCCCTTTCCATCTCTATTTTAGCTTGCCTGATAGCTTTTTTGCATGCTTTATTTGCTTCCTTGTACCTGATGAAAGTTTCCGCTGTCCCAGCTAACTTGAATGCTTTAAAAGCACGTTTTTTATTACCAACCTAGACCCTAACTCTTTTATTCAGCCATAAAGGTTTTGCTTTGCGATGCCTCTCCTTGCTTACAAGGAGAATATACTGTTGTGTATACTTGCAAAGCAATGTTTTAAAGATGTTCCATTTTCCTTCTGTGTCTAACCCCATGAAAAGCCTTTCCCAGTTGACACATTGCAGAGATGCCCTTAAACTGGCAAAGTCTGCACGTCTAAAATTGAGCGTTTTAGTTACTCCCTTATAGAGCTGTCTCTGTAGCATTATCTCAAAGGAGACCATGTTGTGATCACTGTTCCCCAAATGCTCACCCACACAAATGTTAGAGATAAGTTCAGTATTATTAGATATTACCAGGTCCAAAATAGACTCATTCCGAGTAGGTTCTTGAACCACCTGAAATAAAAAGTTGTCATTTAGCATATTTACAAACCTACTAGCTTTTTCTGACTTAGCCACCCCATTACTCCAGTCAATGTCCGGATAATTAAAGTCCCCCATAATAACAACTTGACCCAATTTTGAAGCCTCCTCCATTTGCAAAAGTAGCTGGGACTCATCCCCCTCATCTATACGGGGTGGTTTATAGCATACACCAATGATCATTTTCTTTGTGACCTTCAGCCCTACTGAAATTTCTACCCAAAGAGATTCAACGTTTTCATTTGTAATGTCTTTATTACATGGCTTTAAATCTGACTTTACATAAAGACAAACCCCTCCACCCTTTTTAATCCCTCTGTCCCTCCTAAAAAGCGTATACCCATTTAAATTCACAACCCAGTCGCATTTTTCATCCCACCAGGTCTCAGTGATACCAATTAAGTCGTAATTTTCAATACATGCAATAGCCTGCAGCTCCCCTATTTTTCCCGACAAGCTACGCGCATTAGCCAGCATGCAGCGGAGATTACTACTTCTTCCTCTACAGCCAAATCCTTGTGCCTTGTCAAACCAAATCCAAACCCTTAAAGTCATGTGACTTAATCTCTATACAATTGAATTTATATTTCATTTACTGTTTTTTTTTTCTTGTGGTCCCTTGCATGTGCAAATTAGGGTTCGCAGTCCTAGTGCTGAATTTTAAAATAAGACTACGGTGCTTCTCTAGTGTTTTAGGATCATGGGTACATTATACAAATATGCACCATTCAAATCAATTCTGATAAGATGCTGAGTATATAACAGAAACATTCTGTTGCCTTCAGACTATATTTGTTTTGCCTGAATAAATTACTTCCTAAAAACTTCCTAAAGAGAAACAAAAAGTCAACAATTAAAAAAATGGAGAACTAAACCCTAAAAATGAAAATGGCTAAAAATTCAGCATCTCTATAGTAGCAATGATAAGTGATGGACGAAATGTTTCGCCAGACATGGATTCGCAGCGAATTTCCTCGTTTCGCCATTGGCTGATTGTTTCAGGAAACAGATGAAAAAATTCGCTGCAGAAAAATTCGCAAAAATTGTCGCAAGAATAGTCTCAGGCGTCAAAGAATAGTCACGCAGCCAAAATTGTTGCAAGAATAGTCGCAGGCATCAAAAGAATAGTCGCACATCCAAAATTGTTGCAAGAATAGTCATGGGCGGCAAAAGAATAGTTGCACAGCCAAAATTGTCGCAAGAATAGTCTCAGGCATCAAAAGAATAGTCACACATCCAAAATTGTCGCAAAAATAGTCGCAGGTGTAAAAAGAATAGTCGCGGGCGACAATTTTTTTTTCTGTGCGACATTTTCGCCGTTACGGGACAGATTCGCTAGCAATGATCCAAGCCTTAACAGTTGTCACTGGAGCTCCCCAGAAGCAGAAAATAAGGTTGCACTTATTACTATGATTATTAAATTCTAATGCTTTTTGTACTCATTTATAGCTTAAATTCTATAGTTTATTGCTCTACTACCATGTAGTAATTATCTGTATTAATAACTAACAAGCCTTATATTGTGAAATATATATTCTATATATACAGTATATTTCGTGTCGGCCCCTAAGCTCAATAACTGAAAGCAGCACAGAGAATGTGCAGTGAATCAGCAGAAAAGAAGATGAGGAGCTACTGGGGCATCTTCAGGGGCCCAGATCTTCCCTGCTAAAGGAAGCCCAAAACATAATGTACAACATTTCTGCCCTAATTCTTAAGTTAAGCTTTAGTTCTCCTTTAAGGGCATTCAAGATACAGTAACAAAACATCCAACAGTACAAAAGGGGAAGATTGAATCCATTTGACTCTAGAAATATGTATTTTTTGCAAAGATTATGTAATTTTGGGGGGAGCTCATTCTCCTACTTTGCCAATTTTCAAAGTTTATAAACTTCATTAGATTGCATGTGTCTTAAGTGGCACACACTTACTGAAACATGGAAGTATGTGCCTGCACCACAGCATATAGTAAAGATTGCATGAACCAATTTATGAGCAGGCACATAAAGCTTATAAGGAATGAATTTCATGTGTTTTTCAAAAAGCATAAAATCAATAAATTACTGGACCAATTTTTACCACTTTCAAAACACACAATGACATTGTAATATTTGTAATACTGGCCCCAGCCTTGGCTGGTACTTTAACAGCTAGGCAAGTGAAATACCAGGCAGGTGGCAACCGTAGGCTAATGCACATTGAATGGCTGAAAAGATCTTGGCTTCCAAAATAAACTGCTTATTATGCCATTTTTTGGCTTTTGCACCTTGTGGACAACAAAAAATTTACAACCCTTTCTGATCACTTATCACACTTTTCCTGGGCATCAATATCAGTGAGGATCTGAGTTGGTCTCACCACGTTGGTGTGATCACAAAAGCTGCAAGACAGCGGCTTTTCTTTCTGCGGCGCCTGAGGAGGCTCAGCATGGACTCCAGAATACTCACAAACTTCTATCGATGCACCATTGAGACTATTCTGTCTGGCTGTATCACCGCCTGGTATAGCAGCTGTAATGCTTTGGAGCGCAATGCTCTGCAGAGGGTGGTGAGATCAGCACAGCGCATCACCAGAACTGAACTGCCGGCCATGTAGGACCTGTACAGACAGCGCTGTAGGAGGAAGATGCAGCGGATCCTCTCTGACCCCAGCCACAGTCTTTTCACGCTCCTACCATCAGGCAGGCAGTACAGGAGCATCCAGACCCGTACCAGCAGATACAGAGACAGTTTCTACCCACAAGCCATCAGGCTTCTGAACTGCTGACATTCTGCACAAACCAACACACACTCCCCATAACTACTGGACTCTTTCCAGTGTCACTTAAAGCAAAGCCACTTTAAATCCTCACTGCACAATTCCAAATATTTCATTGCATTTTTTTTATTGTAAACACTTTATAGTACACTTTTATTATATTTAATATTTGTATTTTTTTTTTTGTCTATGTAAAGTTGGGAGGAACACGGGTCAAAAAAATTTCATTACGGTAATGATGCTTCATTGTTTTTTTTATATGACAATAAAACTTGAAACTTGAAACTACTTCAAGGTTAAAACAAAGTTTTTTTTTCTTGGTTACAATTTCTCCCATTAAGGTCTTCTAATGGATCCTGCCAAATGGACTTTTGAACTACTATGACACTGTAGGTATTACAACAATCGAATTTAATGCAATTCAATTTTTTAGGATGTTGCCAACTTACAAAAGTGTTTCCAAGATCATCACCCCATTAATGCCCTTAGTAAAAACTCATTACAAAACTCATTACTCTTAAAGATAACAAGAATCACAAATAGTTTATTTGGCAGAAAGGCTCACCAAGCTTCTTTTTTAGATTTAACTTTGTCATTTCTTTTTACATTGCTTCAAATAAAAGAGGTTGATGCTTTGTTCATATCTTTGGCTTCTGAGGAACAGTTGGATGCTCCTTTTGCTCCCCTAGAATGCCCCAATCATTTTTTTGCATTTGTTGTACCTTTCCTTACCATGTTCTTTAAACTCCTTGGTCCTCAAGCCTTGGGGAGGGCTTAGTCAGATTTTCACCAGCGGTATAATTCATTGGATCCTGCCTAACTAGTACATTACACTCTTACTGTATTCTGCTGCTAATAGATTTAGCCATTCTTCTCCTGCAGACTCTATGGCTTTCCAATAAATACATCACACTTTGCTAGTTATCCCCAAAGTTGAAGCCTTATTATATTGGCTCTTTTATCTTTACTGCCAATATTAATTCTTTGTCAGTTAAGATGGCCCTTTTTTCCATCTGTGGCATTTCAGATTCTCTGCACTAGAGCTCCAAATTTCAGCCAGAGTGTAGCTAGTCCATATAAGGACCACACTGGTTAAACCTTTTATATACTTGATACATTACCACTTTTAGTGGCTGTCACAGCCATTACTACTTGGCCAAATCTTCTTGCCAGACGCCAAGAGATATTGTGCTAAAACTGTGTTTGTGTGTGTGAGTGTGCTGTGACACATGCATTTGTTTCTGCTTAATTAACCTGGTTTCTGTTATATATATGGACAGATTTTTTATTTAGTTTTATTGAGTATTGTATGTTTACTGGGAAATAGAAAGGATAGGCTAAAATGATAAAAGCGTTTGTGCTGAGGTGTGCTTTAATACTGGCAAGAGATCATTTTTACTTGAATATGAAGTAAATTAGGTCACATTAAGCAGAAAGGCATCCGGGGGATTTCCTCAGTTTCAGGTAAATAAACAATACCTTATGGCATATGGCAGGTCTTGAAACAATCTTCCTTTGGTCAAGGGATTCAGGCCATTACCTCACTGGTTTCGGAATCTCATCTCTGCGTAAGCATGTGGTTTGGAAATGTTAATTCAGAGTGGAAGTGGGTGGAAGTGGTAAGAACCTACTTTCTGAAAAAAAAAAACATGCACTTTTTTTTATCAGAATAATACTAAAGGTTTTGATTTTTTTTTTACCAGGTTTGGTTGAGCAATATTAGAGCAAAAAAGTGTTTCTACAATATTTTTAGATAAGATTTAAATACATTAACCTGGATATGGATTTATGTCTGTTTAACTTTCAATTGTTTTTGTAACATAATAGCATTTTAAAATCATAAGGTAATGGTAGAATGGTAGTAATGGTATCCAGAAGGCTCTGAAATACAGGAATACTTTCCTATTGGTTTGTTTTTACAGGGCCAGGTTTTCAAGTTCCATTACTTGAAATGCATATTTATTGGTCTTGACTATAAAACATTTGAGTTTACTGCACCAGAAAGCTTATTGAGCTTACTGTCCATTTGTGTGCAGACCTTTTGTGCACAGTTTTTGCAGCTTGCCACAGCTGCATTAGATGGCAAAATACTATAAAACTAACAAGAAATCTGTACTCCAAGAGTACATAGAAGGCCAAATAGGCATTCCACCCAAATCTGTCCCTGCTGGGTCTTCTAGATAAGTAAATATTTATTCCTAATTAGTGGAATATCCATTCTATACCAAAACAAATCCAGAAGTAAACTACCTAGATACACACTTTCTGTTCCATGCACTCATACATTTATTTTTAGTTTTTAATTTTATTGTATTACCCTGATGTTACCTTGCAAGACAGTCATGCATGTTTTGCAGATCATCTGTACTGCATTAAATTTACCTAAAGTTATTCAATCAACAATTGTCAGGTACTCCCTAGTCTTGAACCCGTCAGTTAGTGGAACTGGTAAACTGCATGAATTTATGAGGTATTGTAGCACTGACAAAGTAAGATTAGAGCTAGACTATGCACTATGGTATGTGAGCCTCATTAACTAAGGGCACTTAGTTCTAAGTGCAGAAAAAGAGGCACCATTCCAGTGCAGTTTGCTACTATTTTAATTTGGGCATTATGCTCTCAATCTGACATGTTTTAGTGAGTGCAAAAAAGGATTGCGTGATGACATATTGTTTAAAAGGAACCATTTACTTACAGCCTGGTCAATGGCAGCTGTAAAGTATGATCTGCCTTGTGACTCTTAAAGACTCAAGCATCAGAAACATTTAAGGTTGTACACAAGGAGAATAGAAAGGCAATTTAAAACCACTAGAAAAGAAACTAAAAATCATTAGAAAAGTTCCGTTGGTGGTGAATTTTCTCTTTAACAAGTGTACAACGAAACTCATAGGGAAGTTTTGAAAATTCAATACAAATAAGAAGAAAGGAAACACACAACTATGATGTTATAAGAACTGTTGGCTATTTATTTGAACAGGTCTCCAGTTTAACCTTGCTGACCTCATGACCACCATGCATTCACTGTAAACCTGAATTTAAATGAAAATTCATTAAAAAAAAAAAAAACTTTCACATAAAAAAAGCAACTAATGGCTTGTGGGAGACAGCTATTCTTCTGAAGAGGAAATATCTAAATGTTTGTGGTGGTGTGGGCGAACTCTGTGCTATATGTGTGATTAGTTTATCAGTCATCTGATTTGGGTTCTAAAAAGGTTTCAGTGTAAAACAAGCAGCGTAATGCTGTAAAACTGAAATTAAGATTTCCCCGACACAGAAATGGAAAAGGAAAGGGAAATTTCGTTCATTTTCTTGGCATGTTCATGTGAATAATTTCCAATTAACTAACTTTGTTTATCTCCAGTTTCCCCCACAAAGCATGTAATCACCATTGGAAGAAATGTATCTTAACCGTCTAAACCTTTTAAAAAAGGAAAAACATAAGTGACAACTCCACTTCATCCAGATTGACTGGTGCATTGGTGGGACTGTGGGGGGGGGGGGAGGCAGCACAGGGACCTGCCAAGGGTGGATCCTTATTTGGAAAAGGGACAGTGGTGTATTTCCAGGAAATGTTTATTGTAGTTTGTTGTTGTTTCATTACCCAATTCTAATTAACTAAATATCCTCATACCTGGACCTGGACGCCCCTGTCTAGATTATATACACTAGACTGACCAGCAAGGTTCCGGTTGGCTGATAGCGGCACGGTGATGTAACAAAGTAGGTCTCAGAAAGCAGAGCCACTTGCAAAAGTGAAAGACAGAGTTTATGCTGGGCACAGTGGCCATGTTTGTCAGCCCACCAGCATACTTTGTGAGTAATTTATCATTAGATTAGTTTCTTGTCCTTTCTAACCCTTTTCATATAAGCTGGTCTACTGCTTACTCTGCAACTGCTAAATGTTGCCATATAGGGGCAAATTACGGAAAGGTCATCTCCCATAGACTCCATTTTAATAAAATAAGTCACATTTTTAAAAATGATATCCTTTTTTCTGTAATAATAAAACAGAGCCCTGTATTTAATCCCAATTAAGATATAATTAATCTTAATGGATCTCATTTTGGATTTAATTACAGTTTAAATAATTGTTTTAGTAGACAAAGTGATACTGACAGCCAATTAAATTTTTTTTTTACACCTGCTGTTGTGTTTTAATTTGTATCAGCTTTAAATTCCCTATAAACTAAATCTGCAAAGTTTTTTCGCTTCATAATTATGGTAGCACGAACTACAGACCCACTGAGCAGCCATATTTGTTCCCCTCTTCCGGGTTTTAATTGAAATGCCCCCCAAGTGAATAAATATGCCCAATCACAAACCTGCAACGCCCCTTCTGCTTTCAGCCGGTGTGTGACAAGCTCAGCTCCGTTGTCTATGTGTAATGGGGAGGGGGGGCAGCCCTTTGAAGTAGGCAGGCAACAGAAAAATCAAGCCTGCCTGCTATCTAGTTTACAATGCGATGCAATGCGAGGGAGGGAAGGGGAACTCTTTTAAGCAAACAGCAAGCTAGATCCTCCCAGTTTATGACATAGTCCTTTTGACAGATTGAGAAGCTACAGTCGGGTTGCTAGATAGTCAGGTTCAGGATCTTCAGTAGGATTTATGTAGAGAAACAGGACTTTTAGGAAAAAACAGTCAACATGACCTATAGGTAGGTTTGGAAGCAGGTTCATATTTTTAAAAGAAATTTTTTGGTGTCAGTATCACTTTAAGGTAGGAGATCCAAATTACGGAAAGACCCCTTATCCGGAAAACCCCAGGTCCCGAGCTTTCTGGATAATGGGTCCCATACCTGTACCAAAATAAAAGGTGTCCTAACATTCCCTATCTAAATGCAGAGCAATTCAAATTCCTTTTTATGAAGCTCTTGTTTTTTAAATATGTGTCTTTTCATGCCCAGTGAAGTGCTTGTCTTCTTTACAGTACGCATGGGCATCACAGCTGAAAAAGTAGAATCTCTCAGCCACAGTGGCTGGTGTCTTTCCTTTAGACTTCCATGCCAAAATGGATAATGTGCTTTGTATTCATTCACTTAGGAGCCACATATATGTGCTTACAATATGCCTTGTATTCTGTTTATTTATGGATGGAGTGCTTTGCCACATTTATAAATACAAGTATAGAATCCCTTATCCAAAAACCTATTGTCCAGAAACCTTCAAATTATGGGAAGTCTCCCACAGAGTTTATTTTAAGTAAAGAATTCTACTTTTAACAACAGTTATTTTTCTTTCTGTAAAAATGAAACATTACCTTATATTTGATGGCAAGTGAGCTGCATGAACCCATATTGGTAGCAAACAATCCCTTTGGGTTTATTTAATGTCCAAGTGTTTTTTGAAGACTTAAAGGGGTTGTTCACATTCAATGTCCAAATCTTATTAAACTGCCAACAATAAGTAAGTAAAAAGGCCACTGTAAAAGTTACTTTTTACATCTGTTAAATCAGTCCTTCTTCTGTCTCTCTGATCAGTTTTCTAAAAATGGGAGTGGCTTATTTTGAACCTGACACACTGAGAACTTCCTATATGCTTATATCCAGGCTATCCCCTTACTTTTCTCATATTGGGCCAATCCTCTGTCACAGGCACAGGAAGCAATGTCAGACTGACAGGAGACACAGCCAATAGGAGTTAAGTCTGCTGCCAGAACTATGTGTGACATCATATAAGTAAGTAAAAAAGCAATTGTAGTGTTTATAGTATACAGTATATAGTAGTCTCACGAATTCCTGTGGCGAATTTCAGTCAGTAAGCATTTGGTGATGTCATTTGATACATTGGCTTGCGCATGCACAAGTTTTTCGGCATCAGCTGTGATTTTGCACGTGCTGTCACTTCTGGGTATCGGGGGGGGGGGGGCATTTTGGTGGACTAGCCCCCACTCCCAATCTACCTCTCACTCCCCCACCACAGTGAGTTGACAAGCCCGGGGGGTGGTGGAAGAGTGGGGCACCTATGGGCAGACAGGTAAATAAGGTATGTGTCTAGCGCCCCCCACTGTTGCGCCCTTGGTACATAGATCTATAAAGAAATATCTGCTTAGTTGCTAAATAAACTGCAAAGAGAGAAATCTTGGGCCCCTTCCAAAAATAAATACCAAGGTGAGTCCGCTGTTTCACTCTGCGAAAGAGGCCTGTAATCGTGCATCTCTGCTGCTATCATGCCCCACATGCCTCTCTGAAGCCTACTCACTGATAAAGCTAAAAGGGTAAAATGACAATTGCTTCCTTTGGAAAATAATTATCTCTCACCTACTATTTCTTCTTATTATTAAGCTGTGATGATGCCCCACTTATTTTTAATGTCAGGAAACAACATAAAAAGGAGATGATGCTGATAAAATGCATTATTTTATCAGTATCTGGAGAGGTGCACTGAGAAATAATAACTTTGTTAAGCTGAACAAACATTTTACTATTTTACATGACAATATGGTCATGATATGGTGTAATAGGAGTCTGTGAATGGTGTGCAGCTGGTTGTTTATGTTAAACCTCCATTGTTACAAAAGATACTTGATTCCCATTGACTGCAATTGCTGTAAATTATATAATCTGTGGCAAGAAAAGGGTTAAATGACTGATCTGATGAACAACAGTAGAGCAGCTTCAGATTAGTGCTGAGTGAATCTGTCCTGTTTCGTAAATTTGCAAAACTTTGAAAAAATGTGAGGAACGCAAAAAATGATGCATGTCAAAAAAATGTTGCCATTGGCAGATTGTTTCCCAAAATGGCCCCCTAAAAATTGGTGAGGAAAAAAAGTTGCAAATTCATGTCTGCCGAAATATTTGCTCATTGCTACTCTAGATCATACAGTTGTGTTCAGAATAATAGCAGTCCGACATCACTAACCTGTTCAATCTCTGTTTTTGCCACTTCTACATGGCAAATAATTTACTAGTAGGTGTAGTAGAGTAATAGAAATCCAACAGACCCAACAGTCAGGACATGCATGCTGCTGATTCTGTGTAATTGAATCATAATTTATTCTCTGAAAAAACAGGTGTCAATTGTGCCCTTATTTAAGGAAGGAAGGCAGCAAATGTTGTACATGCTGGTTATAGTGCACCTATACACCTAGACATTATTCAGAAGAACAGCATACTTTGATTAAAAAGTTAATTGGAGAGGGGAAAACATATAAAGAGGTGCAGAAAATGATAGGTTGCTTGGCTAAAATGATATCAAATGCTTTAAAAATGGATAGAAGAATTCGAATGGATAGAAGAATAGCCAAAATGGCAAAGGCCCAGCCAAGGATCAGCTCCAGGAAGATCAAAGAAGGTCTAAACTAACCTGTGAGTACTGTTACAATTAGAAGACACCTATGTGAAGCAAAGTTATCTGCAAAGTTACATTGTTAAAAAAAAGACATGCTAAAGAGGTTACAGTTTGCCAAAGAACACAGTGACTGGCGTAAAGAGAAATGGCACAACATTTTGTGGACTACTGAAAGCAAGTTTGTTCTTTTTGGGTCACAGACAGTTTGTCAGACGACCCCCAAAGACTGAATTCAAGCCTCAGTAAACTGTGAAGACAGCAAAGCATGGTGGCACAAGCTAGATATGGTAATGTTTCTCATACTATGGGGCTGGGCCTATTTATCTCATTCCAGGGATCATGCCATTAGTTTGAATACATAAAAATACTTGAGGAGTGGTCATGTTGCTTTATGAGGAAGAGGAAATGCCCTTGAAATGGGTGTTTCAACAAGAAAACAACCCCAAACACACCAGTAAACAAGCAACATCTTGGTTCCAGACCAACGAGATTGAGGTTATAGAATGGCCAGCCCAATCCTCGGACCTTAATGCATTAGAAAACTTGTGAGGTGACATCAAAAATGCTGTTTCTGAGGCAAAACCAAGAAATGCAGAAGAATTGTGGAATGTAGTCCATTCATCCTGGGCTGGAATACCTGTTCCCAGGTGCCAGAAGTTGGTCGACTCTATGCAACACAGATGTGCAGCAGTTTTGGGAAACAGCGGTTATACAACTAGATATTAGTTCAGTGATTCAAAGGAAAGCAAAATCTTGAAACATGTTTCAGTTTATACAGTGAATGTTTCAGTTTGTAAAGAAGAATGCAATCTACTATTTTTTAACAGCCTTATATTCTCTTTTCTTCACTTTTTGTGAAATAACACAAATTTGATTTTTCTTAATGTTTTCATTTGGAATAGAACGTACAGTGTTCCCAATGCATTTGTGTGTATGGAAATAAAAGCTATTATACGGATACGGAAGTTTATTCACTTTTTTAAACACATTGCTATTATACTGAATACAACTGTATGAATATAGAAAACTCTGCAGATAAATAAGAACATGAACTACTTTCATTATGTCACCCTAAGTGTGCAATGGCCAACAGAGTGGGCTACTTTATGTACGCAAAAAAACCCACACAGTGGAAATAACAGAGTTGCAGTTTAACATCATGTTGGACTTTCCTGATATATAGAGTAAAAATATTTAAGAAGGGTTGCACAATTACTACATTAGTCTTAATACTGCAGAAAAATAAGCTTAGTGTTTTTCAGAGTATATATAATAGTAATAATTAGCTGTGCCTTCAGTATTCTGATGTGAAAAACTCTTATGAAGCTACTGCCACCTAGCTTATTCACTATTAAAACAGAACCCAGTTGCTACATGTGTCTAGTTTTTTGTCTATACAGCCCAAATTCACTAAAAGTCAAAATATGCTTTTAGGTGTAATTTAAATTTTTATTAAAAAATATGCAGTGACTTGGTTTCTTGTTAAAAAAAAATGCCAGATCGAACTTTATGGTGTTAATAATGCAGAAATACTGTAGCGAACAGACTGACCATATCACTTTTGGGGGTAGTTTCCTCCCAGTAGAGTACTGCAGCAGGACAGGTACCAGTGGGTCTGGGTCTGTGGGTTGTGGGTATTTTACTCCTATAAACATTCGTTTTAAACATTTTTTTCTACCCCACCCACTTCTGATGATGTCACGGTTTGAAGCAACAGCACCTTCTGTTTAATGTTGGCCAGCGGGTCACGGGTCAGCTTGCATGTAAGGCAGTTGCGGGTCAGGTAACAGGTCCAAGCAGATCTCTAATTATATAACAAAATACAATAATATTAGAGATGCCTAGAACTAAAAAGTAAAAATGGGCAAAGCTCCCCCTTGTGACCAAAGGGGGGTAAAACCACTAGGAGCCTATGATTGAGTGCTGGGTAGGCATGAAATGCGTTGGGAATTGTAAGGGGTTTTTTTTCGCTGTTTTTATGGACTGAAATGAATGTATCATATTTTTTATCGATCATAAGTGGTATTTGAGCTTTAATTATTGTGTCGAGCAGGTCTCTACCTAACAGACTGATATTAATCCCAAAGGAAGGAGGAGTAGCAATCAAAATTGCATTTTTGGTGCAATTTACACAAAATTACAGGAAAAAACTAACTGTACGGTGCTGCATACATAAGTACTCCACCTGAAACTGCCAAGAGTCCATAGAGTTCAATAGAAAGGGTACCTTATGCATTCAAGCAAGCTGTTTTTTTCCCTTGAAAATGAATGGGAAAATGTGATTTGCAGTTTTTTTTGCCACTGCAATTCAATTGAGATCATGCATGTGTTTTTTTTTATGATGGTATTTCTTTTCTTTTTCACTGTCACAGGAATTGAGAAGTCTGTGCCTTAGTTTGATTTGTCCCTGCTGTGTATCTGGGTGTTAGTCAGCTGATCCATTAGCATGCACGCACATAGCATTGTGATTTTAGCAAGAGAATTGGAAATTCTGCAATGTCTGACACAACCTTGACTAAACTGCACAGAAGTGGAGCTTCATTTCTGCTATAAAAGGCTATGAGGGTTCACTTTGTTAGAAATCAACATTCGCCAGCAGCACCAATAACAACGGGGGGGAGACACTGAATCTGACGGAGCCTTGTAATATCAAGACAGCACCAGTTGGTGGCAAGTACTTTGGCCAGTTTTGTCCCCTGGCACTCGCCATGTTGTGTGTTCTAAATTATGTGCTAAGGACATGTTGGTGATGCTCTTTTGCCATCTGCTTCCTGCCCTTGCTGCATGCATTGTTGCTGAACTCCCGCATACACAACAAGATGCAACTCTTTGGGCTGTGAGCGCGCAGAGCTGTGCATCACGGCGTTATGAACAAATTGAAGCAAATGGTGCAAGATGCAAAATGTAAAAAGCACTTCCAGTAATGCAGCTATTAAAAATATATTAACTTGGAAAATATGTTACAAGCACTCTAAACATCTGTTATAAATTATTCCCAGTTTGTCAAAACATTATAACTAAGGTAAAAACACTGAATGCATGCCAGGCAATTTGGTTTCATTGTGGGATGAGGGAATCTGACACACCATGGGATTTAGCAAAGTCCTTGTCCCCTTAGTGTTAGGCAAACATATTGTATGAGTCATGCAGCTCACAAATGCTGTAAGTAATAAATATTTATATATACAGGTATGGGACCCATTATCCAGAATGCTCCAGACCTGGGGTTATCCGGATAAGGGGTATTTCCGTAATTCGGATCTCCTACCTTAAGTCTGCTAATAAAGTTATTTAAACAGTAATTAAACCCAACAGGATTGTTTAGGCTCCAGTAAGGATTAATTATATCTTAGTTGGGATCAAGTACAAGGTACTGTTTTATTATTAGAGAGAAAAATGAAATCATTTTTAAAAATGTGAATTATTTGATTACAATGGAGTCTATGGGAGATGGTCTTTCCGTAATTCGGAACTTTCTGGATAATGGGTTTCCGGATAAGGGGTCCGATACCTGTATTTATAAAACACAATGTAAAGATTGAAGAACTCATCATTTGTTTCCACTTTTAAATGTTTGCATTTTTATGCAAGATCCAAGACTGCTCCAAATCTCTAAAACTTGCTAATGTAATTTAGCCACAAATAAAAGATACATTTGCCTGAAATCACACCTTATAAAAGTGAGAAACCAATCTTGTAGACTTACAATCCTATTTGCATGGAGCAAAAGCCAAATTGTATTTCTTCTTCTTGGTTAGGTGCAGAATTCTTCTTCCAACTGACATCCAATATCACAAAGAACAATAATAGTATAAGGTCCCTTTATCCACAGTGAGTGCTCTTACCCTTTCAGGATATTCTCTTGATTGGGGCAGATATTGGCAACCCTGCCTTTCCTGAACTGAGAACAATGATCTGTTGCATCAAACTCCCGTAACAAAAATTGGAGTGATTTACCAAAATATGTCACCTCATCTAACCATCTTTGTGCATTTTCTTAGGCCAGTGATCCCCAAGCAGTGCCTTGTTGTTCACCAACCCCTTTGGTGCTGTATATTTTTGAATTTCTGATTTGGCGGCATTAAGACCACGTGTAAGGCCAAACAGAGCCTTCTGCACTTTGCCAGTCCACGCTGGGCTACTAAATAACCAATCACAGCCCTTATTGGTCACTTCCTAGGAACTTTTTCATGCTTGTGTTGCTCCCCAAGTTTTTTTTATATTTTTAATTATTTTTTAAACTTTTTAAATGTTACTCACAGGTAGAAATGGTTGAGGACCCCTGTGTTAGGCCTTCAGGGAAATGGAAAGAGGCATGTTTTTCAAAACCTTTTAAACAAAACAAGTTCTCCTGTGACCACCTTGACACGTTACAACTGAAATTGCCTAGTTTTCATTTTTCAATATAGACACCTTTTTTAAACTTGTTTATTATATTGACTTTTTTACGGTAAACGTTTATTGCACGCAAAGTAAAGCTGGTAAACATTATGCCACAAGAAAGGTTTTACTAAAACAATGAGCTTAGCAAAATTTGATATTGACTTGTCACTTTCTCTACCAAAATGCATAATAGCATGTCATAAGAACATGAGAATGGGTAAAGTATGTATTCCTATTGAGCTCTTCTGAAAATATTGTGTGGGAGGATATTCACTGCAGTAGGATGAGTCAGTGAGAAGTAATGTCTCACCACATACACAACTTTCACTGCTTCTGCTATCTGCAGTAACTTGCTTATTGGCCTAGGATTAGAGAATCCTTCCAGTGAGCATGGGTCAGTAGTTCTTCTTATCCATCAAATCCATTTACTTATTAATTATACAATACTGTTTTATGGATGTAGTGTCATTAACATGAAGACATTTTCGATCTTCTTCAGCGAAAGCAATGTACAGTCACTGTCACAAAAGACTCTCAAACTAAGGGGGGGCATTTGCTAATACAGGTACAGGACCCGTTTTCAAGAATGCTCGGAACCAAGGGTATTCCAGATAAGGGGTCTTTCCGTAATTTGGATCTCCATACCTTAAGTCTACTAAAAAAACAATAAAACATTAAACCCAATAGGATTGTTCTACATCCAATAAGGATTAATTATATCTTAGTTGGGATCAATTACAAGGTACTGTTTTATTATTACAAAGAAAAAGGAAATCAGTTTTAAAATTCTGAATTATTTGATTAAAATGGAGTCTATGAGAGATGGCCTTTCCGTAATTCAGAGCTTTCTTGATAACGGGTTTCCAGATAAGGGATCCATACCTGTATTTGTATTTTTTTTTCATGATTCTTGTTTTTTTGTGCTAAAACTCAAAACTCACAACTTTTCTGTGACTTGTTTTGTTTATACTAAGGCCAGGGCACTTTGGGAAAAATCCCAAGCACCCAGACAGGCCAATCCAACATTGCATACTAGGTTGTTCTTATGCAAAGAATTCATATATACCACAAGAATTCATATATACCACAGAAGTGTAATATGTAAACAAGCTACTTAGCAAAATGACTATAGGGGTCATTTACCTATGGGAAGGCAGTTTGCAAAGTGCAAAAATCCTGGTACCATTACTGCCTAGCTCACCTCCTGAATTGCTGTGTTCTATTTGGCACCATTGTATTGATAAGAGGGGGAGGCATGTAGGCACCATCATGCTGCACTCTGTGCTTCAAGCCTGATTTTTTAATCCAGTGTGAGCTACAGTATGCAGCCAGACCAGGGGAAGAGTGCTGCTTGTTCTTGTGTTTTACATCCAGATATTTGTAAATGATCTCCTATAATCCTATTATCTTGTCTAACTCAAACCAATTTCAAAAAAGCTTCAATGCTCAGTAACTGCAATGAAGGTGGTTTCCAAACTTCTACCTTATGTTGACTGAATTAGTGGGAAGCCTAAATGGTATAAAATGTATGGATTTTATTACTCATTTCTAGTTGAATATATCTATTTTTATGTTTAATTAAAAGTGTGCAGTATATTCAGTATATTTCTAAATACATGTTTAAACAGATGAATGTAAAATGAATAATGCAAGGTTATGATATAATGTATTTCATCAAAAGGAAATTAGTCTAAGTTTGTTTGTTTTTCTTTAAGCATGATGGAAAATAGCAAATGCAGGATAACTTGGCTTTTATCGGCATTCAGGTCCTTTAACTCAAAAGAGGTAGCAACCCGAACAGTATTAACAGAAATTATTTAATAGGGCACTGGGGCTCTAAAATCAATTCCATGGAAAGAACTCCTCCCTTATATGCAGGGATGGTCTATAGAAGCTCAGAGTCTCTACAGAGACTCTGACACAGAGAACAAACTGGAATCAACCCAGGAACATATATTATTTATCTTATGTTCCATACAAGCAGCATTCTACTGACTAACAGGAAAACCTAAATAGGAAGCGTGTGTTGCAAAATAGTCAACCCACTGCTAAACTAATGGAAAACAGTGAATGAGACATATTAAATAAAAATATCCCACAAGTTGCAGTAGAATTCCTGTGTTTTATTAAGTCTTTCAATATTTGTAACTGGGGAACCTAACCACAGAACTCCCGTGACTAATCAGAGGACTTGTTACAAACATCAGTACAAGCCAATCTATAAAGTAGATTTCTCAACTTTCACAGCTACCAATGTGTTGCACAGCACAGCAAGCACAGTAGGTTACGCATAGCGCACAGTCTATGTAAAACAGAATTATTATTATATTGCACAATGACGTTACAAAAAAAGAAAAATCACCTCACAAAATATAACTGAGCGGCCTGCGGTAGAGGAATTATCGCGTGCAACTAATTTCCTTGAGTGTCAGTGCCTTAAAGCTGAGTGTCCAATGAAACTGGCAAGTGCAATGATTTTAATTGGTTGAATCACAGGAACAGTTTTACACTATGGCCCCTCTTTTGCACTTATTTATTCATCTGTTCCCCTGGAAATGCTGCCTACATTCAGCAAATTGTCAGTACACATCCATAGTAAACAAAATGAAAAGGGTTTGCTTTTAAAAGCAAGACACATAAAATGAGCTGAGCAAGTGACCTGAACTACTTATTATTGTTGTAGTGATGCAGTTAAAATACTTTTCAGCAGTCATGGTTCTCTAGTGGCTGCACCTTCAAAATTCCAGTTTGTTATTTCTGTAAAAATAACTTTTTACTAAAAGAAGAGTGAGCCATAAGCTCTCATTAGTGTGTATATTTTTGTTTTTCTCTTTTGGAGAGATTTGTGGTGAATATTCCACTGCTATTATAATAACTCCATTCTAAAGGTGATCTAATGTCCTATATCTTCTTAGAGTTAAAGCAGAATACCAAGACAATGTTCTCATATATTTAAAATATTTTTAAGTGGTAGAAGAGTCCTCCAGCAAACTTAAGCCATAAAGATGTCTTAAACCCACTTCTTTAGGCAGACCATATTGCTGCCCAGTAGGGCATCCTAGGCAGGATCCAATGCACAAATTGCCCACTTTTTCCCCACAACATCATGGTATTTTTTTGGTTTTCCTGGAGGCCTAAAGTTACTGTTAATGATTATCAAGAAACGGGTTTTTACAAATGATGCCTATTAAACTTCTACATTACAGCCCTATAACTGCTTTTCATTGCATCTGGTTGCAACAGGAGAGGAAACCATATTAAACTGTCAAAATGAGGTGCAATTGTCAGCTCTTGGTATTGGCATAACAGGTTTGCAAATTTTCGAATGTAATTATTCTGTTTCTTACCCTTTATGAAAATTAAAAGTGACTCAACATATGAAATCTTGCTAGTCAGCATCTGTTGTGATTATAGCAGGAAAAAAGAGCTGCAGACAATAACGATAACAAAGGACTTTCGGTGTGCATCCTGTGCTGTTTCCATTTTGTGGCCAACCATAAGCAATGTCTGAAAGGTCTCCCTAGCACATTATTACAATGCAAATGAAGGGCTCACAGTCATACACTGAAAGTGAACAATACAGTTCCGCACATAAGTGTGTGGGATGAATCATAACCTTTTTCCTGTCAGAAATAATAAAAATGAGTCACTCAGAAAGCATGATATTTCTGGGCCAAAATCAATTAAACTTCTTTAAGAAAACGGTTCAGATTTTTGTATAGAAACAAACAAAAAAAACATATTATTGTTAATGTTTTATAAACACACATTTACCGTAACTTATTTCAGCAGTCAGCTTTATATGTATATGTATATGGCCCAGAAAGTATATAGTCTATGGTATAAAATTCCAACTTAAGAAACAATCCCATCTAGTCCAGACTATTTTCATAACATGCATTCTTCCATTCTTTTCTTTACCCTTTCCTCCTCCGTTCTATATCAGTTTAATATCAGTATCAATATTCTATTAAATAACACAAATATTAATTGCCACAACATATTCTCACTGCCCAAAGACTGAATGGTCTAGTATGCATGTACTGTTGGGCTACACCAGTTATAATGATAACAATCACTGGGGGGGGGGGGGGGGGTTAACATTTGGCACCCCCCTCCCCCCCCCAGTGACTGTAACTTTCCTTCTCCTTTAATGATAGTTTGTGGAGTCATTATGTGCTCAACTTTTCCATTTGTAAGGCTTATTTGTGATTACATACATATAATAAAGCACTAGTATGGCTGCCTTGGTGTCAGTGGCATATCCCAAGTGTGAGTAAACAGATACTAAGGGGCATATTTATCAAAATGAGAGTTTACAGCTTTATACATAAAAACCCACCCATGGTCTATGCATTCCTTTGGTATTTTTAGAAGCATATTAATCAAATGTTCAGTTTTTTAATTTCACCCATTGATAAATATGCATCTATAAATCACATAGAAGTTGACAGACAGATCTTTAGCCAACTTTCTTTTCAAAGATGTATTTGTCTTTGTATATTTGGCTATATATTTAAGTAATGCCTACTGTGGGGATAAAGGTGTTCCCAAAGCTAAATATAATCAGTTTTGACATATGTGCCTTGAATGTGCAAAAAACTGTGTATACTGTCCCTGAAGCGGATAACAACCTCCAACAGTTGGTTGGAGGTAGTTGATTGGTAGGTGCTGTTTTCTAATTCTGACTAGAACACGCTCTAGCTAGATGACATTTCTGAGGTCTCCTCTTATTATAAGGATGTTGCAGTTAATATTAGTTAATATCTGAAGAAGTCTGGAGGTAGGAATGTAAGCTGGGAATATTTGAGGAGATGAAGCTTACATAACCTTCTACATTAAGGGACATGTCAACCCCCCAACCAAAAATGTTAGCAGTGAAAAGCCTCACAGCACTCTTTAAATACCTGCCACTCCGGAGTCTCAAAAGCAAACAGTGAAGCTGCAGCGATCCCTTGATGTTTCTCTCACTGCAGAGCTCAATAACTCCCTCTCCCCCCTCCCTTCAGAATCTCCATGTCTGCCTGGCGTGGTGCACATGCGCACTTCCAATCCATTTTAATAAGCCTGCATGTTCTGCAGGGCAACCGATCAGTTGTTTTTAATAAAGTTTGTTCAACAAAAAAAAATCTAGGCAGGTCAGGCAGGAGGGGCTATGCGCGCATGCGCATTTGGAATATATACCGAGCTCTCGATGACGTCACCCGGCAAAATGGCCGCTGGGTGACAGGCGAAACGGCGAAAAAATAAATGCGGCGGTGCAGGCTATAGGAAGAGGTTGAGGTAGCATATTTATTAACATTTGAGACAAACATCATTGGTGACATTGCCCACAGTAACCAATCAGATCTTTGCTTTTCGTTAACTTGTAGGTGACTGTTAAAGCCAAATTGCTTTATTGATTGGTTACTATGGGCAATATCACTGGTGAAGTTTCACTCCAATGTTAATAAATGCACCCCTAGGAGTGATAAAAGAAGAAGAGATGCATTCTCCTACCAATTTAAAGTATATATAAACTGAGTTTGTAAATTTACAGTTCGACATTTACAGTTTATGTCAGACTTCTGAGGCTTATTAAAATCAAAAACATTCCATCCAAGGATGCTGATAGGAGTTTTACCATTCTGTGGGGTGAATGTATTAATTGGATGAGGATCTATTCTGGCAGTCAGCATTGCATAGCTGGAATATTCATTCGTTAGAGTTATCCTACTGTCACATTCAGTGAGGGCCACTCCTAGGGCTGTAAAGTTCATTGAAAAGCATTTTATCAGTGTTTATAGATATTTACTGCAAAGGTCTTTTATTGTTGCATGCCAAAACATTTTAAACCCAGAAAGTACAACAGTTATAAGGGAATACTTAACCAATAAGCAGATCCCAAGCGGTTGATGTATAATTATTTTCTGTTTGCTCCCACCACCTTTTACTGCTTTTATAAAGGAACCTTTTCCTTCATTTTAGTACCAATGAACTTTTGTGTTATAACTACCTTACAAGGACCCAGCCGGTGGCATGTCCATTTAAGAGTAGTCAGCAGTGACTTGTCAAAACCTCCCCAAGTTTTCTTGTAGTATATAATGAGAAATACTATGAACCTATTGAGGAAAAATTATCTGGTTAGTTAGAGCAGGAAAGTCATTTTTGCATTTTACCGCCAACATTAGTGCCACCTAGAACACTATATTTATTCTGCAGAAAGCATTACCATACCTGAGTAAAGACCCCTAGAAGCTTTCTCTGTTTGTTTAAGATTGCAGCTGCCATTTTAGCTTGTTCTACATAGCTTCCTGCTGTAGGCTGGTAGCCCAGATTACACATTCCTAAGGGTGAGGGGAGTGAAAAAGAAAAAAAACTGCCAATTTAGGTTTCATATTTACAGTAATTTTTATTAATATGTACATTTTTGTAAACGTACAATCAAAATATATAGCAAATATAGGTCACTAATTTCATACAATATCGATATTTTACAGACATGTTTGGTGCAAAGTACAGTAAGTAGGACAAACAAGGGTTTAGAAATCATTTGCAATAACTATGATTCATTGTTATTTCTTGTAACATGTAGGGACACTTTCACAAACAACAACACTTTTTCCCCAAATTAAAACTACAGTTAGATATGCAAATCGAATAACATGAAGCATAGTCATAAAACATATGCATGAAAGGAATATTGCAACCTGTTGGAACAAATGAATGTGGGAGACATTGCAAAAATGTTGCTGAATGTATGTAAACTTACCTACAAAGTCATCTATTTCTCGATAGTGATATGCTTCATAGAAAACTCACATAGCGGATAAAAGTGCTAATTTATATTTTTGGTTAATACCAAGAACACACATTTACTTGCATTATCTTGGTACTCACCACACAGATATGTATTCAAAATAAATATACTGACACAATATTCCACAATGCAAGCTACAGTATATTCATTGCTTATTTAAATACTGCAAGTTATAGAGCCATTAGCAGATTTGTAACTTCACATTTCTTATGACTTCTGGTTATAAAATTATATAAAGTGCCTTTTTATGAATGATCCAAAAGCCACCCAAACAAAGGTTTATGAAAACTGGGTAGCTTTTCAGCAATTTCACAATAATGAACAACAGCTTGCAAAAGATCACCAACAGTCCAGGCTTTTTCTGCCAGTCTTCTGGAAACCTGAAAAGAGAAACCAGCATATGTACAGTAATGACAGACATGAACATGCCAGATCAGATAGTCTTTAACTTGAGGAATAAGCTAAAACATTGCCTCATCCATGCACTTCATTGCCTTCATTTTAGTTCAGTACAGGACAACATAAATATTATATTTTGAGAGTGGAACCCCTACAATCTCGTGGTTTGTGGTTAAACAAAAAGTCAGAGTGGCAACAGGAAACTCTGAATGAGGGAATAATAAGGTTTGTTACCGCACCCTAATGCCATGCGTAGCAACCACAGTTTAGCTTTATTAATAAGGCAGATTTTTTTCCTATTGTGGTATCTTGAGTGGTTGTTATGGTTTACACTCCACCTTCTACAAAAATATTTTTCTTGAAGCTAGGAGTTAAGTTTTTATACTAAACTGCATATTCTAAAATGTCAAAGTAAATTGGACAATTAAATGTCCTGATGTTTGTGTAAACTATTTTAATCCACATATTTCCAGATGTGGGGAAATATAAGAAGCTAAAACATTTCCCTCAAGGTCAGTAGAAAATGCAATCACAATTTGCCTTGTCTATACATGCTATGGCCCACGGCTGCTACCAATTCAATATATCCAGCATTCACAATTGTCACGAAGCAGAAACAGTCATGCAAATAGCAAGAAATAGGTGCAATTATATATTCCAAATAAATTAGGGGTTCTAATAATATGTACCTTATAAAGGAAGTTGAAGTTATATTTAGCAACCAGAAAGTGCGTTCCAAATACAAAAGTACCAGCTTGCCTGGGTGTAGGAACCATTATATAATTTATTACAAAAATGTCCAGATTTTGATCAAAACTGTCATCTTCCTCAGTTCCAATGTTTCAATCACAGTTTGTGATGGAAGTGTTGAATATTTTTGTTTGGAATAAATCACTTTGATAGTTCCTGCTGAGTGTGGGTCTGTGCTCCATTAAAAAAAAACATTAGCACACACACAAACAAACACACAAACACAACATCAAGCACTTACAGCCAAAAGCTCTTTTTTGTCAGCTTCCACAAAGTAGAGCTCAGAGACGCCAGCCTCTGAAGCAGCAATCCATTGTAATGTTGCCTTTAGCTGTGACTCAATTACATAAGGCCCCATATCAACATTTCTAATCAGTAAAGTCTTGCAGAGATGTCCTGGTGCTGAAAAACAAACAGGAGTTAAACAGTTAGTATTTCCCCCCCCAAAACAAAAAACTACAGCTGAATTGTCTATAAATGGCAATATGCTTTCTTGTTAGTTTATTTAACAAACCAAATACTGCATTGTAAAGATGTAGGACAATAAACCACCTCGCTAAGAAAGCCAGGCAGGGGTGATGTTGTGGGGGGTGGAGAGGAGGTGGGGTCGTGACATTGTGGGGCAGGGGGGAGGTGGGGTCATGACTTTGCAGGGGCGGGGCTATGACACAGTGATCGGTGATTGGCCAATCGCTGTGTCAATGTTACTGGGGTTGCTCGGTTTTCCTAATTAGGGAAGCCCACGCAGGAGGTTTTGACCTGGGCAGCCCTTCCAAAAACCGGGGCTGGGTCAAAACCGGACATAAACCCCTTTTTAAAAGAGAACTAAACCCTAAAAATGAATATGGCTAGACAGGCCATATTTTATATAATGAACTTATTAAACCAGCCTAAAGGTTCAGCATCTCTATAGTAATAATAATCCAGTCACAGGGGGTGACCATACTGAACACTACTGTTAGAAGTGTCTGCAATACTCATAGTATGCTGCCATGTAGTAATCATCTGTGTTAAATTGACATTTATATCCCTTATATACAATATATTGTGAGTCGGTCCCTAAGCTCAGTAACTGACAGCAGCACAGAGAATGGGCAGGGAATCAGCAGAATAGAAGATGGGGAGCTACTGGGAGCAAATTTTAGCTTATTATTTAGGTTATTTTATTGTTTATTAGTCAGGGTAGCAGACTAAAGAGTTTTATACATTTTGCATAATAAGTGAACCTCAATGACCAGCCCAGTTTAAGTTTGGAGCCTTGCTGTCTGCCCTGTGCTGTGGCCACTTCCTACTGTGCATCGCAACTGATTTTCCTTAGTTGTGTTAAGAGACTTTGGCAGTCTCCATGTTCTTGCTATAAAGTCTCCTAGATGTCATAGAACTATGTCAGAACTATTCCTACTGTTTCATTTTGTTGGGCAGAAAAAACAGCAGTAAGTTCAGCAGCCAGTGGTAGATTAATATACATTTAGTGCATATATTAAATTAGCATATATATTTGCTCCCGTTATTTGGGCGGTTTTTGGGGTTTTTTTGCAGCTCCATGAAATATGACTTATGGTTCACCTATGTTCACAGAAGTTAAGGTATATATTAGCCATTTTAGATGGAATGAGCAACTAACAATTATAGTAATTTGTAATCATTTTTCAAAAAGACATTTGGTGCCAATTTATTTTTATTATTACTTTGATTGCTCCAAAACACTTCCCTGTGTTATTTGATAACTGAAAATCTGCTTCTCACGTTAGCATAAATGGGAGCACTATATACTAACAAACTGCCTTTAGGAGCAGCCAGGATTTCCAGAAATATCTAAGGGACCCCCTTATCGATTTATTGTGTTGCCTTTTTATATAGCAAGATATTTAACAGGAGAACAATTTCTCAGACTTGCAGCGATTTGCAGATTTGAATATACTAACAAAAAGGCAGTATACCTACTACTACTAAAGGGCTGCAGAAACTTGCAACAACTGAGTTGCTGAATGGCCAAGACTAAGGCAGCTATGAAACAAAGCTAAACACATGACAGAAACTGCAAGAGAAGTGGAACAATATGTATGTGCATACTTAGCAACACTGCTTAAATGCACACTACAGTTCAGCCTGGAACTACAGCATAGAGTTGAGGTTACCTCCTGCAGCTGCTTCACGATTTTCATCTCTGTCTTCTGCACCATCACTTTATTACATAAAAATAATTAAAAAGAGAAACATTAGTTTAGAAAATGACATATTGAAATTAATTCATGATTTTTAAAAAGACCATCATGCAGATCTTTATAAAGAGGAGAACAATTTCAAGACCATCACCATCACCCATGCAAACATTGCCTTAACCTCTATTTATAGTTAAACATCAGGAAGATGGGCAGCTTATATCACTGCAGCTCCAGCTAAAAATTCAGTATCTCATTCGTAATGACTTTATTCTATTCTTCTAGCAAAGAAATCTGTCAGACAGGCCTGCCCAGCCCTTCAATAACTTTTTCTGGGATCAAAAAATGGCAACTATGCATTCTAAAAAGAAAACAACCAATAAAACAGTACACATTCCTCTTAACTGTAATGGGCGTTTGAAGAATACGTTTCATAAATTGCTTTCATTTTATTTTCTTGCAGTTACATATTTAATCACCTGTACACTACGCAACCGAGCATTAGTTTCCAGCTGCAACCAATTCACTCATGCTGTCACTGTCAGATTTCCCCTGCTCTAACTGGCGATTAAGCCTTACACAGCAATAAACATGTTTTGTCACCAGCCTGTGAGAAATGGGCACAGAAAGCATCTCTTCATACCTGATACTGCACTTTTACTTTCAGCTGCAACCTTTACTGGGAAGTGCAGCTTCTAAACCAAAAAGTGAATATCCTTAAAGGGG
This sequence comes from Xenopus tropicalis, assembly GCF_000004195.4. Lineage (NCBI taxonomy): Eukaryota > Metazoa > Chordata > Amphibia > Anura > Pipidae > Xenopus > Xenopus tropicalis. The sequence continues at coordinate 132,813,808 of NC_030678.2, read as the reverse complement.
TACCTTCACATTCACGTTAACTTATAGTATACAACAAAAAGGCCAATTCTCAGGAACTTTTCAGCTTGTCTTCATCACTTATTTTTGTATAGTTTTTGTATAATTTTTCTTCTTCTGACTCTTCCAAGCTCACTGACCCCCAGCAGTCCATAAACTATTTCTCTATGAAGCTACAATGTTATTATTTTGTTTTTTTTAATAAAAAAAATAATTCAGGTGTTCTCCTATTCATATTTTGGTATCCTGTTCACACCACTGCCTGGTTGCTGGGGTAATTTGGACAAAAGCAATCAGATAGCTGCTCAAATTCCAAAATGGAGAACTGCTGAACAAAAAGCTAAATAATTCAAAAACTACAAATAATAGAAAATGAAGATCAATTACAAATTGTCTCACAATATCACCCTCTACATCATACTACTCTATGTACTGTACCTATTCTAATATCACATCACCATCTACGAACGGTGCGCACTTGATGCAGCTGTACTTCCTTGAAGCATAAGGCTCATTATAGCCTTGCCTAATATTTAGTAGCTATAAAGATATCAGAGCTTGAGTGTGAAATGTAACACAGATCCCGAGGCAGTGAACCTGAATTATAAAAAGAGCTGCTTCACAGAAGCAACTTCATTGATATATCTAAAACTGGCAATTTTCAGTTACTGTTTATTTTATTGAAGAATTGAAGTTTAGATCCAGCAGATTTTTCTGAAATACAAGCCTGGTTATACAGTACCATATCCAGTACCAAAGCTTTTACTATGCAGAAATACCCCCTTAACAAGAGTTCTCTATTTGTAACACTGCAAAACACTGTAGAGCCTGACACAGATATATATTGCAGACTTTCACATTTTGTCATAATAAAACCATAACATATTTACAATCACACACAAACACAGGTTCAAACGCCTGATGTATTTGTTGGGGATACAATGATTTATATCACCATTCTTATCTGGGCTAGTTTGAAGTTGCAACACACATTGTACACAGCTAAATAAACTCTGCCATGGCCAGATAAGTTGTCTTGCAAAGCCAATTAGCTAGCATGTATCACATAATAGTTTTAAATAGAATAATTTACTGGCATTTATGGAGAATTAGGATATATGTAATAAGAATGTGATCAAGTATGTGAGAGAGTACGTTTATATCATAGAGGTGGCAATTTGCTCAAATTAGTTCTGGAACGTGAGTTATTCTGGATGTTTACTTTGAATACAAGGATGCCAGTAGGTATGAATGCAGAGTTTGATGTCTTGTGTTATTATTAGGAGATATATAAATATATATGCCTTTATATAATTGATATCGGTTTGTACCCTCCTATGAGTCTTTTATAAAGGTTTGGTTTGCCTTTGTTCGTTTTTTTTTAACTATTTTTGAATATACTGTATATTATGGGGACAGACACTGTCTGTTTAAGAGTCTGTCCTATATGTTTTTTCTGATTAGTTGTATTTTCTATAGATATCTACTTGCTGTGGCTCACATTTAGCCCATGATTAAGTGCCCCTAGGGCATGAAACGCATAGGGTTCATGGAGATGTTTTAATGTAACTTTGAATAAAGTCTTTTTTGTGTCTGGAAATTCCGGAGTGCCTATACGCCCATGGTAGTTGTTGCATCAAGTATGTGTTCTCATACTGGTTACAGTACTAGATCTCTCACCAAGAAACAGGTTTAGAAGCAACAGACAGCAGGTCTGAAAGGCAGATCAAGGATAATCAAATAACAGTAAACACTGGAATAGCACAGGCTCTCGAAGGCAGTCTTCAGGACCCAGTAGTAATGCAGGAAAACAAATGAGTTGTTTTGCATTGATTAGCATACCAATGTAAGATCAAAGCATATGCATGTAAAAATTGAAATTCCCATGCTTGCGATACGATTTTCCCTCTGCACAATCCACAATGTGACAATCGACATCTCCCGCTAGCCTTCCTTCTGTACAGGCAAACAATTGACTTCCGGTTTTGGAGTCGGGCTAGGAGGAGATGTCGATCGTCACATTGTGGATTGTGCAGAGGGAAGATGGCAGTATCGCCGTATTTGAAATGACCGGATGCAAAGTTTTACAAGGTATTTTCAGCATTCAGAATAATAAACGCTGTGAAGGATAGGGCAATTATTGGAGCAGGATAGAATAGATTTCTTACTTAAAAAAATTTAGTGTTACATTTCCGTTAACCTCTAGACTAACTTCTCATCTTAAAGTACAAAGGGTTCTAAAGGGAGACTCAAAGAGCCGATGCTTTCAATATTTTCTGATTACCAAACATGCACATTCACAGAAAAGCTTACTTTGACTTTGCCATGACTTAGTTGCATGCACTAAAGACTCAGTAGCTAAACCAACCTGTCTGATGGTGGAAAGGAAAGATTTTCTTCATACATGTCTCCTTCCAAGCCAAGACTGCTCCAGCTACTGCTGTTACCATTACTACCAGAAGACAATATTGCAAGACAATAGCTCAAATGACACTTCATAATAATACAATTTAGTCAGATTTGGTCCAAACCTATTTACAATCATATATCTATATCCAGGAGACATATTTTAAAGTAAGATCATGAGTTGGAACAGAGAGAAACTTTTAAAAGTATAATAATAGCAATGGCATGCAAAGTAATTGTCATGATTTTTATGGTGTACTTTTTATTTCTAAATTACACTGTTTACATAGCAAATAATTCACCCTACCATTTAAAATTTTATTTTTGAACCAACAAATGTTTTTTTTTTGTTTTTAGCTGTAATATTGGTGTGTAGGTGCCATGTCAGTGCATTGTGCCTGAGTCTGAGCTTTCAGAAGGAGCCAGCGCTACACATTAGTACTGCTTTTAAGTAACCTATTGTTTCTCATACTCCTATGTAACTGAAGGAGTCCCAAGCTGGACTTGGATATCTTATTATCGAGTACTATTTTGATATCTACTGGGCGCTGCTATCTTGCTCCCTTCCTATTGTTCTGCTGATTGGCTGCTGGGAGGGGGGTGATATCACTCCAACTTGCAGCTCAGCAGTAAAGTATGACTGAAGTTTATCACAGCACAGATCACATGGTTGTGGCACCCTGGGAAATGAAGAATATGGCTAGCCCCATGTGAAATTTCAAAATTAAAGGTGACTCACTACTTTTGTGTTTGTTAAGCAAAATGAACTTCACATACTGTATAAATGATATCTTGTTTCCTTCAGTCTTGGGAATATACAATCACAGCCAGCAGACAGCTGCCATTTTGTGGGCACTGTTATTAAGGCAAAATCTTGTGTATGTGTCAGAATGGGGGATCTGATGCCCTTGCCTATGCACTGGCTACACAATTAGAAAGTGAGAAGGTAGGGGGAATGTGAGTGCTGAATGGAAAGTTTAAGTAATTGTCTGCCTCGCCTCTATGCCTAAGGCAAGGGATTTTTAAATGCATTTATAAGGGGTTTGAATGTGTTAATATAAAAATCAATTTTGGTTTCATATTTAATTTGAAAAGGACTTTTATTATACAGCTTTTTATGTCTGGGTGACAGGTCCACTTTAAATATTGCAAAATCTGTTTTAATGCAGGATTCTGCTGGTGAAGCTCTATTAACTGATGTGTTTTGAAAGAAAACATGTTTTCCCATAACAGTATCCCTTTAAAAAGTAAGTAATGACTGCATGCTTAGCCACAAGTAATTAATACATGTAAATTGTTGAGTGTAAGAACCAATCAGTGATTGTAGTATGTGGGGTAAGTTAGGGGAGGATGTTAGACTGAAATAAACCAAATTCTACAACACAGTTTTACAGTTACATTTAATCTTTCCAATTACTTTTTTGTGATATAATTATTAACTACACTGGCTAGTGTCTCAATGCTTGACCAGCATTTAATTTGTTTTACTGCAGTAAGAGAATGGTGTTCTGCTTGACACCCCCTAAAACTATATGCAATGGCACATCCAAGTACAAGAAGGGGGTCTCTCAAATAATTTCCTTGGGTTTGCAACCTCTCGGAGTTTGTTTTCCAAGTCCTTTAAAGAACTGCTAAGTACTCTTGAGTCTGTATAATCAGTATGGTAAATACAAATGGAGTATTCTTTGGTTAGCCATTACACAGCTCACAGTAGCCCTAAATAAAATACATGTCACGGCAATCTATTTGAAATGAAAAACAATATAAGTCAACTGAATGTGTTGAAAGACATGACTGTAGCTGTGACTGCTGAGTCTTCCATTGCTACAGGCGCTGCACCCAGGCATCAGTGTGGTGAGTGGCTATAAAAAATCCTTGGTTAAAGTGGTTCTTAAACTGAAACTGAGTGAAATCCCCCATGAGCCAAGGGTCTGAGGCAAGGCACCCAGACCCATTATATGAAGCGGTGAGCAAAGCTTGTATAGACTTGTTGTTCTGAATTTGGTTTAATTAAAGTGGCTTAGAGCAGATTTCTATTCTATAATTGGTTACAGATGCTCCATCTGTAGTTGTCAATCACACTCTGAATAGAATTATAACATCAGGGTTAGCTAGGGTTCCAAATACAACCGATGGGATATTAGGTGCCTCTATCATTGGCAAAAAAGGAGAATAGTGGGAAAAAATGGTGTCCTTTGAATCCTCCTTTCTCACTAAAGCTGTAATGTCTAAACTAGTAAGATATCTTAGGATCTGTTTTTTAAGTAAGTCCTTTGTATAATACATGCAATATGACATTACATTACCTGTCACTGAGGTGAAGGAAACTGCTGCTTTCATCTTGATGTTCATCTTCAAAACTCAGATTGGACCAGCTGCCGGTACTGTCATCCCCAACACTGACACTTGTCTGCTGGCTAGTAACAGATTCTGCTGACTGGAATCCATCTTTGCCATCAGAACTAAACTCAATTTGTAATGATAAATAAACACAAAATAGCAGATTTAAAACTCCTAGTAAATTGATTTAGTTTACTTACATACTGAAAGAATTAAAGTCACTTTTGTGTAGTGAAATAGGTTAATGGACAAGTAAAGACCCCGCCCCTATTTCCCAAATGCTATATTATGCTGCCTAAAAAAAATGATTTTTATAGCATTGCTGGTCATTTAATTATAGCTTGCTCCATAATGCCACCATAATCAGGCCACCATTTTGTCTTTCTTCAAACTTTTTCCTCTGCCCCATCTTATCAAGCCAACACCCCCCAGGCCACTCCCTGATGATAAAATCTTATATACAAACACACTGAATGCAATTAGACATGAAATTTGGACATAAAAAATAACCTCTTTCCACTAACAACGAAAATGATGTGCAACAAACACCATGAGCTAATTTGTTAGGCAACCCCACGTGTCTGTGCCTCTCGAGTATTGTGCCTCCATGTTTTTTCCACTTTCCCAGGCATCATATGCACCACCCTGGGCAAAAGCAGCACAGTACAGAATATCTTTAATTTCCATTTTGGAGTTTATACAGTTTATAGACCTGTGTTCACCCCACAAATACATAAATGCCTGCTATTGGTAGTGCTGTATTCATGAGGGTCAGGGAAGGCAGGTAGATATCCCCCTTCCAACTGCCCCTTGCACATCATTCAGATGCACAAGTTAGGGAGTGCCAGAAGGCACAGCCCACAAAGGAGACTTGTACTGTCTTCCAAAGGAAAGACAATTAGGACAATACTGCCCTGTACCCCCTGAAGCAAAGCTAGGCAACTCGTGCTGTTTTTTTTTTTTTATCCAGATAGGTGCAGAGTGCAGCCTGACTTATTTTACACTCCTTGTGTGTGCTGTGTATGCTTCTAAACAAAGCTTTCTTTACTTAACTAAAGTCCATTGTTTTGATGTTTAGACTTAAAGGTCAATGCTACAGTCGTCACTGTTACTTCTTTCTCTTATAAATGTACTTACAGTAGCACCTACTTCTAATTTGTCACCTATAATTTTACAGAGGTTTTGAAAGAAAAGACAGCAAAAATAAGCAATATAAAAGAAACACAGTAGGTCTTGAGATCTTTCTTACCTTTGGTTAACATGTCCAATGTTCTTCATAGCACACATCATTATTTCTGTGGTGAGACTATCTGCAAAGCTGATCCCTTCTGGCCCAATACCACTATCGGCAGCCAAACTTGTGTTACTCAGCTCCCGCTCTGCTTTTCCTATAGCAGCACTAACAATTTTTTCTGCAAACATTGCCCTCTTATCGAAATCAATATGAATTTTAGGTATATTATGATGAAAAAGTCTTGATTTTTGACCAGTGTTATGTTTAGACCTTGAACATTGTTTCATTCTTCTAGAGACATCAGGTCCCAAGAGAAAATGACAAGACGACTGAGTGTGTCCTTGTTCCTTTGCACTGCAAACCCTACAAACAGGTCCATATGAATGCATCAGCTTCCCATTATGTGACACTTTATCGTTGTTTTTCCTGTTTTCTAAAGCTTGAAGTCTTGCCGTTTCCAAGGTAAATCCTATGGTACTATCAACGACTTTACATGCATATTGCTCAATAGCTTGAATGACACCTTCTTTAAGACCTTCATCATTTAGGCTGCCAGTGCTATGATACAGTTTATTTGTCTGTGAATATGGAAGAAGACTCTTGGAAACATTTCTTTTGACAAGGTCACTAGTTGTCTCATCAATTTTTGATTTTGTATACAGACATGAATCAGTCAGTGATTTAGGAAGAGAAACGGCTGATATTTTTAGCTTTGTCCTTACATCACAAGTTATTGTATTAGCAAGAGTTTCAGCAAAACGTAGCAGGCCTGTGAACTCTGGTCTACGGGAATCTTTCCCGTGTCCAGAAGATTCCTCACCAAAGGAATGGTTTGAAATGCTCCTCCTTCTTTGCTTTTCCCGCTCTTGGTGCTGTGTCATGCTTAAAAGCCTGAGAATTTCCTGCATGCTGTTAGCTTCTGAGTTCCTTCTGGGTGCTGGCTTCTTATTGCATTTCAGTTTAATTGTTTTAGAAGCTTGTTGTAAGCCAGACTTTACAGCTCTATAAACTAATCTGCTGGCATACTGATCAATGATTAACTCGTTGTTCCCTCCTTCCATTTTTAGAACACGTATAATATGATCGGCATACTCCTCAGTCACACTTTCGCAGCTTGGGTATTTCGAGGTCAGACCGGCAGCAATATTGTTATAAGGGAGAGAAAGAGTAGAAGGATCAGATTCTTTAAAATTCATACTTGTGCAAATACACTCTTTTTCTTTTGGCCTGCAGTCTCTAGAGTGTTTCCTACAATGACTGCAATCAGAATCACAAACTGATTTCACCTTTGTACTCTGTTTCTTGCCCACAACTTTCTTTGCATCATGAAGGACTTCTCCAGCAATAACACCTGCATATTTGCTAAGTGTCTCCAAGGTTTCCTCAGAAATATTTCTCATGTATGCAGGGTATCCCCATTTATCACTCAAGACATGTAAAAGTGGCTTATTTTTTGCAGAAGATCTACGGACGGATTTATCATCTAAAGCATCTGCAGCCATTTCAGTGGCTACAGATAAGATGTTAGTTGACAAATAGTCAGCATACTGAGATGTTTCTTCAGAAACCTCAATATCTTCATCTTCAGAACTGCCATCACCACTAGAAGTTTCAACTTCTTCTGATAGTGACCGCATTACTTTTAGAAGAAAATCATCTTTCTTTATGCTGTCATGTTCAGAGGCGATTAAATGGGGTGTAGATGGTGGAGTAGCTGGATAAAACTCTTTTGCCAGTTGCCCTTTAAGTTTCTTACTAAGCTTTTTCATGCTCCTCTCTGGGCTTAATTCATAGGAAGCTAAAGGAGTTGGGGGCGGTGTATTAGGTACTGTTGTGATACTGGAATCCCGCTGACTCATTTTGTCTTCGCTAAGATCATCACCACAACTACACATGACTGAGGAGAAATTATTGATATGAGAAAGGCATGTCTGAAGTCCAAAAATGGATGAGTATGAAGTATCTTTACTTTGCATATTCCTTTTTAAAGTGATACCTTCAGAGGTTAGTTTGTTAAATGAAACATCCGAACTCCCCTCACTTGTACTTTTAGAAAATGCACCTCCATACTCACCTCTGTATTCTTGGGAAGATTTTACAGAGAAACCAGTATTCTGAGATGCAAAATTTGAGGGAAGGCAACACTTTGTAAATAAAAGTTGCTGCTCCTCAGTTTTTCGGAGATTTGTGCATATTTCGGAGTCATCAGCAACACGCCTGTCTTTATCTGCTGAAGCACCTACAAAGTCAGATGTTAGTTTTGGATGCATACCCCTGTTTGAAGTTGTACAGCTACTTTCACCGACTGAATGTTGTAATATACACTTTGCCAAGCCATCTGCAAAATTCAGTTTTGATTGCTCTTTATCTACAAATATATGCTGTGATGGAACAACTTTCTTGGCTAAAAATTGTGTTTCTTTAGAAGCAGATATTACATCATATGCTTCATTTATCATCATATCAACCATTGGCACAGAAAAAGCCTTCATATCCTCATTATCTTCATTTAGCTTCTTAAACTGTAAGTTTTGTTTCTCTTGTTGGCAATTAGAAAAAACAGGCAGTGTTGTTTTTGTGGTGGGTATTTCATGCCTATATTTTGTGGAAAGACTGTAACAATCTACAGTACTGCTATTCATATCATGACGGACTGACACATCTGCACAATCATCCCTTCCCAAAGCCTCATTTGAGGTTTTATAGAAAGTTAGTGCTTTAGCGGCAACAGGAACTGGGACTGAACTTATAAGTCCAGATGTAAAAAGTAATGCATGATGTACTGTGTAATCAGTTTCTTTGTCATTCTCTGCTACCAGTGGTGATTGGATCCTGCTGGGCATATTAGGGAATGCTACAGATGTCTGAGTCGACTGCATCATACTTTCTGAACTTACATACTTCAGATTGTCCATGGAAACACTAATAGCTGCTTGAGTGGTGAAGGTGACATTAACCTGGGATAATTCAATAAAAGCCTCCTGAATCACAGATTCTGACAGATCTTTTGCATAGGAACTTACAATGACATCATCATAATCAAAAGTCTGCCAGGGTGCAGCAACAGGAGTTGGTGGATGGGAAAACTGGCACACTTCCATAATTCCCTCAAAAACAAGCTCCTCAGCGAGATCAGCAGCGAACCTCGTAACGGCATTGGTAACCATTTGTTTTTTTATATAATGAAGCTCTTGTAACGCACTTGTAATAACCTCACTGACCATTAAGTTCGCTAAGCTATTAATGGCTCGTTTTTTAATTGAAAATGCTTGCATCCTTCTGATTTCATAGAAAGCCATTTGAAACACATATGACGTTAACCTGGCAGCCAACTGGCAGAGGGCACTGGTGCAAGACGAAACACCCCTTTGCAAATCTTTAAATGCACTTCCAAAGCTTTTTTCAACTAATTCCGAAGCAAATTTCTGAATGCCGCTCTTGACAATTTTTTGCTTTGACTTCAGTTTCCGCTCCGATTCTTTGTTATAGGATTTGCGTTTAAGTTTCATGCTTTTTTCCACTGCTTTTTTTGATAAGTCATTGCTAATAGGGGGTTTAGTATTTAGCACTGAATCAAACATCTGAAAGCATACACAGTTTGCATAATTACTGTACGTACTGTATACCCTCTCTTTCTCTGAAGCACGCCCATTGCATTCCAGGGTATATAAGCACTCAGCAGGCGTGGAAATACTGAGGGGGCTAAAAGCAGAGGATCTGATAGGACTAAATAGAGTGCCAGTATCTTCCACAGCTGCTTTCACAGGACGGTGGGAATCTGTCACCTCACATATGTTATTATATGGAGATTCTGGTTTTCTTGGAGTTGGTTTTTTAACATTTGCTGATAAGATAATGCGATCAGACTTAAATTTCTGAGGATTCATAGCAATGCATTTTCTTTTTTTAGGTGGACTGGCCAGAACATTTTTTTGTGCAGGTTTTTCATTTCTTTCTAGAGATGCCTCTGTTTCATCAAATTGATCAAAACTATCAAAAAACTCACTGAGCTCTGAGTCAGAGTCTTCTACATCATCTTTCACAACAGGGATCTTTGGCAAATTAAGTTTAGCTCTCAAACTTTTCTGATATCCTTCCTCATCTAAGAATATAATAGGACTGGGGCTTGAACACTCCGATTCTGATGATTCAGCAGAAGGGGGTGTGAACACTGTTTTGTCCTGGACAGAGAAGCTCATTTGCTTCCAGGAATCACAAACTGATGACGTGACTGTATTTTTAACAGATGCTGATAAATCTGGAAAACCCATGAGGCCCATTAAAGTTGCCGATTTTAAGGATGATCTTCTGCGCAAGGAGCTAAATATAATTTTTGAACCTCTGACATCTACACAGTGAGTTGGCTGTGTTTGGGATGCAGCATCACGTTGACTTCTCATTGTTTCATGTTCTCTTTCTAGAAAAAAAGCAAAAGGTGAAGAATTGGTTACTAACTGGTTACTCTCAGACAAATAATTGGCTTTAGCTTAGTGCAGAAAGGGAAATAAACACAAGAATAAACATGGGATCTTTTAATAGTTAGGATCAGGAGTCTCATTTAATGGGCCTGCCCAGCATTTGCAGAACAGCAAATAAAGTCATCACCATGAATTTATACAGGGTTGGCTATAGAAAATCAGGCAAGAACAAAGAACTGCTTCTTTATACAATACACTATAAAGAATGGCAATGCTGGATTTAAGCACACTGGGGGAACAGGGTTCCAGATAAAAGATCCCCTAGCAGTATGCCATGAGCAAACATTACAATGATTTCAAATAAAATGCTTACAAACACAAATACAACTACAACATTCATGGGCAGTATCTTGGGAAAGAGATTAAGCTACTGTTCTGCATGCTGATTGTATTTTTCCAAGTCATTATGCAGCACCTTGGTTTCCACTTGTAGTTAAATCCTCTTCATCCAAATGCTCAAAAGCGGTTACAAAATCATCCTCAATTGAAGAAACAGATTGATTTGTATCATCTTCCTCACTGTGCGAAGCTTTTCTGAGTGTGTCACTCAAGAACTGATGATCCATTGTGTACCTTATTCCAGTTGTATATTTGCTCATCAGATTAAATAGGGAATCACTTTTTAAATATGTAAAGGTGGGAGATGACATGACACACAGTGCTCCAGAAAAACAACCCTTGAAATTAAAAAAATGGAAAAAAAGGTCAAATTTAAGCTCAGTATTACAATGGTAAATGCAAAGTGTAAAGGTTATTTTCATTTCACACTATTTGTTACTTAGAAACTATGCTGTTTGAGATGCAACCTGGAATTGTGTTCAATGTACTTGTAGCCAGCAGCAGTAACCCATAGCAACCAATCAGCAGGTAGCATTTACTGGTGACCTGTTTAAAAGCAAACATCCTATTGGTTGCTATGAGTTACTGCTCCTAGGCAAACTCTATGCCTTTAATTATATATCAGGGAAAATAGCTACTGTCATGGATACACTATGCAGCTTTTTCCCCCATAATTGTCTTTTTTGAAAAAGAAAACAAAAAACCCACCAAAAGGCTAATGAGGTTTTGTGGGAAATAACTGTGGGGGGAAAAACACAATAAAGAAAGAGCTCACTAGCATTTTCTTTACATTAATACACCTAATCTTGACTCTCAGGTGTTGAGAAATAAGCCCCAAAGTCTTGACAGTAGGGCAAACAAATACATGTTGCAGGTATCAAATTCAAAATGCATATATGTGCATATATTTTTAAATATATCTCAGTTTCAACATTTGATATTTTGTATTTTACTTTTTTTTAATTAAATGTAGGGTTTTTAATCATTTGCAAACCATCCTATACTCTTTTTTTACCCAATGTCTCATTTCAATGTTCCTTTTTAGGAAACAACAGAATTATTTTACACTACAATGGACTTTGTGACAAAAATATACAAACATAAAAAACAGGTTCATTAAAAACTGCAGTAGCTTAGTGATTTTCTACAGGAAGTGGCTACTTTCTACTTATGGCAATGAATGAGGGCTTGTCATTAGTTTCTGTTATACACACTCTATTAGTGTGAGTTGGTCAGATCTAGCTGGAGTAGTTCTGCGTTCCACCTGATACACTGGGTATGGAAACCTGCCGGTGAGACTAAATTTAAAAAGAATCTGTCTTAAACTTCCAATTATGTTTCTGTACAGAGTAACCAACCTAGTCCAATAGACTTTGTATGATCTACTCTGACTCGATTTGTCTGTTCATCAAAAATTTTATGGGATTCTGTGATTTTTATGGTGCACTTTTATTACCAAATTACACTGTTTACATAGCAAATAATTCACTCATTCATTTCAAATTTTATTCTTGAACCAACAAATGTATTTTTTTATCTGTAATACTGGTGTGTAGGCGCCATCTGAGTCTGAGCTTTCAGAAGGAGCCAGCACTACACATTAGAACTGCTTTCATACCAACCAACCAACCGTTTCTCCTACTCCCATGTAACTGGAGGAGTCCCAACCCGGACTTGGATTTCTTACTATTAAGTGCTATTCTGATACCTACTGGGAGCTGCTATCTTGCCCCCTTCCCATTGTTCTGCTGATCGGCTGCTGGGGGTGGGGTGATATCGCTCCAACTTTCAGCACAGCAGTAAAATGTGAACTGTGATCAGAGCACAGGTCACATGGCTGTGGCACCGTGGGAAATCAAGAATATTGCTAGCCCCGTGTGAAATTTCAAAATTAAATATAAAAAAAGTCTGTTTGTGTTTTTGAAAAACAGATTTCAATGCAGGATTCTGCTGGAGAAGCTCTATTAACTGATGTGTTTTACCATTTCTGTGAAAGCACAGCTAAGGGAGAGTCGCGGGTAGCAGTGCTACCTGTAGAGCAGCAGATGTTTAAAGGGATTTCATATGATTGACTTTTCAGAGTGTTACACAATAATTTCTATACATAGGCCACTGGCACGGGGGGCCACACACACTGGGTTCTAGTAATTCAGATCAAATGCACAAGACTGCAATAAAAATTCATGCAAAACACAAAAGTGCAGAACGTGACAGGGACGATTACCTGGGTTGCACAAGATGTTGTACCTTCTTTGCCATGCTTTAGCAGGATAACTTCGCAGTCATTTAAACTGCAGAGATGAAGTGATCTGATCAGTTCTGGCAGATCCAGGTGTAAAGCTTCAACATCCTGTGTGCAAGAATGACACAAGTGTCAGGTGTGGCTTCAGATATCATTTACATAAAGAAAATGCTCATTTTAGTGGCACCGCTAATTAGCAGGTAGGGGATTTATACTTCATGCCAATGAATCTTATCAGACTGGCTCCAAGCTTTCAGCACCATTGCTCACTGACGTTCATAACTGAACCTCACAGAATAATGGAACCAACACAGACAAACCACATTTCTTTTCCAGAATGTATGCCATTTTTTGCAGCCCCTTGAAGAACATAAAATTGAGGTTTAACTGTACTAATTTAAAATTAAAGGTAAACAAAAATATTGCTTAAAAACATCTCACCTGAAGAGGCTCTGACTCCTCAGAAAGTCCAAGAAATGTAAGCTGGAAGGTATAAAAATCGTGAAAAATTTCAATGAAAATCTTCCCTACCTAGAACCCACAGCAGAGATTTTTTTAGATTTATGTAAATAAAATTAAATGGAAAATTTGACTTTTTTTAAACCGCAATTAACTGGTTGTGTTTAGGTTTTTTTCTTAAATTGCGCACAAATTTTGCTGCCATTTTTTCCACAATTCTAATTTTTTTTAAATTGATAAATTGCTCTTTCAAAAAGTCCCCTGTGCAAAATAAATGTGGGAGGAAGGATGAAGAATAATAAATAAACTGACAAACCTCCATTACATTTTCTTTCTTGACACCTTTGAAACCCTCTGCAATTCTGCACAGTTCTTTCTTGCTTTCCAATAGTGACTTCAGTGACATCAAAAAGGCATCGCTTATATTCTGTAAAGAAATACTCTTGTAAGAAGCCAAACAAAGTCTCCAATTATTACATACATGCAATGCTACAAAATGTTGTAAAATATACACAAATCTCAAATATAGGGTGACACTTATACCAGAACTAGCATTATGTGTATCTCTTCAGGCTGTTAGCATACTTCTGTGCTTTTTCCTACTGCTGTGCCTTATCCCTATTTAGCCACTGTGTCCCCAGTGATATGGGCCAGTGATATGGGCCAGCGATATGGGCCAGCGATATGGGCCAGCGATATGGGCCAGCGATATGGGCCAGCGATATGGGCCAGTGATATGGGCCAGCGATATGGGCCAGCGATATGGGCCAGCGATATGGGCCAGCGATATGGGCCAGCGATATGGGCCAGCGATATGGGCCAGCGATATGGGCCAGTGATATGGGCAGACCTCTTCTCATGCTCAGTTACAACCCAATGCTGGTAAAGGAAAAGGGCAAAGAGCAATGGAACTACAATGCAAGGCATAATCTGAAAATATTCCACTTGACAAATGCAAAAGGAGAAAAAAAGGAAGATGCATAATTTTCATATTCCTAAAGTAGTAGCCCCAAAGAGTTGCAAGGTTTCTAACACTGGAAATATTGGAATTTGCTGTAGAAGTTTTATTCATGAAAAAGTCACTAAGGAACTGTGGGAAATGTTTTGGTAAATGAGCTCATTAACACAATTTCATATGGTCAGGAAAAGGTTAGTAAATGTGAGAAAATTTGACTGCTTGGAAAATGCCAACAATCTCAAATGCAACTTTAATAAGTCTTCCCCTTAGTGAGAAAGAGAAATCATTACTTTTTAAACCTTTAGGAATTTGCACAAATGATCTGAGGCAAAGATTTAAGAATCATCAAAAATGTGTGTTATTGACCATATTGATTATGGTATCAATATATTTCTTCATTTGTAAACCAGATAAGAACAAGAAGTTACTTGAACAGGAACAAAGCCCCAAGAATCATCCAGAACTGACTGAAAAGAATACTAAGTGGAAAGGACCTTAAAGAAGAATGAAAGGTAAAAACTAAGTAAGCTTTATCAGAAAGGTCTATGTAAATACAGCCATAAGCACTCACAGAAACGCTGCACTGAGTCCTCTATCAAAATAAACACAGGAGATCTT
The DNA here is from genome assembly GCF_000004195.4 of Xenopus tropicalis. NCBI lineage: Eukaryota > Metazoa > Chordata > Amphibia > Anura > Pipidae > Xenopus > Xenopus tropicalis. Next base: position 132,798,737 of record NC_030678.2, on the reverse strand, counting down.
GTCTCCTTTTTTGTAAACATGTTCTTCAGTATCTGACTTCCTCTCTCAGAAAAATCCTTTATTTGGGGGTCATAGTCTGTGCAGTTCTCTCGTCTCTCCAGCTCTCCTCTCCCATAAGAATTCATAAAACTCACCCCCCCCCCCCCCCCCCTTGGCAATGTGTGATCTGAGCTACAACGGCACAACACCAAGCTGAAATGGCAGCTGCAATCTTAAACAGAGAAAGCTTCTAGGGCTCTTTACTTAGGTATGGCAATGCTTTCTGCAGAACAAATATATTGTTCTAGGTGGAACTAATGTGGCAAATCTATTGGCAGTAAAATGCCAAAATGACTTTCCTTCTCCTTAATAACTTATGCCATGTACAGCAAATGGCAAACTGTTTCAGCTCTTGTGGAGGAATCAGTGGTGGTTAAAATGCCCTGTCTGCTGAAGTCCTACATATAATATGTACATATTACAAAAAATAAAATGCTAAACAAATGACAAAACATTACATCTGGTTGAAGATAATTTGGTAATTGTATATATATATATATTAATGCAAATAATGTGTGGACAGGCAGTAGTCCCCAAACTGTTGGGTTGATCCCCACAGGGGAGGCTGGGAGAAGAGGCAGTGGGGCTCAGCTTATAGGTTAGTTAGGGAACAAATGGGGAGAATGTATGTTTACTCTACAAGAACAAAAGCCGGCTTGAAGGTAATTTAGGGTGAGATTTAGGGTGAATATGCATTTGTTCTTATGGCAGGCTGGAAGTGTATAAAGGCACTCAAAGGAGAAACTAATAATGGTGCTTCGCCTACTGTACATTATGTGGGAGAGCTGTGCTGATTAATGTTTAATTAAAAGGAACATTCAGTATTGGGATCTATTATCCAAATGGTTGATACATTGGGTCTTCCAGATAGGTGTCCTTCCATATGGAATACCATGACCAACATCTATTAAATCACATTTAAACATTATCCAGGAATGGGACCCATTATCCAGAATGACTGGGACCTGGGGTTTTCCAGATAAGTTGTCTTTCCCTAATTTGGATCTCCAAAATAATCATTGAAACATTAATTAAACCCACAGTACTGTTTGCCACAATAAGGCTTTGTTATACCTCTGTTAGAATCAAATACTGAGTACAGTTTTGTTATAACAGAAAAAGGAAAACATTTTTAAAAAGCTAAATTATTTGTTTAAAATGGAGTGTATAGCAGATGGTCTTCCTAGAATTCTGGATAATGTGCTTCCACATTATGGGGATCCCATAAAGTTATTTTATCAACTAAAGAGTAGTTCTATCATTACAATGGATTTACACTAGGTTAATTAACAACAATTAAAAGGCACTGTCTTATTAAAGTGCAATATCAAATCAAAGAACAAGGCTGACAAAATTCTGGCCCAGATTTAATGGGAGCAGGGCTGCAGAAGGCAGGAATAATGATGTAAGGGGTTAGACTGGACGAAGACTGGCTGAGTAGGGGTAAGGTTGAGTGTTTGGGGATAAGCTAAGAGTGTGGACCGGGTTGATGTAACTGGGGGCAGAATATGGTTAACTACAAAAATACCACCTCCTGGCCTTGGCTGATGTTTTACTGCTCAGGTCAGTGAATACATTTGAGGTGGCAACCCTTGGTAAGAATAAGAATACACTGCGAGAAATGGCACTGCTTGTGCTCTGGCCATTCTGGATAATGGGTTTCCAGACTACAGATTTCATACCTGTACTGCGATTCACTGTCTTACTAATAAAGAATAATACTGTGGTTTGAGATCAAAACAGCAAGAAGTTCAGTAATGAAACAACATGATTTTCTGCAAGTTTAGGTTCTTGGAAAGGTTTCTGACAGTTAAAGGGGACCTGTCACCCTAAGAAATAACTCCAAATTATTTTCTATATTGTTAGTTGAGCAATATAAATTTCACTTCACACTATATAAATAATATAAATCTTGTTTCCTTCCGTCTTGGAATTACTCAATCAAAGCAAGCAGGCAGGCACCATTTTGTGGGCACTGTTATTAAGGCAAGCTTTGTATCATGCCAAAATCTTGTGTATGTGCCAGAATGGGGGACCAGATGCCCAGGCCCTCGCACTGGCTACACAATTAGATGATGAGGAGGGAGGGGGAAGATATACAGTAAGATCTAGGTAGTGCTGAATGGAAAGCTAAAGTTATTGTCTGCCCCTCCTCTATGCCTAAGGCATAGAGGCGGGGCAAGCAATATATGATTGACAGCTGGGATTTTTAATTGCCTTTTATAATGGGTTTGGATGTGTTAATATAAAAATGAATTTGGGTTTCATGTTTAATTTGAAAAGGACTTTTATTATACAGCTTTTAATGTCTGGGTGACAGGTCCTCTTTAATGACTAAAGGGATTGTCCCAGGAACTACCAGTTAATGGCTTGGTACTGCTTCTGACACACAAAAGAGTTGTGCTTGTTTCAGTGAATAAACTGGGTGATATAATAAAGAATTTAGCACATGCTGCTTGGTAGGTGGGGATTTTTGTCAAAGGTCAGTTTTATACAGGTAGCTTCCCAGAAATGTGTTCCAAACAGAATCATATGTATTGAAACTGAGAGAATACATCAAGATGGGGGCTTCTCATGTGAATGGATGGAGTAAAATCTAGAAGACTAATTTCCTATTGATGAAGCATAAGAAGGCTGAGTCACACAGCACAGTTTACAGGCATTGGTGATTTTTTAAATTAAAAAAAAAGAATAAAGGGGAATACATAGTGGTATTTGCTCGACCAAAATGCTATTAAAAACCCAATTAAACCTGAGAGTTGCACCTAAGGCTAAAGTGAAAATATTCATTAAAATGAAAAACAACTTGTTTTCTTTTAAATTTTTATAAATTCTGCTTGATAGTTTGAAAATGAATACCCACACTAGCAATACCCAACTGTGCTAAATGTCATGATTCAGATCTCTATATTTATTGATTCTAAGAGACTCTGAGTTTGTGGTGTACAGTATTATTACAAAAAGCTTTAGGTTATTGGGAATTCCTATCATGGGACCCAGGCCAATAATCAGATCAATCCCATTTATATGTGAAATGACATTGTACCTATTACTGCTGTATAATAAAAATAACAAAAACTTTGAATTATCTTGCTTTCATACTTGCTACTTACCATTTATTAGTGTAGTCAGTTTAACTTGAGAAAATTAGATCTGGATAAACAACCCCTCCCTTTAGACTTACAGATAAGTAAAATTCCATTATATAGGGAGTTAAGCTGTGTACTGAAAATCTAATTAATCTCCTTACAAGGACCAAACATGGAGGAGCGTCAATTTCGCATAGATTTTATGTGATTAAAGCCATAGGCAAAAAGGGTGTTCATCACAAGCCCTATTCGCTGCACTCATGTTACCCGCTAGTCCCACAAGTCCTACGTGCAGTTTCTTTTAGCTCAGTCTGTATGGCCATGTATGTGTTTCTTGAATTCACTATTAAATTGACATACCAAAAACTCATGTATCTTTATTAGGCTGTTATGCATTTTCATTAATAGTTTTCCATAACTGGGTATTGCTACTATGGGTTTTTCATTTGTTAAACGTCTTATTTTAAAATACATACTGCCGCAATACTGTATTGCCAGAGGCTTCAAAAATATGTTAATTTCCTTAGGTCTACAAAAATACAGTTTTCAGTGGACATTCCCTTAAAGTGAGTAGGGAGATACAGTCGATGGCTTCTAACAAAGCCAGGGATCGTGGGGTTTGTAGGTAACGTGCATTAAAAGAAACTGGAATACTCCAGTTTTACACTTTAATACCTTATGCTGGACAGCGGCAGTCTCCTTAGCCAACGTCTCTGCTGACCCTTACATCTTGCTTGGTAAAGAGACTACTGATTCTAGCTTGGGTGCGTCTCCTTCAGGATTCAAATCCCAACAAATGAACTTATCAACCTGTACAAGGGTTCTGCTCATTCATTAACCCATTTCCCCTTCCCCAATTCTCTTTTTAATTAGAAAGTGTTCCCGGACATTCAGAAGTTGGATTCAATTCTTTCGTAAGGCAGAAATTTTGAAAAGCTGAGCAGACTTTTATAAGGGTACCATATATATACAGGTATGGGATCATTTATCCGGAAACTGTTATCCAAAAAGCTCTGAATTACGGAAAGCCTGTCTCCCATAGACTACATTTTAATCAAATAATTCAGAATTCCCTTTTTCTCTGTAATAATAAAACAGTACCTTGTAATTGATCCCAACTAAGATATAAATAATCCTTATTGGATGCAAAACAATCCTATTGGGTTTAATTAATGTTTTAGTGATTTTTTAGTAGACTTAAGGTATGGAGATCCAAATTACGGAAAGACCCCTTATCCGGAATACCCTTGGTCCCGAGCATTCTGAATAAGGGGTCCTATACCTGTATCTATTTGTATACATTTTCTGTAATTGTCCAATTTTTCCCTCTTCTCAGCTTATATTGGTTCATTTTTATTTCATTGGTTCAAAATAGTGAAACAGGAAGCTCTACATACAAGAAAAACAACTTACTTCCTTTTTCATTGATAATTTAGGCTTCGCTTGGCATCCCTGTTTTCTTGTGCAAGTGGCCATTATGAAAAGTCTTCAGATATCTGTAAGCATCAGCGGATCTGCAAAAAAAATCAAAAACACATAACTTTATCTTTCCACTTGTACAAACTGCAGTCTACCTGTATACTTATGTAAGGATTGAGTTACTTCTGTTTAACATGGACTGATGTTGTCCCATGACACAGCAATGTCTTTGGCTGCTGGTTACTGCACTGAAGACCGGGGTTTGTGTTCTTTATTATCACAAGGCTAAATATGGCCTAATAACTGCATGGTTTTGTAAATATCAGTACAAAAAACCTAGATTGGCAACTTAACATGCATTTTATGTAAGAAATCCTTGCAAAGCTACAGTGTGCATGGCTGTGTTACACTATCTCCCATTATCAGATCAATAGCCTATAAATGCATGTATAGCTAGTAGCTACTGAAAAACAATATTCTTGTACGGAGATAAAGAATTGGCATCTATGCTGTTATTGTGCAAGTATGGATGTTATTGCCTTGGAAATGCGTAACTGTGAATATTTGGGTATTTTGTCATACCTAAAATTAGTGATGGTCCTGCAATTACAAATATGGTAATTAGATACTTATGATTATGTGTGCATACACACGAAACGCGTTAGGTTCTGCCAAGAATAAAGCTTTCGGAACCTTTTAAATCCACTGTCCTGGTGCTCAACTGTTTGGATTTTCGAAGGGCACATAAAGAACAAACATTAGACAGAGAATGAGCACAACATGTGCATGGTATAGAGCAGTGGTGGGCAAACTTATTAGTCAACTGAGCCAAATATCAACAAAACAGTGATTGAAATTTCTTTTGAGAGCCAAAATTTTTGCAGACTGGACTGCATTGTGTATTACGCCCCCCGCCTGCGCCGCGTCTCCTGTAGCCCAAAGACAACCCCCTCCTGCTGATTTTTGCTACAGGCAACGAAAATGCGCTTGCACTGTACGTGCGAGCCCGTACCTGGAAGAGCCAAATTCAAGGGGCTAAAGAGCCACAGTTTGCCCACCATTGGTATAGAGGATACAAGGGGGAAGGAAAAAAGAGTGGCACCTGAAGGGACAGAAATGCAGATGAGGGAATGTAAAATGAAAAAAGCAGAGGGAACATTACATTGAAAGAAAAAAATTGAGATAAAAACCCAATTGAATAAAAGCTAAATAAAAGGGGCTGGTGAGAAGAGAAAATCAAAAGAAAGAGCTGTACAATAACTGGGTGTATTCATTGAACATACAGATTTACATACAAAACAACCAATAACCAATACAAGAGGTAAAAAGGACCATGTCTCAAATATTCTAAAGTAAGTGTGTAAATTTGCCATGTTTTCATACAATAGAAAAACAGTAGTATTTATATACACAATGTCACTGTCTACCAGCGTATAATCAAATATGGCCCTGCTGGTTACCATTAAAGGGTAAGCAAGCCTTTTATCATAAAAGCCCTTAAAAAGACACTATACAGCCCCCAGAATAACACAGCTTCCATGTAGATTCTGTATCACCAGCAGCTCAACTTCTCAGCTACTTCCTAGTTTAGACTGTAGCTCTGCCCCCTTTTCTTTGCCGAGCTTCCTTCTCTCTTTGGCTGTGCAGATGGTGGAAGAGGTGTCTACTGAGCATGCAAGACTGATTTTCATTGGAGCAGAGGTAGTAAGTATGTGCAGTAGGCACCTCTTCCACCATCTTCACAGACAAAGAGAGAAAAATAACTCATCAAAAAAAAGGGAGCAGATCTTCACACTAGTCTAAGAAGTAGCTGAGAGAGCTGCTCGAAATACAGAATTTACAAGAGACTGAGTGCAGTTTACCAATACTTTAATCAGACTATTGACCTTTAAAGAGAGTAGTTGAGGGGAAGCCTGCTTAGAATTATATAACTGACTAAAACTGCTAATATCTCACCATTCCCTAAAAAGTTTATTGTATTTGCAGATGCTCAGATGCTCTAAATATGTTTATATCAATGCAATTTTTTTAGATTAAATTTTAATATATATCCAGCCCTAAAATGTGTATCTGGCCTCAAACACACCTTAACAAGAAAAACACAGCACAGAAGGACTATTTTAAGTCATTCTACTGTACAGCGCTGCGTACATAAGTTGCGCTTTATAAATAAAGATATACATACATACATGTTTTGTGGTCAGCACTAGGGCTCTTCTGGATCTGGGACACACATAGGAATGCACAGTATGTATGTTTGGTAGATAATGTTGTGAGTGCTTGGCACAGTTATAAATCAGTGTTTTTCCAAGAATATGAAATGGAATTCAGTATCACTGATGTGCTACATGAGATTATTTACTGCCCATACATCATTACGATTACATTAGAAACACAAGCTTTGTTATCTTAGCATCTAGTATTTATCACATAGTTCCATTCACTAACATTGTACCATGGGGCAGATTTATCAAACAGAAAACATTCCTTGTGCTGCTTCTTTTTACATCACTGATTGGTGGTTATTAATAAACTGCCCTGGTTAAGTGTAACTAGATAGAACCTTGGCATAGAGGCACTGGAGGTATGGAGGTGCGTTGCACTAAGCTGCCTTCATAAAAAGGTGAAGCATGATATAGGTTAGAAAAACAAATCCTTGAAAAGAACCTTACTGCCTGCATTTGTAGTTGTATTATCAAGCACTTCTGATTTATTCCTGTCCTATTTTAGGGCTGACATGAATTTTGTAAGAGTACAATGTATACAGACAGGGTGGCCTATCCCCTCGGATAAACACGGGACAGGGCAATGCAGTCAAGGAGCAAAACCAAAACTCCATGTTCCTGCACATAAAAGAGAACTAAACTGGTAATGATACACATAACTTAATTGCCTTTTTAGTATTTAATAGCCCTTGGCTGGGTCATGAACTTTAGCTGTTTTTCATCTGAGAACTTGTAGGTTTCCATGTGTTGTGCTTCTTACATTCTATAATGACTTCTTTATCCAATGGCATTTCCTCTGCCTGCCACAGAAAGCATTCTACATTGTTCCTCCTCTGACACTTTTACCTTTTTTTTTTTTTTAAAGGAGAAGGTAAAGTACAATCACTGGGGGGTACCAAAATGTTAGGCACTCCCCCCCCCAGTGTAATTACTGGTGCACCTGTTAGGAGAAAACTGCACCGGCTGGGGTAACAGGTAAGCGATTACAAACACTGGGGGGTGCCTACGTTTTGGAAGCACACAGATACAGTTTTACTCCCAGCAGAGCTTCCTGCACAGTCCTTATTTGTAGCTATGAGCGAATCTGTCTTGTTTCGCAGAAAAATTTGCAAAACTGCTGAAACATTTGCAAAATGCGGCCACCCCATGATTTTTTTCTGAAGCCTGCAACTTTTTTTAATGCAACTGCAACTTTTTCCTCACACAAAAGAATTCAATCCTCGCTACTTATTTGGCATCCAAACAGAACATTTTTCATGCTTGTGTCGCTCACTAACACTATTTACATCTGAGTGTGGCTCACAAATAAAAAAGGTTGGGGATCAAATTCTCATTGGAATCATCAGTAAAAGCTTTTTTTTTTTTTTTGTCTATGTAAAGTTGGGAGGAACACGGGTCAAAAAAATTTCATTACACTAATGATGCTTCATTGTTATTTGTATATGACAATAAAACTCGAAAACTTGAAAACAAAACAAGTGATGAATTCCAATTACCAATAAACCACAAATTTGGTACATATTTGCCCAAGCAAGCTTTGCAATTTATTTACTTTTTAGTCACAATCAAAAGCTAATCGTTTTTACTATATTTATGGAGTTATATAATAAAGGGCCCTAAGTTTGCCCAGCTGCAGAAACCCATAGCAAACAATCAGCAGGTAGCCTTTATTAGTCACCTGTTTTTAAGCAAACGTGTTATTGGTCGCTATGGGTTACTGCACTGGGCAAACTTTGTGCCTTTTATTGTATATGGGGTTTACTGTATAAATAACAAAGGTAGATACTTAAAGTGACTCTGACAGTTACAAACATCTGCACTTTGCCCTGCAGATCAGTTCTATATAAGCAGCACTTTTAGTTTTATGCTTAACTACTCGGTATGCAAAGAGCCCAGAAGGTGCAGAACACTGGGGCTTCAAAATTTACTAAAGTCAGTAGGGTAAATCTGTATATATGTATTATAAAGGCATCATCTGTGGACTTTTTCTATAACAGTGTCTGTACATGTATATTCTGCTCATAAAAATCAGGCTGGTTATGATGGATCTTTAACCAATGGATTTCTGCTACTTCTGAATTGCAATCCTCATAATGCCTGGGGTTAACAATAAATGAGTTAATGAGAATCAAGGGAGCGCTCAGCATAGATATGTAAAACAAAAAAATATACTTATATCTTAACTTGTTTTCCCAGATTTTATGAAAATTACATTAGATCTACGTGTAGATTTGCCCTTGCAGTGTATACACAACCATGCTTAGCATACCTTAACTCTGGTTTATATGCTGGAACATGCAGGGTTTCACGCCACTAACATCTGGCCACGCATGGGTAACAACACAGCCTTGCATCATTGTTTCCTTTCTAGAGATGGCCAAAACTATCTATTGTAGCAAACCTTGAGATGTAACCAACGCTCCATTTATAGATGCACAACAGAACAATTTGGAGGGTGGCACAGATAGGAAATATCACTATAACAGGGGTGTCAAACTCAATCACATAAGGGGGCCGTGGGCCTAATTTTTTATTTAGATACTAAGGGGCAGATTTATTAAAATGTGAGTTTAGAGCTTAATCATAAAAACTAACCAATGGTCTATTCATTCAAATCATAACTTTCACCCATTGATAAATACACTTCTAAAAATCCTATAGAAATGAACAGAACAGGGATGCGTTTTTATGTATTAAGCTCTAAACTCTTTTGATAAATCGGCCCCTTAGCCTAAGTTAAGGATAGATCTTTCCTCACCCTGAAACACAATATCACATGCCATCCTCGTACATTAATCATGTTTTGAAAAAAACAACAAGCACAAGGCAAACTGTAAGCAAAACAGTTAAATTACAAACTCAACAGTTTTTAATACATTTATCTATAATTCTATATTTGAAATTTAGGTTTTAAAATTGCTCATCTATTTGTTTTCTGGCTAGAATCTTTCTACTCTGGCACAGCTGTGCCTAGTGCTGGGTGCCGTTGCCAGTGGCACATAGACAAGCCAGGACCGGATGGGAGCCGTGGACAATAGCCTGGCCAATCTAGGCCACGGACGAGCAGAGGCTCATTATGTGGCCTGTGGTGACTGTGCTCCAAGCGGCTGCTCTTATGTTCTGCCCTGCAGGGTGTGTGGTGCGTATTATGTTATTCCGCACCATGCAAGGCAGAATGAAAGCGGCTGCTTTGAGTGGCGCATTCAGGCAATTGGTCACGCAGCATGATCAGGCACAGTAACATCGCCACTGGGACAGGAGCGGCACAGTCAGGCAATAGGTCAGCTGCACGGTCAGGCAGTCACAATGGGCCACATGAAACAGCCAGGTGGTCGGATTTGGCCCGCGGGCCTTGTGTTTGACACGTGAGAATTACAAACTTGGCATTTTTTCATTCTTCCTTAAAATAAGACATCCTATCTCTTTCAGATTGCTTTGTGGGAATGAACAAGAGCAACACCCCTACAGTAATCAGTGGATCAAATGTTGTTTGCTCCTATGAGTCCTCAGCTGTGGAGTCGAGAGTTGGAAGCAATTATGGGTACCTAAAGTTTGAGTCAGCACAAATGTGCCGACTCTGACTGCTGTTAAGGTTTGTTACAATATTCTATTTCACAGATAAGTCATAATAAAGTACTTCTGTAAGAGGTACTGTAAGAATAAAGGCCAGTGTGGTGTTGTTTCACTAGTCTGATGTCCAGGGAAGCTATTAGAATCTTATTGTTTTCATTTTTTGTCTTTTGTTTAAACTTTAGATTTTAGGGATGTTTGTAGTTTATTTAAATGATAAAAAGCCACAAGGACATAGGCTTAGCTTAGTTATAGATTTAGACCCAAACTTCAACAGTATCCTCATTCATGTTGGCTGTGAAAGGCTTGTATGGCCAATAGGATAATGCGTCAGTTGCCTAGCAAGTAGTTCTTTGGTTTGTTCCCAAAAGCAGACACCATCTTCATCTAGCTTTACAACTGCTGAGTTTTGGCAGTGATGAAATGCTTTGTATGTTGTGTTCTATTTGGTCAACATAGAAAATACATTAGTGTATTTAAAGTGAAGGAATCGGAGGAGTCGGAGTCGAGTTGAATGTACCATAAACTAAGGAGTAGGAGTTGAAGGATTTATGTACCGACTCCACAACCCTGCTCAAATCAAGTAATAAATTAAATTCCTGCTTAGGGTAGTGCCACATGGGGCTCATTCTCAGTCTGTGTAAAAACACGAGGAGAGAATCAGCCAATCCTCAGGCCTCTGCACTCACTGTAACTGCAATAGCCTGGGTGCAGACACATGGATGTTCCCTCTAATTTCTTGGTTCTGTGCACAAAAAGTTTCTTTGTGCTCACTTTTGAAAAACTGGTGTACAAATATCAGAATAATATACTCAAAATGTATTGATTTGTGTGCACGTGCATGAGTACACAGCTTAAAGGGAACAGTGCCAGAGGGAATTCCGGGAAAACATATGTAGTTTTACACCGAAATCTGCTTTGTGTGTCTGCACCCAGGCCAACGCAGTGCCTATGAGTTCAGACACATGAATGAGCAGAGACCGGTGGATTCTCTGCCTATGTTTATACGCAAGCCCCATGTGGCACTACCCTTAACAAGCAGTGAGGTATTAAGCCATTTAGTATTTTAAATACAATGAAATCAAACCTGTTTGACTGCAGCCCATTATCAGAATTAGAGAGCCATGGAAATGCATATATACCACCATATATATACCTCCTTTCAGAACAATTATTCTTCTGCCTTTGCATTCAAATAACATGTCTTATTTTGGAACCAAAGACTATTGTTTGTGTATCTGCTAGATAACTGCATAGTTCTTCTGGCAGCATCCCATCCATAAATTTTAAAGCTTTAAAAAAACCACATACTAACATATTTGCTGTACAGCAACCAATCAAACTGCTCCAAAATGATGAAATCTGATTGTCTGGAAATTGCTATGGGCTACAAACCGAAAGGACAATTTCATACTTTCTAGGAAAAGATGGGTGTTGGGTTTTCACAGACCTGAAGATGAACAGCCCCATAGTCTTATCTGCAGCTCTTGAACTAACTACATTTGGGAAGATTCCACAGCATTATGTATGTGAGTACCTATCTCCCAAATGCACCCATGTACAGGAATGCGTCTGGTAGTCCCCATTCCCCGAGTCAGAAACCTTAAGAAGGAGACAAGACAAGGAACCCACAGTATCAAACCCACCACAGGTAACAAAGAGACTGCCATGACAAAGGATTCCAAAGGCAAAAACAGCAGGAAGGTGCTTCCAATAAGACTATATGCCTGGCACCAAACAATATCACATGTGCCATAATCATCAGGGTGAAGGTAAACAAGGCAACTTGGCTCACCTTATGTGATAAACTTTCCAAGGGATGAAAGGGTAGATTTTGTTTTTGTTGTTAATGGGACATATTTTGACTAAACTGGCAAAATCCTGTCCATCTGTACTGGAAGGAACAGAAGGGAATAAAGATCATTGTTTGGTAAAGTATTCAGACAACCAAATATTTGTCTGATTTGGCCCATGCCATTTATCCCTGAGCCAATGGTCACAATGTAATGGAGTTGCTCACTCCCACAAATGTCATCATGAGTGTCAATTTCTTTATGTTTTTTACTTTTCAGACTAGAACACAGTAGCACAACCTGCTACCCCAGGAGAATACTATGACAAGTATTAAGGAAAATTCTAGGCCCTGAATTTTCTGGTTATCTGGTCCCCCTACTCTGGGACTCAGACAGCTGATTCATATAGAAACTTACAGCTATGACTTTGTATTGAGGAAGTGCAGTGACAGAGGTTGGAACCAGTGGTTACTTTTCATGTTTTATCCGCCCCAATAGCACAAAGCAGTACCAGTATTTGAGTCACAGGCCACTCAGAGCCCAAAAGTAAACAAGGTGCCACACTCCCAGGATCACTGTACCTGGAGGCAAATCATAACTAGCAGCAATAAAAGGATTAAGCATGCTAATCAGCGGATTACTTTAAGCAAGAATGCCATACTGTCTGTGTGCAACTACAACTCCCAGTAGCCTATGTCTGACAGAGCAGCAACAGAAGCGCAGGCAAGCCATGGAGATTCTGCAGTGCTATGTTGCGAATGGTGTGAATGACAGGCACACAGAGCAGCTGACAGCCATTATCATTACCTATCATCCGGTCATACGCAGGCCCCCAACGCCACAAGGTGCACAGAAGCGCTGCAGCAACTGCGGCCCGTAGATCGGTTATTCCTGCAGCGCTTTCATCGCAATAAACCAAGTGGCAGCATCATTGGCAGATTCCGGGCCCCGGACCCTGGGAAGCTTAGCTGGGCAGCTGAGGGAGTGTTGTGCTGCTGCTACTCGCTGCTGACGTTTCTCCTGCGTCATCTCACTGCGCTTCCCTGACGGCGCGTTGGTTGGCAATAGGAATGGCTGGCACTGACGTCATAGCCGGCAAGTGCATGTATGGCGCTGAGACTTACAGTAGCCACTCACTGTAGCCACTCACTGTAGCCACTCACTGTAGCCACTCACTGTAGTTGGACCTATAGCTGGTACAGCGCCAATGAGGTTTTCTGCTGTGTAAACAATTCCTGTCTGTGGCTCCAAGGCCATTAAAGCACATTAATGGCTGCATGGGGATAATAATATTTCTCTGTTTCACACAAAAATATAGGGAATGAAATATCCCAGTTGTAAACTATAAGGGTATTAGAAGGCTCTGGGGAGTTCAATGGCCAAACAAATGTTTTTATACAGGTCATGGAACTCTCCAGAAATGTCTAATATCCTTATATTTTGCAAAACCAGGGGATATATTATCTGTTATAATACACAAGGAAACAGTCATGTGACATGTGAAATTACATCTCTGAGCAACTGGTGGCATTATAAGGGTAGAGTTTAAAGGATTTTTGATGGCGTTATGTGTATTACTTTTTATATTTTACAACTCTGCACATTAATTTAACCCATTCCCATGTGCTTACATCATGTTCTAGTGCCCTAAACTCTGATTGCCATCACACTGGGAACCAACATTGCACTGCCGGTATATAATGGCCTGTCTGGTAAAAATGATGCGCAATGCCAATGTTATTAATAGGGAGGAAAGACAGAAATATGGGAAGGCCATTATTTTTTAAAAAAAATGGTGATAACCCTAACTTGTTCTGTTTAGAGATGTCTGCTACTTGTGAAACAGTGGGATTGAAGCTACACTGCTTATTGCAAGGTCCAGTACAATTCACAATATCTTCATTATTCTATACCTATGATTTGGCCTTTACCCAGATAGAGACAGAGATCACAGAAGCACCTGCTGTGGGTGTAGGGAAGTACTGGGCCCATACAAACCAAATGAATACTTAATCCTTAGTGGCCAGTGATGCTCAGCTTGTTCCTTGGCTCACACTGTGCCCCAGACTGGCATCTGGACTGTGACAATGGCAGCAGACGTGTGTGCAAGACTGAAGCCAGGTTCAGTATGGTCACTATCCTGTATGATCACTCCTCTCTTGTATCACTGCTCTCGTTACAGCTGTGCTCCTCCATCACATTCTATTACAGTGGCCTGTGGGGAGATACAAAGTGTGCCGTTCTGTTACAGGGGAGTAGTGCAAAGGCTAGCTTTAGGGTGAAGACACATGGAGCTACTTGTCTCGGCTACTAAACGCCAGAAAATCCCCTGCCATAGACAATACTGAGAATTGCCTCTGCTAAAATATATGTAGAGACAATTATCAGTAAATTATTAGTATAATCTATTTTAGTAGACATGACAAGTAGCTCCTACTAATAGCTCTGTGTGTCTTCACCCTTACTAATACATAAGAGAGCTAGCTGTGATGGTGCACATTTTGCAATTGTGCCACTGCCTTTACCACATTGTTTCTAGAAAACCACTCAGGACAGTTGCCACAGAATTGATATGCTAATAATCTACTATGATATAATTAGGGTCCCTTAATTCTTTAACATATACATCCCTCCAACCACCCCCTAACTGATCAGCACATTTGCAGGAATGTCTTTGTGCCATTCAGCTAGGTGGGGGGTACCCACACCTCCCCCACAACTCTGCAGCTGGATTTAGCAGCCATTGTCCTGTGGCAAATAGTGGGTTTTTAAAAACCGGAAAAAAAGACAGGAAAACCTCTTTGTTACGTATAGGCACTGAGTACAGCACTCCTACAGCTGCTGCCCTAAGCATGTGCCCTTAAATGCCTAAATAGATTATATGCCCCTGGGGACAGAACAAAAGCAATTATATTCCGTATTATAAAGAAGAATTGGCAATGTAGTGCCCCAAGAAGTCAGTTGTGGTTAGTTCCGTGGCAGGTACCCCACCAGTTGGGATCACAGCTGGAAGCATTTGGTAAAGAGTGGTCCCCTGATGGCTTCAGACCATGCGTCCCCACCAATGAATGTTCCAAGCACCAGTTGGTCTGGTTTGTCCAGGAATAAGGTGGAAGAAGAGCGCCAATTCCATAATAAAGTAGCTGACCATGATGGTTGGAAAGTGAGAAGCAGTGAAATTCTTGGTGGGTCAAATGAAAGTGAGTGTAGGACTGGCCAGACTGGGGATGACTGACATAGTTGGCCAGCTTGAAGTATATTGCAATATATGGACAAATAATCCCTGTTTTGCCTAAAGGGGAGGGCATTTCTTGGTAGCTTTATGCACAGAGTTCCTTAATGTCCTGTATATATTGATAATGGGTGAGTGCAGAGGACCTCTTGTTGTCGTCTGTATGGAAAGTGAGAAGAGACAGGAATGGGATGCAGTAGCCTGACCACTAAAAGGCTAAAGCTATCTGTTATTTGAGGCAAAAACAAAGTATAAAGAAACCTGCTGTGTGAGAATATAAAACAAAGATAAAGAAACATGTTGTGTGAAACAATGAGGAGAAACTGATGGGAAAACATACAGAATATTTTGAGGAGAAAGAGAAACATCAGTTTTGAGCAAATTAATCTTGCTGAACTTGATTCTCATTGCTTGATTTATACTTCTCAAATAGATATATGTCGTGTACTTTAAATATCCATTCCTTGGCCATGAAAACTTGGATTTCAGTATTTGAGCCCATTTTGTCTTTTTTTCCAGTGCTGACCTTGTTTAGCTATTACACCTGCCCTGCCTTGCTTTGTTGCAGAGTTCTAAATCCACATTTATAGATTGACTTTACCCCTTGCACTCCAATGTAGTGTTTAGCAAAGGGGTGGGTCTTCATCTTTGGCTGCCTCAGGTGGAAGGTCCATTGAGCCTGGGATCAATAGGGCCCCAGTAATGCCAGTCCTACCCTAGAGTATCCATCTATACTCTAGAGAAGTCGGGGACAGGGACCCCGTGAATGAGGACAAGTTATATAGTTATACTCTGTTGAGCTCTTTCTAGGAAAGTGAGATAGTTAGCTGAAGGAAGCAAGAGCAGCTTTGGGCTCCAACCAGGAAAGTAGCTGGAAGTACCTTTTTATACAGACACTGTTGCCTTAACATAGGGCCATGGTTAAGACACAGGATACAGGCAGTACCTAAACCCTGATCCACAGTCGGTTGTAAGTTTCTTAAAGCTAAAGGTATTCAACCTGAGGACTGAGGTATTTATCCAGACTGCTTTCCTAGAGGTGCCGAGCTGTGCTTTCATAGAGGTGCTTTACCCTGCCCAGTCTCCCAAAGAGGTGGGATAAACCGGTGGCATCCTTTCTTGTTGTCCTCACAGGGTACTATAGCTATACCATCTGCATTGTGAGTGTCTGAGCTAACCCTGCATTATTATTTGTCTCTGACAATAAACACAGTTATTATTTGTTCACCATCAAGAACCTTCTGGCGTCCATTTTTGCTAATTTGCACTGCACACAACTACAGTGAGTTGTAGTTCCACTACACCCCATGATACTTCCATTTAGCAAAGGTCCATCCTGTCTAAGAGAGTTGCATGTACCCCATGCCCTAACCTATTCTGGCTGGTGCTTGACTGTTTTACCACCAAATAGGGGTTACAGAACCTTTTTAGCATTTGATTTCTATAGCAGAAATAGTTCTTTCTGAAAAGACACGGGGGGGGGGGTAAGAAAGGAAATGCATTGTAGGCAAAGCAAAATTATCTGCAAGCCAAGTCATCTCCATGCTGGGAGGTTTGCCTGGTACCAAGCTTCTCTGTACAGCTTTAAGAAATTGAAGATCCTTTATTTTAATCAGCTACAACATATATTAAAATATGGCCCATTTAAAGGGATCTCTTCCCAAACATTGTTTTTTTTTTTTTTTTTTGCATAGGGAAAGCAACGTTTGTTCCAAGTAACTTTCCAAGACACATTAATTAATAATTTTTAGTGGTTTTAAAGCTATTTGTAAATGTAATTGCAGTTGAAATCTGCATCTGTCCTGCTGCTTATATACCCTGCACTGCTGGTTCTGACTCCTGTAACAGAACTGGAAGAGAACTGACTTCTACTACATTGTTTCCAGAGCCAAAACCAGAAGACAGCAGTTATCAAAATTACATTTACAATTTTATCACCATTTAAAATGTTTAAAAAGTTGCTCTTAGTCTATATTGTTCATCCATTATGCAAAAAAAACACAATATATGTCAAATGATAAATTTATATTCCTCATTTATCTGAATATTTGATATCATAGGATTTTTACTAAACAACAGCAATAGGCACTTCCTTTACTATCCATTTGTCTCGCACTTTTATATTTAGTTGGTATAAATAAATCTAAATCCCCCATAACTACAATCTTTTTATGAACTTTAGACCCAGGGACATCCTTTAGAGTTCCTGATGGTGGTTACAATAATGCAATCTCAAAATACACCGGCACCTCACTGGGCATTTTTTATTCCTCTGGGGCCCAATGAGAGGTCTCTCTTCCTACCTCTTTCCTTCTGTAATGTAATGTAATGTTAGAAGAGCTGGGAAAAAAGTCAGAATAGACCAATATTATTTTAGTTTAAAGCCATTTCTGTTTGCTCGTGGCCAAGGGGCAAGCTCTTGCATACTAGGTTATTACCGATTAGTTATAATGATTTGCCCTTAATACAAATGTCCATCCTTTTCTCAATTTTATTTAGTAATTGTATTTCTCATTCCAAAATTCCTTCCATTAAATAGGTCTTTCTAATAATCTCTCTCATCTGAACCATAAAGCTTGAATTACAGGGAAGTTTTTTTATTACAAAAAGGACAATAAGGCGAATAACTGTATTTTATTTGTAAAGTGTAGTTTAGCAGCACAGGGAATGAGATGGGATCCAGCTGGAATCTGCAAGAACATCAGCAGGGCATGTATTGAGGCCTCTTGGCCCAGGTCATTCATCTGGTTCCTGTATTGCAGTGGCCGCCACACCTTTACCAACTCCCCCCCTGCCTTTGGCCAGGACTTACTTTCTCTCATGAAAGGATGGAATTTGACACCAATCTGAAAAGATTTTATTTTATTAAACGGTAATTGTATGTACTGTATATGAATTTACACCTGTATCATTATAGTCAGTGATACAGGTATAGGACCTGTTTTCTGGAAACCTCTTATCCAGAAAGCTCCGAACTAGGCCAACTTCCATAGATCCATTTTACTCAAAACTTCCATTTTTAATGTTTGCCTGTTTCTTTGTAATAAGAAAACAGTTCTAGTAGATATAATTTATCCTTATTGGAGGCAAAACAATCCCATTGGGTTTATTTAATGTTTAAATGATTTTAAGTAGACTTAAGATATGGAGATCCAAATTATGAAAAGATTTGCATTCTGGATAAAAGGTCTCATACCTGTATTGAACTTTGTCACTTACTAGAAGCAGGCACAGACACGCAACACTATAACTATGTAATTCACCATTATGTTGCAGTATGATATTTAATGTCCTGTTCTTAGCTACTTTTAAGCTAGAAAAAAACCTAACTGGTTTTTGGGGGTCACTGTCCCCACCAGCCAATAAAACTACAAAATAAAAGCCTGCAATTTGTTATTTTTATTACTTATCTTTTTATTCAGGCCCTTACCTATTCAAACTCCGGTGTGCCAATCCAACAACTGTCTGGTTGCTAGGATAAATTGGACCCTAGGAATGAGATAGCTACTGAATCTCCAAACTAGGGAGCTGTCAAACAAAACGTTAAATCATTCAAAAACCTTATAAAGAAATAAATGAAGACCAATTGCAATTTGTCTGATAACATTACTGTCTGCATCATACTAAGGGGTCCATTCATTAAAGCATGATTTTTTTTTTTTTTGAGAAAAAAAATTTTTTTTCTAATTTATAGAACTTTTCATTATGTTCACGATATTTTCGTTAAAATTCCATGAAAAAGTTGTATTTTTGTGATTTTAAACACACAAAAATTGTGCTTTAATGAATGGGCCCCTAAATGTAACTGAGGTACAAGATGACACCCACACACAAATAAATGAGCCGTTTGGGTACAGTGAATGCATTGTTTATTTGAGAAGGAAGATCTCAACTGAGTGCCAAACAAACACGGGCATCTCAATTGTGTACAACAAATTTCCACCATTGCTTTCAGCAGAATACAAAAATACACATCTCGGTGACCTCCATACAATAATAAATATGTCATGATGCATCCAACAATAAAAGGCACAGAAAACTGGTCACTTAGTAGTCATAAAAATTACTAACGGCATTAACAAAGCCACCCAATATCTGTACAGGGAATTGTAACATTATATTCCAAAATTGAAAACACACAAAACAGTTTTTGTTTTAAAATAGTATGCAATAAATACCATAAAATTGTATATATTAAAAATAAAAACTGTGCCATTGTAAACATTATGTAAACAAACAAAACTCACGGTATTTATACATTATTTAAGGTTAAGTAAAGCCAAAAAAGTTCCAACCTCCGTCATTGTTAAATATACATTAGTGGCAAGTTGCCTGGCAGTCGTGTAGATGAAACGTATGCTGAGGCTGAAACCTGTGAAATACACTGTAACTGTAATGGGAAAACAATAGAGGTTTGTGAAGCCACCGTCACAGCCAAGTATCGTCCCATACCATATGCCGTTTGTTAAGGGGACAGGAAAGAGAGGTAATACTTGAGGATGACAATACTTGGTATATATTTGGGGAGAAAAAGAGTGAATGATGTAGGTGCACAGAACTCTGTAACAGAAATTGCACATGTTCATACATTACCATTGCATTTGCTTTTTTAAAGGATAAAAACCATATCTGAAGCTTTTCCCTATCTTCTACAGCTGTTCCTGGCCTCCTATTAAAAGGTTAATGGAAAACAGCAGGACAATGTTAGGCTGATGCCACACCAGGCGTAGGGCTGATTTTTTCGGCAAGCGGAAAAACGCTTGCCGAAAATTCAGCCCTACGCCTGCTACTTGTGCCTGCACCCGAATGAATGGGATACGCTCGGGTGCAGGCACATGTAGCCGATATACGCACGAAAACGCGAGAGAATGCAAAGTCTCGCGTTTTCATGCGTATATCGGCTACATGTGCCTGCACCCGAGCGTATTCCATTCATTCGGGTGCAGGCACAAGTAGCAGGCGTAGGGCTGAATTTTCGGCAAGCGTTTTTCCGCTTGCCGAAAAAATCAGCCCTACGCCTGGTGTGGCATGAGCCTAAGATCCATGTAATTACCAGTGAAAAAGTATAATGTTCACACCACAAAACACACAGATCTTGAATATGGAAATGTGAAAGTATTTATTTCAACAATCTCCTATGCAGTTTTAGTCACGGTTCTCCTTTAAATAACAGAAATCTCATTGCCATATCTTTTTGCCATATAGGCGAGTGAATTTGGTTCTTTTCAATATGAAAGCAAGTAGGAGCAGAGAACAAAAGTGAACAGAATCAGAACATTCTACCAAGCACACCTACTGTATAAACATGGCAGCTTCAGAGCCAAGACTTCTACTGGCAACCACTACCCCATCGGCAGTCCCTCTGTCCTTACCCCTTGTGTGACACATGGGAAACATTACAGTCAGTTTGGAACAAGCCTGTGAGTCTTTCCCTGCCATAGACTGGAGTATCTGTAAAGGAGAACTTATTCTTTGTGGCAAAGGGGCGGATCTACCAACAAGGAAGGTGATAATAGCCTTCTTTCATCTTGCGCAGCCCCCAAGTGGGGGTTGCAATTATATTTTGGAAATGCTGTGCTACATTTTGCTCCTTTTTCTAAAGTGCCAGATGTTTTCTTGCATATATATTTACATGGAAAAAGATAAAAAAAAAAAAAAAAAAAAAATGCACCCAAAATATATTCTACAGGATTATTTAGAAGCAACAAATTGTTGACTCTTTGTGCTGGGTGAGTTAGCGAAGGCAAGTAAGGCTGGGTGCAGCAGCCAAGGAAGAATATTGCTGCAAGCTCTCTGGCTGATTTATTCATTTCCAGGGTGGGAAAGAAAATGACAAGGCTATTTTTGCATCCTCTGTCTATAGAGCTGCCTTATAACACGAGCACCACATACGTCCAGCAAAGCCTATATAATACACATGGATACGGTGACTGGAGAAACAAGTGTGCAGTGGATGCAGAAGCACTGATATACTATAAGGAATAGCTTGTTTGTCCCATGTAAACACTTCAGTTAAAATATATATTTTGTATATAAATATGATATCTATCTGATTTATGTAGTCCAAATTATAAAGGAATGAGGCCACAGAAGTTTACCCAAGGAATGGGACCACTAAAAGTAAATTGCACTACGTATGCCTAAGACTTTGTAGCAGCGCCTGGCTGGCAGTATACAATTCAGTTTAAACCCATTACAACAGTGAAATAGCTGTAAAATAGGAGAGACATGGAATCACATTGCTTTTACACCTTAAAGGGAAATGATAACCCTAAACATTGCAGGTGTCTGTATGAAAGCTATACTTTCCATTGGATCATCCCATATTAAAAAAACTAAGTACCCTATGGCTGATATGAGGCACTGTGCTCACACACATGCTAGCTTATATCAACCAATGAATAGACGGAGATGTGCCATTTACTCCCACACTTCTTCCTGTTACAGCTGTATTATTTCCTGTCATGTAATTAGTGAGTTAAAGAGAACATCACCAAATGGTGGCTAAGGAATATTATCTAAAAGCTTAACATTCGCTAATATCTATTATGCAATTTTGGGAAGATTAGTGCATTTATTATAATACATAAATTATCTGTTGGTTAATAAGTATCAATTCTGAAGGTAGAGTTTTCATGGAATTGTTGGAGCATAGCTGCTGTTACAGTGCAAGAACAGCCCTTGCAAAACAGCTTCCAGCTTTCTAGGAGAACTAAAGCCTAGAAAGAATATGCAGTATTTTACATACTCAACAGGTTCCACAGCCATATAACAACAATAATGACCCAGGCCTTCTAATTTGTCAAAAGCAACTTCTGAGCTTTTTAGGTCACCTTTCTGGGTCAGTGGCACTGCACATGCTCAGTGTGCTCTGGGATATTTTAGTAGCAAATAGGCTTGTATCTGTCAATGAAGCTGATGCTACAAGGCTGAATATTAATAAATTCTAATGCACAGTGCGCTGTTGCTTATGATGCAATTGAACTAAATACTAATCACTAAGCAGCCCACTCTGTGCTATCAGCAGAAACCAAGATGGGGAGGCTACAGCCGAGGAAATGTAAGTATTTCTATATGAAATGTAAAACTGTGGACTAATGTCTCTGCCCCTTAACACGTGTTATTGTGTATTTATATTTATTGCAATGTTCATCCCCATTTGTAGTGTCACTGTATTGTAAAAATGTACAGCACTATATATACATATATCAATAGGAATAAAAGCTCCATGACAGAATGGTTTAACAGTGGCCCACAAAACAGAGCAATAGGTTTAGAAATAATCTCTGGAAGAGGTACTTCCTTTAATGACAACTATACAAGAAACTCTATGGGGCTGATTTACTAAGACACGAATTCGAATCCGAATTGGAAAAATTCCGATTGGAAAACGAACATTTTGTGACTTTTTCGTATTTTTTGTGATTTTTTCGGCGCCTTTACGACTTTTCGGAAATTGTCGCGACTTTTTCGTTACCAATACGATTTTCGCTAAAAAACGCGAGTTTTTCGTAGCCATTACGATTCGCTCGTATCTTGTTGCGACTTTTTCGTATTGAGTGCTCGTAAGCGGCGGCCGAAACTTTCAGACTTAGCATGATTTTGGAAGCCTCCCATAGGACTCAATGGCACCCTGCAGCTCCAACCTGGCCCAAGGAAAGTCACCCATAGGGCTCAATGGCACTCTGCAGCTCCAACCTGGCCCAAGGAAAGTCTCCCATAGGGCTCAATGGCACTCTGCAGCTCCAACCTGGCCCAAGGAAAGTCACCATACTGAAGCTTGAATGAATCCGAATGCTACGAAAAAATCGCAACATTTTGCGCAACTTTTGGAATGGCTACGAAAAAGGCGCGACTTTAAGCGCAAGTTTTAACGCTACGAAAAAATCGCCAGATTTTGCGCAACATTCGGATGGCAACGAAAAAGTCGCGATAATTTTCTGAAAAAATCGCCAAATACCAATCATTACGAAAAAAACGCAATCGGACGCATTCGGCCGGTTCGTGAGTAAGTAAATGGGCCCCTATGTGTGTGTCTCCATTTTACTGAAGCTTAGCTGTTACATATAACACTTATGGAAGAAGCCGGCCATGTCACACTTACTGGGCTGCCCCCAAACAAACACAAAGCAGAATCTTGAATAAAATCATAGGAAACCCCAGCAAGCATGATATAAAAATGTTAGTGTGCATTTAAATATACTGAAAACCAAGTTGAAAGTATTAATATGCTGTTCAATTGTTGCCAAAACTGGTACAATGGCATTTAAAAATGGGATTTGGGTTAAAGAAAAACATGTTTTACATGTACCAGGCAGAAATTACTGGCATGCCAAAGCAAATTCATACATTTCAGTAGGGATGCACAAAATGCAGTTTCTATATAAACTCACACGGGTGCCAACCTGGTCTCACACAGACATTTTAACTTGACAAAGTGACAAACAAGTGTCTAACAAACCTGAGGCAAAATACCAGAAAGGACAATTCTAAACCTTAAACCCTGAGAAAGGTGAGTAAAATATTCTACCCCTCCTGTATCACATTTGTGTTGTTGCACAGGGTGCCAACACATACAGAGAATCATACACAATTCAATGTGCAGAAATAATTTGGTGGATCTATGGCAGTAAGACATTCTGCTCTACAAGGCCTATGAGAATTGTTTAACATGCTCCTATTTAGGCACACACCTATACAAGTATCTTCTGGAAGAACCTCAGTTATTAAAGGTAAAAAATATGGTAACTGACCCTAGCCATGGGCTGTCTGGTTTTGTCCAGTGTATATACAAATTCATCTCTATAAAATGTGCAAGTGACAAGCACAAAACGTTAATTATTATAAATCTCTTCTTAGAAACTTGGAAGTGACTATTTACTTGCTTGCTATTAACAGTACACAGCCATGTATCACTACCGATAATGTACATTGTTCTGTACAGTGTAAAAACAAGATCTTCACCAAGGCATGCCAAATCCGGCTGATAGCCCCTCCCCCCCTACCATGATCTGTTTGTGTGCAGGCATGCTGGGAAAGGACTATTTAACTGCTCAGAAGGTTAGGGAGAAATGGGATAGAAATCATTCAGTTAAACATGTTCCTTTGCCATGACATGTAGGATGGGGGCGATTTTTTTTGCATCTACTGTTCAACTGCAATATAAGACTGTTACAATTCTCCTGGATTACGAATGTGCTGCACGTATGCTTTCAAAGGCAGAAGGAAGAGCTGTGCGTATTTGACCCCGTGTGCCATGACGTGATAAATGATTTTGATTGCAAGCAGAGAACAGCAGCCCATTTCGAGTTCAATTTTGAGTAAGTGGTCCAAGGAAGGAAGCAAGCACTGTAAAAGGTTGATGTCTTCACCCATTTTCAATTTTTTCCCTTGACTGCTATTTGAAAAGAAACAAACTGAAAGTCACATTCACACTTTGTTGCAAAACAAACTCCCCTGCCAGCAAGATTCACATTTTCCATTCATTTTCAATGAGGCTGAAAATCTCAAATGTTTTAATAAACTGGGAATAAATACAAAGTTGTTAGCGACAATTCCCATTGACTGCTATAGAAACTCACCAGGTTTTACTTGAAAGTTTTTTCTGGCAACTTTTTTTTTTCTTTAATAAAACCAGACTATTCAAGGTTTAGGAAAACCTGTGCGAGTATTTGCGTTCTTTATCAAATGGAGAAAAAACACAAACTTAATTTTTGATACATTTTCCAGGCAATTCAAGGTAGTTTGTTATAGTCAGGTGTTTGTTTACTCAAGGTATTAGAGGAATCATCTAACACCAATGCAGAAAGGTTCTACAGGGACTGTTTTGAAATTACTTAAAGCACAGATGGATGGTTCTGGAACCTGTAATATTAGGTTTTTATTAAATCTAATATTATATGAAATAACTGTATTTAAGAAATGTTGGGCTGTTATGTATTATCCCAAAAAGCTTAAGGAACCTGCCCTCTCTTTAAATTGCTTCTTGGTATTAAAAGTACGATGTTATAGTCAAGGTCTGCGCCACTTTTGTCTTTTTAGAAGTGTAGGCTAAATAATATGTGTGTTAGTATAAAGAAAGAGAGGCTGGGGAGGACATAACTGCATAGTCTGTTGCTTGACCTTGATTATTGGGAGAAACTATTTTATTACAACCAGGGGACATGCATTCCAATGGTGCCTTTCAGGTCAGAGCTGCCATGCTTTGCGTACACACGACTCCGCTCTTCCCACACCATGTTAAAGGATTAAAGAATAAGCCCACCTTGGTAATGGGTAACAAAGAAATCATAACATATACAGCATATATTCAGCCGTGCATTTATTAAAGTGATATCAAGATAAAATGATGGGTTGAGAGGTTAGTGGAATCGACAATATAAACACTAGTTGAGGGTGCATTAAAAAGGAAGAGCCTGTTCTGGTTGTTAAATAGAGCGGACATGCAGGACGCCAACTGAACCTATATAAAGTAAACAGAATATGTAGTTATCTGAGTCATATACAGGCTCATGTAAAGTTTTTTTAGTAGAGGTAAAATGGAGATAAATTTAAAAGTTAGTAGTCTTTTGTATGAGAAAAATACTGGCTACATATATAAGTCTTTGGAGACACGTATTGTGTCCCAGTTTATTTAAACAGGAGAATCTCCAATGATACTTTGTGCTCTGAGGCACAGATAGGTTATTCCCTTGTAACTGGACTGGTTTTACCTGGTAGCTGATGTATCTTTCTCGGCTGGTTGGTAATGCAGTTTCATTATATTTATTGGGAGACCTTTTATTGGTGTTTTGCCTAGGGGTTCATGAACCCTATTCATTTTTAATGGCTCCTTAGAAGCTTGTGAAAAATACATTTTGAGTTGCTCAGTCATTCCCTGATGCACAGATTCCACCTTTTGGTCCATTCCTATGCCTAAAGGTTTGACTACATATTGTTTTTAGACAATTCATTTTTTAAACTTTGCCATCTATTACACTAATGGCATTTATTTAACCTGAAATAATCCATTCTTTTGCCAAATTCTCTTATTAATTTTGGTGAGTGTGGTTACTTTGTGAGATTACTGTTAGTTGCAATGCTAATAAGGTAATTCGTTTATTGTAGAGATCGGAGTTTTCACGTTTTGTGCAACAATTGAATTTCTAATTGGGGATAAATTGATGCGTTCAATTTTGCATCACTACAGCCAAGAGAACAGAAGCCTTTTGCAGATTTCCCCATTTAGAAAATAAGGAGTAATATTGCAATAAATAATGTTTATTTGGTTAAAGAAGATGCATGTTAAGTGGCTCAGCAAATATGATACCTGCAAGCTTAGCAAACAGAAATGATGGTACTGTTCTGAAATTATGCTTGCCAAATAATGCCAGACAATGTTAAGGCCAGTAAATAACTGGCTCATTCTGTCAATCTGCAGCTTATTCATATGTGGTTAATAAATACAACAGCACCAAACAGCAGTTTTAGTAAGGAAGTCAAGCAGCACTCACAATGTATAATGGCATCAAGATTGGAAAGTTGCTAATGTTGGGCATCATCCACTCCTATTCAGTACACTTTTCTTATATCTAAGAAAGATTGGTACTGAAAGGGATAGAATGGTCCAAATAGATCCTCACGGAAGTATCCACAACCTGGAACCAGAGATGACAATGTGGTCCCGTAAGGGTGAGTGGATACAAAGGCAACCTGGCAAGTTCTGGCAGCATCCCTCTTGGGGCACACTTTCATGAGTTTTTTAGACTGTAAACTGACAGGGGACTGAACAGTGATTTTGTGAGTTCCAAGCTGGTGAGTTTGACCCTTCTGTGGACCATTAGATTAAGCTGAGCAGGATCAGTGCCTTTTTGTGGTATTCACACATCTGAGCACTGGCACATGTGCCCCACATATGTAATTTATGCCAAACTTGACGTTAGTACAAAAGCTGCAATTATATAACTTATAACTTTACAACACATTTGACACACTTTGTTAGGTATAAACTTTGTTAGGTATGGTATATACTTTTATAAATATGGCCCCTTAGAAACCCATTACCAACAACTAACTCTTCTATTACATACTCTAGTCGGATAGAGGGATCTAAACAAAACAGTGGGGAAAAATGCTGAGGGCAGTGGTAGGGCAGGCAATTTGGTTATGTGACTAAAGGCTGTATTTACAAATAACATTATTTGATATACGATTACACTTAAACATCAAAAAAGAATCTAGTAGAAAAACAGTTTTCCATTCATTGCACATGGATGTGTACTTTTCAAAACTTGAGTAGTCTTTATAAAGACTAAAATGAATGGTTATATATAGCTTTCAACTATAATTCAACAGAATGTAAGTACAGATACAATGTTGCCCAGGTTCCACTACAGAATTAACTGTTATTCGCATACATTTCTATTTTCATTTTTGCCAACATACTGTTTGTAAAAAAAAAAAAGGTTTTCATTAGTAAAACCTTTAATGGCACCATTGGCAAATACAAACTGAAAGTCGTGAGGAGCTGTGAAGTGTTAAGCAATATGAGAAGATAATACATTTGTTGCCCTCTGGTGGATCATACTTAATAATGTACAGTTAGTACTGTATAATGCAGGGAGCATCTTTTAATCATAAGTCTTGGGTCATGTCACAGCTGCAACTTTATCTCCTGCGCTATATCCTTAGTTATGATAATGGAAATTAAAGGGTTATTTACAAATGTTGGACAAGGGTGCAAAGTGCATCCATGGACTAAATTAAGTAAAGCCTGCGCTAAAAAGCACCGTATATCTGAGGGGCTGGCAGTTAGGAGCAAAGGAACCCCGTCCTTAGTAAGCAAGGTGCAGAGTACAGCAATGCCCCACATGCAAGGGCTGGCTACACAAGCACTAAAGGGAGCACTGTAAAATAACCCACCAAGTGTCAAAAGAAATAAACTCTGAACATGAGAACCAGAGGGCATTTCTGTGTCCAAAAGTATTTCCCATGTATCATGCATGCAACACTGCTCATTGACTGAGATTTCCAAAACTGAAACTAATTGTATCTTGCATGGAATTTGCCTGGCCTTGCCATGATTATACACTCTCTAACTCCACATTACACTTCCTCTTCATTAAGATCAAATGTGTTTATGGTAGCACCAAGGCAAGAGCTGTTGTAAGGTGTGTACCTGTCCCAAGTAGTGTATATTATATATACCTACCTTGGGTGCCCAGTAAACAGTTTAAATACTACAAAAAAGACCAGCACCACGAAGACTTCATGTGAAAAAACAAAACGTATATTGACACCATGAATAGCCAACGTTTTGGTCCACATTGGAACCTTTCTCAGTGTGGACCGAAATGTTACCTCAGCTATTCATGCGGTTTTAAATTTATGTTTTGTTTTTTCACATGAAGTCTTGGTGGTGCTGGTGTTTTTTCAGTACAGTACAACAACAAAAACACTATCTATAGACCCAACCTTTTGGTAACAGGGCTGGATTGATAGTTCTTGGGCTTTACAGACCGACAATGTATTATCCCCATCCCACTGTTGAGCAAAGAAATCAATGAAATCTAGCACAGCTGTATAATTCTATAGGCACATTTTTTGTATTGGAATGATGTTCCCTGTTCATTGGGCCACCAGATGCATGATTCTGTATATATACCCCCCCTCTCCCATCAGCACCAACCCTAACTGCACTCCAAGTTCATATAAATGTATTTATAATTATTATTCAGGAATCTTTTGCATTTAATTGAATATGATGGATGGTTAGGCAGCAGAGCAAACACACCACATATTTATTTTTAATACTGAGATTTTTCTGTAAATTATGCAGCACTACCAACTGGGTATGTTTTACTTGCTCTATTACAATGGCAATAGACAATAGCCAGCAATTCTTATGGTTAGAATCTCAAATGCATGAATTCCATTTGGTTACTAAATTATGGTTTGAGCCTACACCCAATATCATTCCATGCACTGCCAGTCTTTCTGTAAGTCGCAGCATATACTGTACATATTTATACAAAATTTAACTGAATTACTCTCTGGTTTGCTACACAGAAATGAAGATATCCCTTACATCTGAGGTCTTACAGAGCTGCCCCCACAAACCCCTCTGCAGTGCATGCTGCTCAGTATATGAACATCAACTCGCTATTGAACTCTGCGGGAGGGAACATTACAGCGAGCTTGAAGTCGGACTATGTTGCATGTGGCATTTGTCCACCAACAGAAAAGAGCAGCTTTCCTTTCAGATTCTAGGTCCCCTGGCAAGAGAATGGATGAGGAGAAAAGCTTCCACTGTATTTAAACAAATACAAGATATGATTATAGAACATTCTGAATTGCCATTAACACCTATGCACCCTGACTCCTTATGTCAATATGGGGATCATTGGCTCTGTATTCCTGTCGCAGCTGCCAACTAAGTCAGTGTGGACTCCTATGCAGAACCTTTTTAGCAGAGGGATTTAATGTTATTTATCTTTCTATGGAAGGAATTCCAAATTTTACTTCTAAGATGTAAAAAAAACAAAAAAAACACACACCTATAAAAGAACAAAAAACATGAGTTTAAAAATAAACTGTACATCTTATCAGAAACAAATTCTACAACTACATATATTTACAAGTGAACACATATCAGTGGATTGCATTTTTTGAACACATTATTATTATTTGTTAAAAATACATATAAAAATACCAAAACAAGACAGAAAGCACCTAGTGATGCAAAGGGGTTCTTGCTGTGTTTATGCACTGAATGTAAGCACCCAGTTTAGAAACTGCACAACACATAATAAGATCCAATCTGTATATAAATAGGTGAGCTAGAGCTACAACATGATATACAAACAGGCAGATCAACTGCATGGCATCAGTTCTTAGTAGATAGAAGATACAATAGTAAAGTAGTGCACTTGTAGCTGTGTGATAAGATACCCCACAAAACGTGTGCTGATCATTAACGCTACATGCATATCATACTTATTAGCATATAAATATTGCACAATGCAGTCACCTGCTTTGCCAGAAAACAGGGAATATCTAGTAAGTGACAGGGAACACTCATCCATATAACTCTATAGGTGGCCATACACATATCAAAAACGATCTTTCCTGCAACCATTCGCCCACTCCACTACCAAGAGCTGAATTGTCAGATATGCAGGTAGAAAGTATAGAATTCTACCCCTTATCTGACGATTCAGCCTTAACCTTCTGCCAATGTTCAGGCGCCGATCAAAATTTTCCACCCTGGCCGACAACCGATATCCAAGGCTTTTGCCGATATTGGTTGTCTCATGAACCCACCATACAGACACTGAATATTGTACGAATCCTCGGTGAGTGTAAGGGCACGTTATTACTCTCTCAGATGTACACAGATTCTAAACTACCTCAGTGCAGTCTTGCCAAATTAATGCCGAATGATTACAGCTTGAAGTTTAGCATGGTACGAAAAAAAAATGGTTAGATGCAGAAAGCTGGTGATTGTTAATGCAGGATGGAAGACTTGAGTGTGGTTTTGGGGAAATGAGAAGATATTAGCCCATCTACATGGCTCCATTAAAGTTCTTGCAGAATCCACTGTGAAACCAATGCACAGCAACCTCTGCCCATGAGAATGTAGCCAAAAATGGAAATACCCATTGATCACAAATTTCAATGAATGGTGAGAAATGTCCATCTAAAAAAAAAAAAAAATGTTGCCGCTTAATTTCTTTCTATAATCAGGGGTCTTCCTGTAAGCCTCACAGTTTGCGAATGATATACACACAGGCCTATCCATACACCGCTTAGCAAGGATTTACATTTTGTATGATTTTGATATTTTGTTTTAAGACATACAGTTAATTTGACTTATTGCAGTTAATATGGAGAGTGTCAGCTTGTGGAATAAACAAGCTTGGGGGTGTAAATGTAATCAGATCTGAAACATTTGGGATTCATGCCCATGAGACTAATTGCACCTAAAATACTGCCACCTTTACGCAAATGAATACGTTCCCTGGGGGCTTCTTAGTAATTATATGGCAAAGGTGGTTCCTAACTTTTCTGTGGATATGAAAATA
Source organism: Xenopus tropicalis (assembly GCF_000004195.4). NCBI lineage: Eukaryota > Metazoa > Chordata > Amphibia > Anura > Pipidae > Xenopus > Xenopus tropicalis. Next base: position 132,767,309 of record NC_030678.2, on the reverse strand, counting down.
AATGCAATGTTTTAAAGGGCCAGTGACAAAATGATAAAAAAGGACATTCATGTACAGTTCAGTAACCTCAATCCAATCCGGTTGCTGAGTTGCCAAGTTCCTTTTGTGTTGCTGGGTGTTGCAATACTCTGTAATTGCACGTGTGTTTGAAACCAATGAGTTCTACTAAAAAAAGTTAGTACTTCATTAATATAACAGTACAAAGCTTTCTAGAAATAAAGTAGAAGTTTTGGAAATGTACTATTATATAGTATGTATCAATAGCCAGAAAACATTCCACTTTATGTGTATTTGTTACTGGCCTTTTAATCTTATTTGCCCACCAAAGAGCTAGCTAAACATAATAGGTAATGTATTTGTTATATGATATTTCAACAGTCGTTAAAAAATCCCAACAACTGGCCAGGATGTAGCCTTTCCTCCCCATAGATGGTAACCGCTCTGCCTCCCTATTAGCAATTAAGACTAAGGAAATGTAAAACATCCACAATAAAGACTAACCATAAGGCATTAGGAAGTGTAACAGAGCAGGTTTGTGAGGTAACCACCTTTGGGGAAAAAACACATTTTGGAGAAGCACTGATCCCAACCACGTTATTAAATGTTACTAGCTATAATAATAATAATAAATATGTATACATTTCACTCATCACTTTCTAACTATACATGGCACATCAGTTACATGGTCACACCCACAGATCCCTTGCCACAGAACATATTCATGCAAAAATGTACAAACACATAATAGAAAAGTGCCTTAAAGCAACAGAGCCACTTCAGTAGTAATAAATTAACCTTATTAAAATTGATACAAAAGTTGTTCAAGTGTTCTTTTGTTTCTGTTGTTTTGTATTAGTATAGGATATGTCATGCAACTGAAATACAATTTTGCAGGCACTCCATGCAATAAAGACTGCATTGTTTTGTACAAAGCTTTTTGTTTTTCAGTCAGTCACACTCCTTGGCCACTGAGTGAATGGTACCTGAGGCAACATAAATCAAGACCATATTGGTAAAGCCTTGATTTTATCTGTATTTTCACCTTCACTCTGGTTAGGCTACAAAGGCCTGATACTAGCTGGAATCCTTCCGCCAAGCAATGATATGTTGTCAGGCTGGGCTTAAGACATTCGTGCTATTTCAATACCTATCTTAGCTTTCTGCTAAGTCACATACCATCAGAAATGTTTCAAGTTAAGCAGATCCAGACCTACTCAAACCATTCTGTAAAGGTTTTTGTTTCAGCCTAAACACTGCAAATGCTTCAGATAAGCTTACAAACATCAGCCTTCTCACCATCCAGCTGCATATCAGTGCTTACATATAACAGTAAACAAAAGGACAGCAACGTGCCCCCAACAGCATTGGTATTTGGCAAAGCCTCGAGCTTTGCAGGGATTTCACCAGAGCTTTTACATGTCCGATAAAGAGGAGTTTTTGCTGAGCTCTTTAATTCCCTGTAGAATTCGCTTCATATGACCCACTTTCAATATCCCCAGATCCTGTAAGAAAGAGAGAAGGATTATTATACAGAATGACACACAGAAATGGTATATTAGTTTGAAAAAGCACATCGGTAATGGTATAAAAAAATTCATTTGGAAGGCAAATCAGCTGGCTACTACTCTTACAGCGGATGTATGTCAACAAAACATTGGGAATGATATAGTGTCAGAATATGGAGAATATAACCAGAGGCAGAATACTATTAGCAAACTGGGCAGTGTTATGGGCTTGTGTTTAAAAATCTGTGCCAACTTTACATGCACACTAAAGGTAACAAACATAGTGGGGGTCACTGCAGCTGGTGAAGAAAAGCTAATCACTAATTGGTTGCTATGAGTTACTGCCCAGGTGCAATTTTGCTCAGTGTCTATGAATTACTTTTACCCTAAGGCTGATGGCAGACGTGGCGTAGGGCTGATATTTTCGGCAAGCGGTAAAACGCTTGGTGAAAATACAGCCCTACGCCTGCTACTTGTGCCTGCACCCAAATGAATGAGATCCACTCGGGTGCAGGCACATGTAGCCCATACACGCAAAAAAAATGCGAGACTTTGCATTCTGTCGCGTTTTTTCGCTTATATCGGCTACATGTGCCTGCACCCGAGCGTATCTCATTCATTCGGGTGCAGGCACACGTTTTTCCGCTTGCCGAAAATATCAGCCCTACATCAAGTCTGCCATCAGCCTAAACGCTGCATGGCTGTTCACCTGACACTATCTATTATGCAAAGGTAGTGGGGGTTATACTGGCTTAACATGTTTGGTGCCAAAATTATCCAGCTCACCAAACAGCATCTTATCTACCCTAAAGAAGATTACAGGACTACAGTGTTTAGGGCTGTATACTTAGAAAAAAAAAAAAAATCATGGCGCCTAAAGGAGATCTGTCACCCGAGGTTAATTCTTCACTATCAAGGGTGAAATATCTCCTGAAAAACCTTCCATAGACCTTCCATAGCATAACATTAATGGGCTTATTTATCAATTTTTGAGCTTGTGAATTGGAGTTTGTTTTCCTAAATCGAATAAAGTCCCATATGGAATGCTCGCTTATTTATTAATGTGGCAAACTCCCTTGGATAAATTTTTTTTTAGAGTTTACAAACATTCAAAATATGGCTTGACTTTGCCTAGGACAATTCCCATTGACTCATACTGTTGTACCACAGCTGCTGTATACTGCAACTCTGGTCAGAATCAAAACAACAACTGAAATACAAACAGAAGGATTAGAACTTAGCCAGTCTGTACTATAACTGGACAACTGTCCTCAAAGTTTGAGAAGAATCAAACTGAATCACAACGTGAAGTCCTTAATGTACATGAACAAGGTTTAACTTACATAGTTACAAAGCTACATAGTTAAGCTGGCTCTCATTTATGGTAGTAATGCAGGTAAGTGTTCAGTTAGCCAAGGGGTCTACACTTTGCCAAATTTTTGGGGACATCCTCTGCTTAGGTATGTCAGGTGGTATAGGGGGACTGAGCTGTTAATTAGGTCAATCCATTGTCTTTTTTGGCGGGGTTGTTCTGATTACCATTTAAGCGTTATTAATCTCTTAGCTTGTATAAAGAGAAAGCACAATAGCGTTCTTTCAGCTGTGGAGGGAGTTGTGTCCTCCACTTGATTCAGTAACAGTAAAGTTAGGTCTAGGGGTATTATGAGTGCCAATAAGCGGCTGATTTCTATCGTTATTTTGGACCAGAACCTTTTAATTGGGGTACATTCCCATATCATGTGTATATAGTCAGCTGGGGATTGCAAGCATTTTGGGCAAGTGTCAGGTATATTTGGGTTGATTCAGTGGAGTCTGCGGGGGGTTAGATAGGCTCTATGCAAAAATCTAAATTGGATCATCTTGTCTTTGGAGCTGATTAGGGTTGTATTGTAGGTTTCTAGAATCTTTGTCCACAAAATGTCAGGTGGGGGTTATCTTTCTTCCATTTGTCATAAAGATTGGGGAGTACGGGGTTGCCCAGTTCGTTAAGTAATGAATAGAATTGGGATACTGGTTTGAATAGGTTTGGTTCAAAGACCATTTCCTCAATTCTTCTAGGGGTAATATGTATTTTGTTTTTTCCCAAATTGGGCTTGCAGAGCATGGCGTAGTTGAAGGAATCTGAAGTACATTTTATTAGGTATACTGAATTTTCCATTTAGGGCATCAAAGGTGGGTATTTCTCTTTGTTCTATTACCTCTGCTAAAAATTGCAGCAAGCAGGCACGTGCCATTTTGTGGGCACCGTTATTAAGGCAAGCCTTGCATCCTGCCATAATCTTATTTCTGTGCCAGTATGGGGGGACCGGATATCAATGTCCACACACAGGTTACAAAATTAGATGGTGAGGAGGGAGGATGAATGTGAGGAGGGCAGCAATATCTAAGAAGTTATGAATTGAAAGTGACTCTTCCCCACCTCAATGCCTAAGACATAGAGGCGGGGCAGACAATATATGATTGACAGCTGGGATTTTTAAATGCTTTTATAATGGGTATGGATGTGTCAATAAAAAAAAAATTAGTTTGGGTTTCATGTTTATTTGAAAAGGGCTCTTCAAGCAGACTACATTTTTACCCCCCTGCACAGAAACAACATGGCTGCTGATTGAGCATGATTATAGGTTACAGAACACCTCTATAAGTTTGTTGAATTAAAAGAATTTGGCAGCTCCATGTCCATGTGTGCTTACCAACAGTAAGGGGGGGAATTGGAGAGAAATAGGCTAGTCTGTGTCTCTGGCTCCTATACATAACAAAGGTGGCACAAGAATGGTGAATTTTTTTAGTCTTGAGGAAGTTCAAGTTTTGGATGTATGTGCAAGGCTAAATGTATTTATTTTGTTAAAAAACAATAGCAGGATTGCAATAAGTGATGGCTATGAATGAGAGGGGTAGCAAGATATATTGTTAACCACAAATTGCTTTGGTTAAGCTTTTAAAGTGCCATTTTTGTTTGATAGCCCCTTAACAAAATAGTGCTGGGAGTCTGTGGTCTCTGTGGTAAGAAGGGGCCCGTGAGAAAGATGCTTTAGAGGAGCAGGGAGTGAGATACAAAACCACTTCCCACTCCTACAACGTGGCTCTGCAGTCAGGCAGGGGGTAGTCCCTGTAGCATTATTACTTTATATTCTTAGTTCTTCCCATATAACTTAACAGGGAGGGTATTATTGCTATAAAGAATGGGTCCCAATATTATAAACAACACTTCCCCATTAAATAAATTATAATGCCTTTAGCATTGTTGCACACTCCATTGCCCGGTCGGGTGGTCGCGGGTGGAGTCAGAGTGAGCCAAATGCATTTACAATCTTAAGCAAACTGCTGCAATATATAGAGTTTTGATCATTGCTAGGTTATCATTACCTAGATCTTTATGTTTTGGTATATTTTCGTTTTATGGTCACCTATCATCATAATATTTGTTCCAACATTATATAAAAGGTGACCTCCTAAAAGGCCTATTAGCACAGGAAGTAGACACTCATCCGCCATTAACAGCCAGACTACCTTCTCAAATGAGTTGCAACATACAGGAACGATACATACAGGCAAACACATCTGCCAGAGTGAAGTGTTTGTATTATGTGATATTATTGGTGATTTCATAATTTCATTTGCCATGTGATTTTATGAAAGATTCCACCAAAAAGTAAAAGCCCAATATTCTTCCTGGAACAAAAAAAAGGCTTAAAATCCATGTGTTAAAGTACCCAAAGTTGTTTTTGAAGTCAAAGCTTCCCTATGTTATTGAAAATGTTAAAAGAGACCCTGTCACCAACCTGGGCAATGGATTCTGAGGGGAAAAATACATAATCATGGTAAAACAATCAAAGGATTCAGAGAAGTAGGCTGCTGAAGTCACTGATATATCCTGAGTTTTCCTCAAGTTCACACTTTGTCACCACCATAATGTGATTGATGGCCTCACTGACCAGTGGAGAACCTTGGGTGTAAAGGGGTGCAGCCATGTCAGGAAAAAGTTGGTAGTTTGGTGACAGGGTCTCTTTAAGCAGTAAAGCGGTATTAGACACCCTATGTCAGGCAATTTACGTTAGATGCACAGCCTTTTGCAATGCATGATTTGTGAGAGCCAAGGGAATTTTAGACCAGAATTCTTTACAAACAATAAGTACAGGATATAAATTAGTATTTAGTATTTCCAACGCTTTCATTCCCAGAAATTTACCTTTTACAAGGAACATTACTCCACTACAAGTTAGTCTTTGTTCTTTTTAGTATTGTACATTCAGAACACTACATATTTCTGTACTGGGATTTCTGTATGTTGAGCAGAGCAGCACAACATAGTTCTGCTTGCTGTACACACAAACTTATTATCTGAAGACATATATTGTTTCAAATTTTCCTTAGTCGAACCATTTATAAAGCGACATTTGCAGGATACTAAAGCTGAGAAAAAAAAAAAGATATATCCTACAGAATACAGCGCAGAAATACATACAGTTTTGGACTGGCCCTCTGAGGTACTGGGAAAAAACACTGTGGGCCCAGTTCTTGAGCCCAAACACCCTTGACTCAACCCAGCAGCTACGATCTTTCTTTTGAGCATGTGAGGTGCTGCTATATAAGAGATTGCAGCTCCCCTATATCATACCTCCCAACATTTATATAATGTAAAGAGGGACAAAAAGAAATGGCGCGCTACCTAAAGTCAGAATCTCTAGGGTTACCGTAAATTAATACAGGAAATACATAGAAAGTGCCTAGACAATTAGGGTCACTGTCACCGTAGGTTCCCAAAGAGAGATGTTGGGCTGAAGCCTGTCCAGTAGTATAAAATTGCTAATATCTCAGAAACTGCTAAAAAAATAGGAAATGAATGTAGTTTGCAAAAGTGCTCAGAGGGGCACCCTGAATTAGTTTACGTCAGTTCAATCCTTGTTTGTAGAATTTCCACTCTGCTGTTTGGTAACTATAACCCCTCACCTCACGTCTGTGCACTTTAAAAAATAAAATTGTAACAGCATATTATATACACATATATATGTACATATATAACAATTTTAATTGACATGTTAAATATCTTAATTCTCTAGATATCACAAACAAATGTAAGAAAATTAAACATATAAGCAGCAACCTTCCACACTGATCCCATTTCTCAGTATGATGTATTAGAATTTTTGTTGTATATATATGAAAGACACAGGATTTGTATGAATTAGCTGAAGGCTGGTTAACCGTTTAATGGTATCAAAAGCTGTGTCCCTATTGGAACTATTGCTGATATTGTAGGCTGCAATTGCAGTATAACACACAAGGAGTGCAGGCCACAGAAGAGTGCATATTAGTCTCCAGGAAGTTTGTAATTGAAGCCAAGCTACAAGCACAGAACAAGAAGGGGACAGGAAAAAGGTTACAATACCACCGAAAGAAAAATTTTAAAGAGAGGAGAAAGTAGCACAAAGGAAATACCTTAAGGTCCCGCCTCTCCAGGTGCAATAGCTCTGAGCCACGGATATCATGACGGATGAAGATTTCTCTGTACTCTCCCAAACTGAGAAGATCCAGCCAAACTGCCACTTCATCTGTGCCCCATTTTTGAACTACCAAAGTTAAGAGCAAAACCCCCTTAATTTGTACATGCACAAATGCAGAACAAGCATAGGTTAGGCCAAAGAGAGTGGAAAACAGAGAAATGCAGTGCTAGCAAAGGGAAAAGATAAAGGTGTCAACAGAACAAATCTAATGGTTCGATTGCCTTGGGCATGCAGGTTAAAATCAGCAAGAATTAAAACAAATGGTCTGTACAAGGACAGGGTTCATTGCTTTGCAGCCGTGCTTTCAGCTTCCGCCCAATCTCTTTTCATATTAACTTAAACTATCTCTAAAACCCCATGAATTTATTTTTCACTTTAGGATCAGTGGTGTAAGGTAATCCTGTCACTTAATGTGTCACCAAGAGAAATGTGTCTCCTCCAAAAGAACACTGTGGGTTTAAAATGTTTTTCAGTGATGGTGCAGGACTCATTTCCACAATACATAAAATATTGTACAGACAGACAGTACTAGCCAATTTAATGAAAGGCAAGCAAGTGTTTATATATATATATATATATTTATTCTGAGAAAATGTTCCATACATTTATTAAAGTGAATCCACCATACCTGCTAATTTGATCACTATGTGCCACGTATTTATACGGTTATATAAGCTTTAAGGCAAAATGTTCATCAAAGGGAGATGAGAAACTGCAGCCAAATATTTTCAAATATAATCCAAAAAGGGGTATTGTTGAGATGATATATCAATTAATAAATATGCCTCATAGATTTCTGCTGGTTTGAAAACATACTGTTTCACACAATGCTGGTAAAGAAGGACCACATATAGGGAATGTAAAGTAAAGATGGAAAATCACATAAATATTGGTATATATATTGGTTTAGAAGTTAAACGGAGTCGGGGAATGGAAGGCCATTTCTGGAAATGATGCTGTGCTGCCTCCCAGCTGCTTCCTGCTGTCTTGTAGGAGAACTAAAGCCTCAGAATCAACATGTTACTAGAGCTACCGTGGGCACAGATCTATACCTATAAGCCTATAAGTTCTATAGGTTATACACACACAGGCATTATATATTGCCCCATATGGCAATATGTCTTGTATATGGTGTTGCTATATAATTTTTTCCTATTTTTTACTGTGTGCTTACTGTTAATGGGATACTGTTGTCAGAATAAAATGAATTTACTTTTGCCTCTCAACAGTATATAAGAATAAAATTATACACCCTTGGAAAGAAAAGGTTTCACTTTACTTGTGATAAAGTAATCGTCACTTATAATAAACCACTTAACTCTAATTACTTATCAGCATAGATGCATGGTTTAGCAGTTGGGAGGAGTCAGGACAGTGCAACTTAAAGCACTATTGCACATGCCATTTTCCTCCTGGCTTATTGGCATATCATTAATGGCACTGGCTGCTAATGTGCAAAGGTGTAAGGAGGAGATGGGCCATGTGCAGTAGAACTTAAAGTCATGTGGCCCTGAGTGCCTGACTGAAGCCTGTCAACCTCTTCATCGACACTTATGCTTATGCTTATTTTGGCAAGTACTACCATGCTGCTTTTACCATTAGCTTCTATATACTAAAAAAAAAAAGAAATTGTATTGTTCAACAGCCTATTGTATGTGGTGTGGCATTCTGGTGGTTAGAAACAATGGGATATACTACTATACCTGCATTTGAAGACACTACAATATGTAGAATTCAAATCAGAAATAAGTTTTTCAGAGAAACAAGAAGACAGGGGATTGTACCCCCGTAACCTAATTATCCACCTCACGAGGAACAAACAGAGTAGGCTCAATTTCCCTGTTTGGCTCAAGATATAAAAGCAGTTTTTTGTGACTTAAACAACTGGTAAAAGTATGTTCAGCACATGCCCTATCCATTGGATTCATCAACTGTTTCTTTACACTTGACCATCTGGAAATGTCTGAGACTGACCAGCTGCTTTGGCCTAAACAACTACTGATGCTTTCTTTCATAATCTCAACCTTAAAGTAGGCCATTTGTGCCCATGTTTAGTTGGGCAGCTTGGCTAATTTTAACCACAGTTGGGTGATCTATTAGATCGCAGCAGGTCTGTCCAAACTGGAAATCTATTCTGGAAAGTGGAAATAAAATGTACAAATGAAATCTTGTTCACCCTAAGTTTATGAAGCACAATTGAGATGACTTAGGAGTCGTAATAGTTCCTCGGCACTCCTCAGTTGGTATAACTATTAAAACAAAGAATAAGAAACTCCACAAGCAAAGGAAAATACCTGCATTAGCTTTGCCACTTATGTTAGCACTAGACTAAATGACTTTTATATTTTGAAAACAGTATCCCTTTAAACCTATTTACCACAATATATTTTTAAAGACTATGACAGAATGGACAGATATTCTCAAGTTATATTATGATGAATGAGAGCTGGGTTGCGACACATAAGTAATAGATTTAAGGCAGAGAACAAGTGATACAATACTTAACACTAATTTTACCTTCAGTACCATAAATACACATTAGTATTTTTCTAATAAATGGAGAAGTCTTACCAGGCTGAATGCTGGGCTTATTCTTTAAGGCCTTCTCCCTTTTAAACTTTGGCACTATTCGGAATACTGTGCTTCTGCTGTTTCTTTTAGAGTATTCCAGAGGAGGATCCTGTTTGAAACAATTGGTGAAACTGTGGAAAACTGTGGAATCAGTGGTGAGAAAGTACTTAGCAAAGAACCATTTACTAACAAATAATAAACACTGGGGCCAGTCATTATTTAAAAATGAATATTGCTATTTATCTGCAGGGGCATAACTATAGCTGAGGAAGAACCTTAAACTGTGAGGGCACCACTGCAAGTAGGGGGCCTGTAAGGACAGGTACAGAAGAAAATAGCAGGTCAACTGTGAATGCTATGACTTAAAAGCCAGAACAGGACCCCAGAATTCCAGGTTACTGTCCACTAGAAACAGCAATTTCTATATTATACATTTTACGGAAGCAAAAGGCCTTTTCAAAGTTTGCTTCCAGCATTCTTCTAAACACCCCTGGGAACTTCCCCCAAAAGAAGAAGTTAATGTATAATCACTGAGGGGTGAAAATGTTAGGCACCCCATATGATTATAATCACTTACCTGATACATGGGGACTGGTGCTTTTGTTTGTTAAAACCGGCATTGGCCCAGAGTAATTCTGTAGAAGATCCTTGTTGCCAACTTCTTCTGTTTATTCAGTCCTCCCTTTGTTTCGGTCCGGGCAGGCACATGCATGCAGTAGAGTGAAAGCTGAACTTAGAAGCAAAAAGTAAGCTTTTTTACTGTGTGTGTGCCTGCCCGAACTGTAATGAAGAGAAGACATAAGAAGCCAAAGAAGATGGCGACAAGGATCTTCTATAGCAGTGGCTTGTGAGCAACATGTTGCTCACCAACCCCATGGATGTTGCTCCTAGTGCCCATTACGGCACCGCCCAGGTATCATAAGAAGTCCCACAGTGATTCAGGTGTCAGTATCTCTTTAATTCTAATCCTGAAAGCTGCAGAACAAAAAACACTAAATACTTATACCTCATAACTCCAATGCATATTCTACATTCTGATTCGGATAGTGTTATCAAAACACTGGGTCTTTCTTTCAAAGTATCCATATTGTGTATACATTCAAAATGGCATACATACAGAGCTAGATCCTGTTTTGCAACTCTTGGTTGTAAGCTTATATTTGATTTCTATTGCTGGGATAAATTTAAAGAAGAGATAAAAAAGTGATTTATGGATGAGGAAGGAGAAGGCATCAGAGGGAGTTACAGTGATAAGAGAGCAGAAGAGATTGTGAGAATAAAAATGTGAGAGGGAAAATAAACATAGAAAGCACAGGAAAAAAAAGTGGATTTGGGGAGCAGATTTAGGAAAGGTGAGAGGAAGACATATAATATATGTATTTGTGGTGCTAGGCAGGGATACGGGTATAGACAATATGCTGGGGCCATACTGTATTATGAAATTGCAGGGACAGCACTGTATAATAAAAAGCCTGGTGTCACAATATGCCATGACATGCTGGTTTACTGTGTGATAAATTACTGGGCAATAAAGCCACTGTGTCGTGCCATGGAATTCAACCTTTCCTTTGCTTATGTTATTTTTTTGCTTTTTACAGTAAGTGCTATAATTGGTGTGTCAGTGGGTGGGGAGGCTCAGCGGGAAGGGCTTATTCCATCCCTCCAATGATTGTTACTAATAATTTAGGGTATTTACACCTATTGATGTATTATTATGTATCACTTCTATTAGAAATACAAATGGTATGATCTACTATGAAACAGATACCTGGACAATTTCACAATGAAGCAATGTGTTAAAAGGCAATGTTTTTAACTTTGCATACCTCCTCATCTGGCTGTAAGACAAAGTACAGCCAAGGAATCTCAGCCAGTTTTGTTAGCTCAACTTCTACACTGTGAAGGGCATTGGATAGAAGTTCTTCATGATGGGATTCCAACTGCTGCAAAAAAAGTGATATTGTTCTAGTCAGCAAAGTGCAAATGATTGTGCACGATGGTAAAACTGCTTCCCGCGCCTGCAACTTATTTCATATGCCAAGAACACCTTGCCAAATGTAGGCTTAGGAGAGGAGTCTATTCATACTCCATGCTGTCACAAAAAACATAGCTATTTAATTTTAAAACTTGTAAATAATGAACATTTCTGCAAATCCATGCCTCTGACTGAACTGAATCTGAATTCTTAAAATCATGTGACTTTTTGTCACATAAACATGGAAGTTGGAAATTTTTTACTGTGCATTTTTACTTTAACCCTTCCTTACCCTAATTTGCATATGCAAATTACGACCCTGATTCACTTTGTTATTCGGGCAATTATTTCACAAAGGATTCAGGGTTCAGATGGATTATGGATTCAGTGCTCAGATGGATTATGGATTCAGTGCACCCCTATACAAAATATATATTACATATAAATACAGTTTTTCTTAAACCCTTTAACGGATAATCATCATGTTTTTCTTACATCATTTACTACCAGCAGGTGGCAGTGCTAGCCTATAGTTAAAGTGAAGAAATACTGCAACATTAACAACATATCATGGTAAATGTAGGTCACAATGATACTTAGAGTAAGGCAATATATATATATATATATATATATATATATATATATATATATAAAAACTGGAGATCACTGGCACTCACGTATATAAGTTGAAGTTGCCTGGGTGCAGTCATCAAAGCAGGAAACAAAATACTGACGTTTCGGCTGAACACCTCAGCCTTTCTCAAAGTTGAGAAAGGCTGAAGTGTTCAGCCGAAACATCAGTTCACCACACATTAAAAGATATATTTTTTTGCATATAAGACCTGTGAGAGCGGCTTCTTTCTACTAGTATTTTATATATATATATATATATATATATATATATGTATATATATGTATATATGTATATATATGTATATATATGTATATATATGTATATATATGTATATATATATATATATATATATATATATATATATATATATATATATATATATACATATATATACATGGTTGGACAGTCACATGTAAGGGAAACGTGATTCAAATGACTCCTAAAAACTTGGCACACTCTGAGCATCCTGCTTTACTATGTCTCCAGCCCCACTGGGGGGGTGGGGTCTCTGGAGTATATTTCTTATAATTTTCTAAATTGTAATGCAATACAAGAAACTGAACATAAACGGTACATGAGCCCAGTGTATAGAGTGGCACTGCCAGTGGAATCCTGTTGTGATACAGATGGGCAGTCCAGCTACTAGGAAATATGCTTACTGAGATGGGGCAAGAAATTGTTTTCTTCTTGGTCTTGTGAACGGATTTACAGTAAATTCTTCCTCTTATGGGAATGGGAGGGGTGGCAATCAGTTAGAATTACCATTTAGTACAATAAAGGACTTCTGACCAGCCAGCCAAACAGAACGGCAGAGAACACTCCTGTTACAAAAACTGCTAACATCATAAAAAATAAATGGGAAACGTTTGTAAAATGCAGAAGGGCACTCAGCGTAATTCTATATTAAGCTGTTTGGATGGGTTCAGTTGTCCTATAAAAAGAGAAAAAGCTGAAAGAAAAATCATAAAAAGTGATACATAACCAGGCCTAAAAAGCATACCTTACAAATACTATCAACCATTTCTTCATAATTCATCCCCTGAATTAGTAAGACTTACCAGGTAGAAGAAAATTATTCACAATACACATACTAATAGCTCATTACTTGGTTAGAGTCAGACTTTAGGTCACCAAACTGGGGAAAATACAAGTTTGGTCATTTAGAACAAGGTAACATGATATACATTGTGGATTTAAACTATTCGTCTGAGTTTCGTGGAGAAGGTGGTATTAGTGATGGTGGGAAGAGTGAAGACGGATGTGGGGAAAGGGAAGGAGGAGAGGGATAGGGAAGGGGGACGTGGGGATGTAGCAAGAAAGGGGGTTAAGATGGAGGGGGGGAAAAAGAAAGATAGGGAAAGTAAAGTAGGAGGGAAGAAAAGGGGAGAGAGAGAGAGAGAGTGTTTGTACCAGGTCTCAACCCACATTTTTATACAACATGGCTAAGTGACAGTTTACCCATGACTTAAGCATTTGAAAAACATTTGAAAAATGTAAAGAGGGACAAAAAGAAATGCTGCAGCACAGTGGAAAAAAATCTGACTGTGGTGAAATTTTTTTTTGACCGCAGGAAATTTTTTTTCGACTGCACCTGTTTTTGCAACAACACTCTCTAATCACCACTCCAATTTTTTTCATTTTTTTTTTTAAAAATGGAAGGTTATTTAAAGTTTGAACACATTTTTTTCCCATGTTGTAATTTACTCAAAAATTCAATAAAAATTGCAAACAACAAAAATAGGGAAAAAAACAAATGTTGCATCTTACCAGGGGCACTCTTCCAACCAAGAGAGATTCTGTTTCATTGTGCAAAGCTTTTGCAGTTACTGCTACCTCAATGGCAGTGTTTCTTGTTAGGCTCTAATAAGGGAAAGGTCTGTTAGAAATCAGATGCAGACTTCATGGATTAACATGCATGCTACGACAAACTGAAGAGACAGTATCTGCAAATATCCACGTAACCAGCATTTATTCATCTTGCCAAGGCAATAATCCATATTAAGATGGCCTACCTCGGGAAACCGGGGATTGGCTTTATTTAGTGCATGAGAGCAGGCATTCACCGCATGAGCCAGTTCTTGTTCCAGCAAGCTATGGATTTTTGCAGCTTCGCATATTCTGAAAAGAAAGTTTGTATAATTTATGTCCAAGGTGCCCTGTTAGTAAAGCATCTGTCTCACTTAAGGCTGGTGAGAATTAAAGCTCAGGAACAGCATGAGGGCAGTAGTTTGGATATCCCGCAATTAATATTATATGCACTGTTATAGCTTAGAGACAAAAAAAAAGTAAATTCCTTTATTGAGTAATGGACTTAAAAACAGAAAATGAAACTCGCTAAAAGTTTAAGATCTTCAAAATCTATTAATTCTATAAAAAAAAAAAAAGATTTCTATTATAAAAAATAATATTCTTGCTGTATTATTCAGCTCTGGAGTAATTTGTTTTTTACCATTAATAGATGTATAACCCTATGCGTCGAGACCACACACCTTGTAATAAGCTCCTCTGAAGCTTTCGAGCAAAGATGGATTAGTGTGACTTCTTCTTCTGAAGCCAAATCAACAGCTTGTTGAGAATAGAGATGAGAGCGAAGGGGAAGCTTACAGGAATCGTACTTCTGCTTATCTTCCCAGGACTTCAGGGTGTTCTCAAAAGCCTGCCCACAAAATATTTTATATTATTATTATTTATATAAAAAATTACAAAAAACAGAACAGTTAACATCTACATATAAACAATTTACAGTTTACATGTGTTTACATGTTTGCAGTTACATTTGGATGAGAATCGGAGACACTAGGGGGGGCCCTGCTCGCAAGAGCTTACATTCTAAAAAGGGAGGGCTGAGACATAAGGTCAGGGTAACTAGCATGGCATTAGAGTCCATGTAGGTGTGTAAAGTAACAGTAAGTGCGGAGTGAGAGGTGAAAACCAGGGGTTAGTGAATGTTTGGGGGGTTTAGGTTATAGGCTTGAGTAAAAAGGTGAGTTTTAAGAGACCATTTAAAGCATTGGAGAGTCTGGCAGTGCCTAATGGGACAGGGAAGAGCGTTCCAGACGATGGGTGCAGGCCACTAGTAGTACTGATTCTTGTTCACTTTACACAGCATGAATTCTCATAAAACTCAGTACCGGGGTTCATTTATCAAGACTGGGCAATAACTTATAACAACCAACCAGGGATTAGCACATAGAACAAGAAAAGCAAACTTTGAGTGGTTGCCATAGGTTAATGCTCAGTTGCAAATATTCCCAGACTTAAGAAAGAGCTCCAAATGATTCTAGAACAAAAGAAGTGCATTATAAATTTTAACTGGAAAAATATCAGAATAGTAAGTTAAACCGTTAAAAAAAAAAATAGTTGAAAAGCAATTGAAAAGTGCAATCTGATATTCACAAATTTAGTTTCTATGTTGTTTGCAGGGAAAGGATTAAATGAGGCAGTACTCTTGAATGGGGGCTACCATGTTTTTATATTGGCAATAGCTTTTGATGAACTGGCTTTTTAGAGATAAGTGTTTGGCACACAAACCATAAGATCCATTGGGCAGGCAATGATATAAGCATATAAAAGGGGGAATTATATTTATAAAGACACTTTGGTTTTTATTGGATGCAGATTCATTTTGCTTTATTTGTATTATTTTGTAATGAATGCCTGTGTATGTGTCAGCTCTACTGCATAAGTATTAATAATTCATATTGTATACACATTTACATTAAGAAACCCCCATTTCTCTATGATTACAAATAATTACAATTACATGTAATTATTCTGAGGCCATGTCATTTACAAGGAAGATGTATAGGTAATTCCATGAACATACTCAGTAAAAGAACTCCCAATCACGCTCTCCTGTTCAGAAAGGCAGATGCCATCACATCACACACATATTTTGACACTTGCTCTATAGAAGGTGATATTTCCATGACAAGATGTCATTACATATTCAGTGTGAATAATAACAGGCGTTGCAGTGGCTGATGACAATTGAAGATATTTAAAGCATAGCTGTTAGCACTGAAGTGAAGCATTATTTAGCTTAAAATATATTTTTTATGGTTAGACTATTAAGAACATGAAGTTTAAAAACAAATAGCAAGCACATATTGCTGCAGGCACAACATTTAATTTACAGTGATTCATAGTCATTAAATGACATGTCAAAAAATAATTTTTTGGGGGGCATCTTTGGGATTGTGGAAAGATTTATTACCATATTAAAGGATTGGGGTCTCAAATTAGGGAACTGACCTTGAATCTCTGATCTAGAATAGTAATAGAGAAGGATATACAGTATACCCACTGCTTAATACTTTGTAACAAGCTCCATTAAAAAGGGAATACAATATATGTTCTACAGAACTAAGTGAGGATCCACAGTCATTTAACTGTTTAATCAGCTTGATACAAAGACATATCTAGTCCATCCAACCCTTCAGCCACATAATTCTCCTTAGAGTCTAGTTGATCCAAAGGATCAGTCCTGTCACTGAGGAATGGAAAAAAACTAAATTTTAGCTTTGAAGGTCAGATAGCTGTATACAATGTTATAGATTTAATCTGTTGGATTAAGGCACAACTACGGATAAGGTTAACTTTGTGGACTTACCCTGTCCCTAGTCAGCATCTGAGCTCGGTTTTTATGTACAATTTTAATAACGCCAGGTGGCTGAATCCAAGCCTCTCCATCCACCTGAACAGGGACTCCCTCTTCTCCAAGTATGGTGATCTTCACTGACCGGCACTAAGGCAGAACACACATGTTACACAATACCAAACATGCTAGGAAATACAGCTGCTCACATAATTCAGTGAGATGTTTCCAAGCTGTATGGCAGGCCTGTACCACAAACAGTGAACAAACGGGGGACATATAATGGAAGAGTAAGCAATACAGAGCTTCCAAAAATGTTTATATTTAGATATATGGTCCAAAAATCAAACATGGGGTACATGCAATATCCCAGATTAAGCAGAGAACAACCATCTGCTCCCTCTGTTATAGCTCATGTGAGCAGGCAGGAACACACAAGCAATAATTATAACAGGCTAGACACAGTCCTGGGCATTCTCATATGTTTCAGAGCCAAAATCTTCTGTGTGCCTGCACCCAGGCCATCGTGTAAGAGCACTGACTCAAGCTTAGGGTCAGATTTTCGGCCCTCATTTATGCGCCACGTGGCATAAGCGTTCATGGCTGTGTCCACATAAACATTCTTTTGTTGCACTTTTAAATCTGTGCACTAAGCGTTCTATTTATTTATTTTTTAATGAAATGTTTGTGGGGAAAGTATAGCTTTGAACTTTGGAAATCACAGGCAACATTACATGCTGTATTACTGAAAACATTCTTACAGTATTGGACATGGGAAAGTCTGTGTACCTGTGCTATTCTATGATGTTGCAGCTTTATCACCCTAGATACTGCCATCTGCATACTTCCAAAAACTGCTACCACCTCCAAGATTTTATCATCAAATGACGGCGCACCAAAGATCTGTGCAGAGAGAATGAAATATTAACAGGTATTAATTTGCACAAAAACTCGAACAAAAAACAATTTTTGCAACAACAGAGCTTAAAAGTGACTTCTTAGAAGAGACAATTCACTCCACTTTTTAGCGTGTAAACAAAGGAAATCACAGAGTTCCAACCAATCATTCATGTCATGTCATATCACATATCATAGTCATTAATTAAAACTGATGATTCTAACATTTCTAAATACGAAAAGGAAACAATAAAAACAAGTATTCTTACAAATGGGTCAACTTTTTATAGACTATTTTTTTTAAACCTTCTTAGATATATGAACTAGAACAAAGCATATTTTGCAATCTTTAAAGGTCTTAACCAAAAAGCTCTCTATTTTTTAAAAAGGAATAAATTAAACTGAATTCTCCTAAACCATGATTATATTTATTGCCCTGGGCATGGCAACAAGGCAGGTACAATGTTAAAGGACAAAGGACTTGGGTGCACTTCCCCATGAGCAAGATCGTGTCCTTTTTACCCACGGCCAGTGTACCTCTTGATTATACAAACCAGCCGGGGTATTTTGCAGCAGGGCGTGACATTGTTTTACCTTTGCTTCCAGATGTCCCTTGCAGTGGCTTGGGGTAGGTACACGCCAGTAAAGTATCCAAGAATCACTATAATATACATGCTCCTGGAAAAACAGCTTTATTCATAAATACATCCTTTATTCATAAATACATAGGATGTATTTATGAACAAAGCTGTTTAACCTTCACCGCTGCCCTAGTGTCCAATTGAGTGTGTCACATGAGTGTGTGCTTAGTTTTTTTGAGTTGTGTGGCTAATTGAATGTGGCTAATTGAGTAAACAGTTCTAGTGAAAAGCTTGGGGCATGGGCACCCGAGCCCTCTATTAATCTGGTGAGCTTGTCTCCGCATTTATAAATTGCTTAAAATTGTAACTGGTAGCTAACAAGTCCCTTTACATATAAAAAGGTTGTTTTAACCCAAGATAGGTTGAGAGTCTCCTTATTGTATAGTAGTATGTGTAAAGCAGTAAATCTGTGTATATATGCAAGTAGTATGCCAAATAATGCATAACCATTTATCGCAGCTACTAAATACCAGTTCCCATGATTTACTTATTTGTATATTTAAGCACTACAGTGGCTAAAATTCCCTATCATCGACTAATATTGCAGTTGCCTGACAAGGGCCAAAAAAGCATTTTTCATCCAGCCACTGCGTGAAAAATGCCTGTACCAATGCAGTGTTAGGTCAGGGGCACATGAAGCAGATCATCTGCTTACCTTCACCTGGATTTTTCAACCAGGCAAAGGAAAGCTTTTGTGTGCTCCTCATACCTTCAGGCACAGGCATGGTTTCTGTGTGGAGCCACAAAAAGCAGATACCAACTCAATAATGCATGTTTTCACATTTCTGTGCAGATATCCGCTCCATGTAGCTCTAACTCAGGCTGACACTGTACCTGTCAGTGAAGCCACAAGGAGCTGTGGACACACTTTTCTCCACCTGCCAACAAACTGCAGGTGGACAGAAGCAGACCCTACGCAATGTGTGACACTTACACTTACAGAAGTCCACAGCTGTTGTGATGGCAGATTCTGTTAATGCCTTTAAGAGGGGCTTGGATGAGTTCTTGAACACGCATAATATCCAAGGCTTTTGTAATACTAAAATCTACAGTTAGTATTGATGTTGGTATATATGGTATAGGTTTGTGTGTGCTGGGTTTACTTGGAAGGGTTGAGCATGATACTCTTTTTTCAACCCTATGTAACAAGTTATTTATGCCTATTATAAAACATGCTGTAAAAGAGAACATATATTGGAAAGCCTCCAATGAATCCCAGACATGGTGAAAAATATGAAAGGTTGCAAAGTACAGGCAGACAATTTTACTCTTCATTTCTACAGGGACAACTCAGTTACATTAAACTTACATCATCTTCCTTGGTTCCACCCCAGAAGTTAGTGCCGCCAGCATAGCTTGGAATGTTCAGCACAGCAATACCCTGAAGGCTGGGAAGAGGGATGTACTGCCCATCACACTGCAAATAGCACAGGAAAAATGTGAAAAAAGTATGGATACATTTTAGGACTTAAAAGATGGACAAAACATTTTTTGTTCACAGAAAATGCAGTTTTGCCAACTGTACTCAAATTTGTATACATACATAAATGTTCAGTTTGGTTTTGGCCCTAACCTTTATTGGGGGATCCTGTAATTGGCTGAATCTAAATATGATGTACCGTATATACTCGAGTATAAGCCGATCCGAGTATAAGCCGAGGTACCTAATTTTACCTAAGAAAACTGGAAAAACCTATTGACTCGAGTATAAGCCTAGGGTGTCACCAGTAGGACTGGTGCGAGTGAGCCAGCACACAAAGTGTGCTCACACTTTGGTTTAATTGAGTATCCCAAAAATTGCCCCCTGTCTAGCTTAAGAAATATATATGGTATAGTGTTTTAGACAGTGGTGGCCTAAGAAAGGTACTAGAAAGGGACTAGACATGGTGGAGTGGGCAAAGTTTAGGAGAGACTGGAAAAGGCAAAGAACGGGAACAACTGGCCTGACAAGTGCAGGACAGGTAGGAGCAAGTTGGAACAGGCATAAAACAGGACAGACAAAACCAGGACGGAACATTTAGATAATCCCCTACTCAGGCTGGCCTTCCACTAGTATCATGGGATTCCAAAGTCTATATTGATTACCAAGAAAAGCACATTTAAGATTAGCAGAAATAGTACAGGAGTTGGTGCAGCCATTGGTAATCTGTGATGTTCTACCAATGCCTAAGGTAATAAAAACAGCAATGACAATAGCCCTTTCCAGTTTGATACTATAAATGCATGGATTACAAGTGTCGGTGAAACAAAATAATTTTTTATTAATCAGAAACCATCAATCTAAAATTCTAAGATAAAGTTTCCCCTGACTCCTACATAGCAAAATCGTTTAGGATTAATTGCATACTGCATATACTGCAGGCCATTACTGGAGGACTTGTGTCCCTGCGTACCTGCGCCCGTGCTCTCCCTATGCCAGCTTCCCAGAACGCCATCCTAACTGTGCGCTCTGCTCTTCACCTGTGCGCGCTTCTGATCTGCTTGGCGCCGCAGTCGCGCCAGTGACGTCACGCGCCCCTTCAGTTACTCGTGGCCTGATCTTACAAGGTCTAAGATCAGGCCATGAGTAACTGAAGGGGCGCGTGAAGTCACTGGCGCGACTGCGGCGCCAAGCAGATCAGAAGCGCGCACAGGTGAAGAGCAGAGCGCACAGTTAGGATGGCGTTCTGGGAAGCTGGCATAGGGAAAGCACGGGCGCAGGTACGCAGGGACACAAGTCCGTGGGGGGGCACATCCATACCATATACTCGAGTATAAGCCGAGGTTTTCTTTTTGAGCACATTTTTAGTGCTCAAAAACTCGGCTTATATTCGAGTATATACGGTATATGATCACTTCTAGTAAGCAATGAGAAACTGCTGCCTGTACCTACCCTTTTTTAGGCAGACCCAAACACAATAATAACAAAATAAAAACCAAACACAGTGGCTTTTCCCATGCCAAAATGACACACTAAATCTGTTTTAGATTATATTAAATATGAATTGAATATGTAAATTGGTAAACATCTAGTGCAGGTGCTGCACCAATACAGTTTGGACATGAATAATATATAAATTATACATTTCTCTATACATTGGTTATGAATTTAAGATAAAACTCTTATTTTGGAATACACAGTGTGCATGTATCAATCATAGCTCAGTTACCTCAAGCTGGACTTTCTGCTCTAAGTTTTTGTATGTTCGCTGCAGAAGTTCCTTGGTGCCAAGCACACCATACCACATCATATTTTTAGTTCGGCTTCTGGAACAAATCATAAACAAGTTTCAATTATTCACAGAGACATACTGAAATATCTATTTGAGATAACAGTCAACAAAATGCTTCTGAACTTATGGTAGAAAATATTAAACAGATATCTGTTATTATATTTTGTAGCAATTATGTTTAGGCAAGGAAATGGTTGTCCATCGTGGGCAAAGCAAATTGAGAAGGGTTGCAAGGTTTTAGAATATTACAGCAAGGTAAAGTAATAAACTCTAGTAAGTCTAGTAAGGCTAAGCGACCAATCAGTGGGTAGCCTTCCAGTTCAGTGGTGGAATGGATTCATACCAGTTTACCTTTAATAATTACCTCTTCTATTTTCTAATATAATCTTGTGATCTCCTCATGTCAGTTTATGTCATACCTCACAAAATTTGAAAAATGCAAAGAGGGACAAAAAGAAATGGCACGTGTAGCACAGCAAAATTTTTAGTGTTTTGCTTAAAAAAAGGTGAAATTGCCCTTTAAGCTGCAAGTCTCAGTTCCCCCAAGAGACCTGTTTAGCTTATTAGTTACAATTGTATCTACGTGCAGGTGTAGTTTGTTAACTTTTCTGGGCTCTATGCCAAAAGCTACTTTTTAATTAAGATCGAGAAACATTGTTTCTTTCGGCACTGCGGGCTGAGCTGTCAAAATCAGGAAGGTAAGGAAATCACCAGTCAGAATGTTTATATGTAATATACGCTATTATTCATCATGGTTTCATAAAAGAAAACCACTAACCGTACCTTACCATTCTGAAACCCTTGTATATTATTAGAAATATAATAATATTTGTGGCTGTTTGTTATAATATCTTAGTGAAGTGCAGTTTAACAGATTATCATTAAATAGGAAATACTGCACTACATTACCTGCATTTTTCAGGGTGTTCTTCTCGCTTGTTGTTAAATTCTAAGGATATCTTTGCATCCAGGCCAATTCCAAAATAGTTGTTCATTACACATTTTTCTGAATAGCCTTCCCTGCAGAGAAATTTAGCAGCATTACTTTACATTAAAAAAAATATATTCTAATAGAAAGGCAAGACTGACAAGTCATTGGTTTGTATGTGGAACCCATGTGCATTTTTGTAACTCTTCATAAGAGAAAACATCTTACAGTGAATCTGGATCAGGGTCAATAAATGGAGTAGCCCCCAGTGGATCTATGTTTGCCAGTAACATTTTATTGATGATAGAACTCCCAGCGATGGAGGCCGCCAACCCTGCCCTCAGACCTAATAAGCAAAGAGACAAAATGGAAGTTTCAAAAACTGTATAGAGCAGGAAACATAATGGATTTCATACCAATTAACGTTGGATAAAATAAAATGAAAATATAATAAATACACAAACAAACAAAACCCACAAAATGACTGGACCAAGTGCTGCCTATTGTGTTAATATTACCTTCTTTGTCTATTTTGACAACCTGTGAGATGTTGCTCACAGACATGTTATTTTGCATTGACACCAAGCCTATGCATTTATAAGACACTAGGAATGTTGCATAAAAGTACAGAAGAATTCAAATTCTGTGGTTTTATAATTTTTTTAAAACCACAACTAAACTCATTTCTATGAATGTCATTCATTTATCAAAATTACCGAACTGAAAAAGCACAAACAAAAAGAGTTTACAAAAAAATGCGAAAAACACAAATTTTTTGTTTTGTTGCACAAAAACCAATAACTTTTTCATATCGTTGTACAAAGCCAGCGTCAATAAAAACTTAGAAAGATCTTTTAAGTTGTAAAAGGAACATCTGCCGTTGACTCATACAAATGAAATCTGATTTGTTGTGGTTTTGTCACATAATAAATCACGACAAAATCATGTTTTTTTCTGTAACAAAATTGGGTTTTTCTGTCCAAAAACCCAAACTGAAATAAATTGAGCATTAGCAAATGCCCCCCAGGATTAGCAAATTTTTATCACCAGGGTCACTGAAACACAATAATTTTCAAGTGATTGTTTAAAAAATGAAATCATTTTATTTTTTTCAAAATAAGATTATTGGTTTCACTTGTGCTTTTTATTCCATGGTCATCCAAACCTTTTGTACTAGGATTCCCTTTGTGATCTAAAACAATGGATTCTGTGCATCCCTAAACGTATTGCATCACTAAAAGTGGAACACAGCCTGATGTTTGCCAGCATATTAAAAAGTGCCAGCATTTTCCATAGTTCTGCAGGGTAATTAACTAGATTTTAATTCAATGCTTAAATCGCCTCACAAAAATTTCTCATCTGGCCTAAACCATAAAGCCATACCTGAAGGGGTCTATGGAGAATGCAAATAAGAGACATAGGTGCTGTACAGACAGTTAGGGTACTGCCTAGCAAGCATAACTACCCTCAAGCAAGAAAGACAACATTTTTAAGCACAAGAAGTAGACAACCGTTTAGAGTTATAATTTTTATGTTAGATGAAAAAACAGCACATAAATTATGTTGTAAATGTCCCTTTAATTAATTCATTTTCTTTATCAGCAAATATGTTTAGATGTATTACCTGGACAGATTATTCTAGTGTTCAACACAGGTAGGTTTTCCTTGCTTGATGCCAAGGGTGGCCCTGAGAATGAGCCTGTGTGAGTATATGTACTGCGGCTTGTCTGTCTGTCTGGTGACCGTGGGGGAACCTTGCCTGTGAATGAAAGAAAATAATGTTGAAATTTTTCCTACAGAATCAATAAGCATAATGTTCACCAATAAGGAAGGTGGGTGGTGTAACAGGACTCAGGAAAGAAATTAACTCTCAGAAGCACAATACAGGCATTTCAGAGACAAAAAGGACGATGGATGCTTTTACTTCTTAGAGATAAGGGTGCAACATGGCAGATTTCTAATTCCTACTTTTTTCATAGAATTTCTATGCCACATATATCCATCTGTATGTTTGGGGTGCTGTGAGCATGCATACTAAATTGTGACTGCTGTCAAATAAGAAAAAGGCATCTTTATATGTCCCCCAATAAACGCAAGTTGATGAAGGAATAGATAGGGATGACTTACCTTACTTGATTTCAATTTGTTGCATGAGTTTGTGTGTGACAATAAAGCATAAGGTATGTGAAACTAACCACTGTACTCCACACTTCAGCCTGGTTAATACCATCCAATGGACTGTACAAACAAAGGTTCACTAGAGAACAGCTACTAACATGACAGATGGGAATCCATGTGCTAAGCTGAAGTAAAAATAACCTATTTGCATTTTGCTCTGCTAGAAATCAACCGTCTTATCGAATACAAATGATTTCATATTTCATGTACCTGACATCATTTTAATACACTTATGGAGTAGCAGCACTCCCAGTCATTGGCTAACCATGCAAATACATACTGATTTTCTTTTCAAGTTCTGCAATAAGCAGTAAGGGAAGTTTACAAGGGCTGCTACAGGCAAGTGGAGGTTAAAGGTTAACGCTAGTGACAGGCACATTCTATTCTCAACTAAATAACAGGCTGTACTGTCACATTTGAATGCTTCCTTACCAGCTGATAAACACAGTAGCATATATCCCCTGTGCCATGGGGATAAGTGTTCTTTGTACTGCACCAGAGGAAGGATCTTGTGGATGATTTCTCCTACTAGGATGAGATTTTTATTGGGCTTGAAGTCAAGGTAGCCAAGCATCCCAAGCACAAGCAGTGACTACTTTGATCATAATGTCTAAACATGGCAGTGTTTACGTTTTGACTTTAAACATGATATATTTTCTGCCAGGCTTGTACAGCAGAAATGTGAAGCAAACCAAATATACATAGCCATCTAGCAGATGAGGTCCAGACAGCCAATCTTATGCCAACATTCATACCTAAGCAGCTAATTGATCGACAGCTTTGTATGGGAATAATGCAAATCATTTCAAGTGTTATGGTTACTAATAAAGATTAACTAATTGTATTAAATTGTAAAAAGGTGTTCGGTAACATTGAAAAAAAATGTGCTGATAACACAGTTTAGAGGGAGCACAGGTTGCAGGTTGTTTCTGTATTACATTTCTAAATTGATTGACTTATAATTTAGTTACCAGACTCCTGAAATTCAGATTCTTTTGTGTCTTCATCTTTTTCTTCCTCTTTAGATTCCTCCAACTCCTTTCTGTATTCCTCAGGAGACTGGTTTTCTTGTTCCTCAGTGTGTGCATTCTGCTCATCTACCACTAAGAAGTAAGCAAGAGTAACATTTATTAGAACCCCAAGTATCAATATTCACTAACAAATGTTTTCATGTGCACATAAAATGGAATGCAATTTTGTACATGGACACAAACAGGACTGTTTATTTTAGTCACCCTGAATAAACATCTATAACACTCTTATTTTCAGTATCTCAAACTACAGCAGACTGCCTGTATATAAAATGGACAAGAATGGTTCATAAACCTGATTAAAGAGCCCATACAAAACATTCTTTCAAAATACAAAAAAAAAAATAAACAGTGACCAGAGCAATAGAAAATGTTTATGTAGCATCAGTGTCATTTTTTAAAAGAACAGTAATACCAAGGAAAAATGTGTTTTATGTGCATTTAAATATGTGCTGTTGTCCTGCACTGGTAAAAACTTGTGCCTATAGGAAATGCAGTGGAAGCGCATAAAAGTAAATACAACAAAAAAATATATAGTGTAATAAGTTCTAAACAATTATATTAAAACACCATCAATGTAAGGTGTTAAGTGCCAACCATAATCAAGTGTAAAAAAGTGGGGGGGGAAAAAACAAAACAAAAAACTAAGTGTCCACTGGCTCACTTCGGTAAGTATGCACACTCACCAGACCAAGTTATTTAAATATGACAACTTTACTAAACACATTAATATGAATATGCACAATCTTCAGTTTACTGCTAAAGATCTAACTCTGTTTAAGTGAGGGTAATAAGATTGATTGATTTATTGATTTTTTTGGGAAAGCAACGGATAGGAATGGTTTGTTATATGCGTCCAGTAGTCACCATGTGGAGCGTATTAGGAACATTCCCAAGGGCCAATTTTTGAGGGTTAAAAGAAATTTCCCCAGACATATTTGGAAATGTTCCATCCTAGAAAACAGGTTTTTAGAGAAGGGGTATAAGAAAACTTGGTTGAAGGAGGCTAAGGATGTAGCCCTAAATACTGATAGGGAGCAATTTTTATATAAAAGATCTTCATCTAAACACGTCTCCCACAGATTTAATTTTTACACCAAATATAACACAACTGCCTATAATGTATTGTCAGCAGATCTGGTATTGGGAGTATCTTTTATATCGAAACCACAAGTTCATTTTAAGAAGCCTAAAACCTTGCGTAATATGCTGGCACCTTCTAAAGTATGGGACCAGGACAATAATAATAGAAAATGTAGTAATGCTCTTGGTCTCAAGGAGACATACAAATGAAGCAGAAGTGTGTGGCCCTATACATCTGAACAGTGTGAGTAGCCTGTATTGTGCAGGATTGTTTTTTAATAAATGGTATTATGCTTTTTCTATTCTCTCTTGCCTTTTTAAGTTTTGAGGCTCTGGCCATTACTACAATTAACACTCATCCTTGTTTGTTTGGCATATATAAATCTTGGTCTGGTGAGTGTGTATACTTACCAAATTGAGCCGGTGGAGGACACTTACTTTTTTCACTTGATTATGGTTGGTACTTCACAACTTACATTGATGGTGTTTTAATACAATCGTAGAACTTATTACACTATATTGTTTTTTGCTGTATTTACTTCCACTGCATTTCCTATGAGCACATTTGAGGCCTATTCAAAGGGGGGGGGTTTAAGAAAAAGCTGCAAGCAACAACGTTCAACAATTGACAGAAGATTTACACCAAAGACAAATCACCAATAGCGCTAAGTATCACATACACTACATTTTTACTGGTAGAAACTTGTGTTTGCTTCAGAAACACTATACACTATAGTTTACATAAAAGAAGAAAAGGCACGGGTTTATAAATCAGATAACAGCTGCACTGAACACAATGAGTTCTTACACAGGAAGATGCACAGGAGTCAAATATCCATTATGGTTCGTTACAGGATTACAGACTACAAAAATTGTATGTCTGTTATATAAAATAGGGTATTTGTTGCCAATAAATAGTTAATATGTAGGTGGTGGCCGAACAGAACAAACTTTAGTCGAAAGTCACACAGAGCATTGGATCTGCTTCTATCCGCCTGCATTTTGTAGGCAAGTAGAGAGAAGCGGATTCACTCTTCTGCAGCTCTGTGTAGCTGTACTGACAGGGATAGCTTTGGCCTGAGTGCATCTACATGAAGCGGAGAATACCTGCTTGGATGTTAAAGGATCAGTAACACTGAGAAGTGAAAATATTTTATATACATATTTAGCCACAGATAACAGGCTCAACTACTCTTCACCTGCAGTTTTTAGGCAGGTGGAGAGAAGCAGAGCCAATACTCTGTGTGACTTTGGCCTTAAATGTAAATAAAATATTTTGACTTCTTAATATTACTGGTCCTTTAACAATGCTACTTTGACAGAATTAAAGGATTGCTGCTTCTAAATGATATTGTTTTTACAGTACACAGTTTAAAAGAAGATTCCCACCTTTCTCAGCTTGCTCTATTATCTGCCTGACAGCTTTTTTCAGGCTGTTAGCCCGCAGCATGAGTTGCTCTCTTGGTTTGAAGAGCCTTTGGCTGGAAGACTTTGGTATGCTGTCAGCTAACTGTTCTCTACTTTCAGACAGGGATTCTTCACTGGAAAACTCTTCCTCAACTTCTTCTTCCACAATAGGGGGGGTGGAATGTGCCAGCAATGGAGCAGCCTGAGATTCTGCATGCAGAGTCTGAAGCAGCAGGTCCAATTTTTCATTCAGAGTTGAACACTAAAATAAAATAATTCCATTACCATCTTTTTCCTCTAGGAATATACAAAACATTGTTATATAATAACAAAAGACTCTGTCAGACTCCAAACCAATCTCTATGCAATACAAAATGATTTCTCTGGAATGATGCTATTATTTTCTTTAAAGAATAAGTAAACCTTTTTTTCTATTAATAAAATTACTCTAAACAGCTTCCCAGATTGCCTGCCTTTGTCCCTCTGTTCTTTCTTACCTGGTTGCCGAGTTACATTCTGCTCTATTCCACTCCTTCCTTGTTCCGCCCCAACTTCCTGTTCAGGTCTCTCACTACACCAACAACTTGTTGGAGTGGAGAGCCCCTTCTGCACATGCCTGGAGGCAGCAGGAGCCAGCCTGTGTATGAGCAGGCTTTTTTTTCCAGGAGGGTGGGGGCTTCTGCTCCTTCTGAAGACTTTCAAACATGGCACATGTGACTGCAAAGCACCAGGGGGGAGTGCTGGACACGGTGGATTAAGGTAGTCTTATATTAAAAATTAAGGTAGTGTAAAGTGTAGAGAATAGTAGTCTAAGGCTAAATATATGATTTGTTTTTTTTTTAACATTTACATCTCCTTTAACACAGGGTTCTGCATGTATTTACTGCTAATCAAGGGGCTCTGTTTTTGCAGCTTCCTGTAGCTGCTATTTCTAGCAAGTCTAATTTCCTCTAAGTGGGCAACATCCAAGCAGTGGTCAATTCAGTAAAACTGCTATATCCTTAAAAGGCTAGTAGACATAGCACAAACTACCTATGCCTCCACTCATAGATCAGCTCTATGGAACTTAACCATAGGCTTAAATGTATTGTAAGCTGCTGGCAATAACTCTTTACCCTGTGTTTTTTTTTTTTTTGGACAACCAGATGTATTCAATTTGCCACATCACGGGTGGCCAAGCCTTGGCTGGCCACTTTCTTTTTGTTGGCAGCACTGCCATAGGTGCTCAAGTGCTGATCTGAACAAACTCACATTTACCTAAATGTCATGCACAAGTCTTTGTGAGGTACGGAGCAAAACAAAGTCTGGAGCCATACCTCTTCAAAGGTACATAAAATAAGGGTACATAAGTTTTTTTTAGCACTTCTCACATTTGTGGGGCTTTAGATGCTCCTTTATGATTGAATATGTGATGTACAATACTTTCGATTGACTTTGTTAAACAGAACACTACAACAAAACACTTACCTTTACAGCCATTGATTCAGCTTCCTCTGCATTTTCCATTGGTTTCTCATAAGCCTTCCCGACTTTTGCAACAAAGTCCTTTACAGTTTCACATAAAACCCTTTAAAAAACACAAGGCTCTTATGTGGATAACAGTATATTTATGTCATTTAGCTGCCAATGATCAGAAAAGAAAAACAGCATGAACATATAGGATTGGTCGTGACCACTAGCATTTTCTGTCCATTCTCAGGAAGGCTGCTGCTGTTATTAAAACAATGCTAACTGTATGACAAATTGGTATGAATTAGAGACTCACTTAGCAGAGGAAATCACTACTGAATGCTTGTCTGAATTTAGAATCTTTGCAAGATGAGTAGCCACTGAATCCTCATATGCAGATATCTGAAACTAAAAAAGAAAACTGAAAATTACAGAGTTTAAGAGACTTGACTTCAAAAACTGGGCACAATCTTTAGACAAGCTGGAAGGTATCCCTTCACAGCATCACTGTCACAATCAAAGGTTAGTGTCTCTAGGCCAAAGTTTTTTCCAATACATTAAGGCCTAGTGTGTAAGTTTTAGAAAATGTGGGTGAAATGTAGTGGGGGGGAAGGCAAGAAGAAAATTACCGAAGAATGTGTTTACATACAATCTTTTGTATGCCATTCACTATATCCTGTGCAAAGGATTGTATAATACAAGCAAAGATGGACTAGTGCTCTTATCATGTAATGTAGTATATGCAACTAAAGGTCCCCATACACAGGCCGATTCTAGCTGCCGATATCAGTCCCTTAGACCGATTCGGCAGCTAATCGGCCCGTGTATCAATCTGATCCAACTGTTTAGCCCTAGGGGATACAGGTCATTGGGGATGAGGACTGCATCAACAAGCCAAAGTAACAGTTAATAGGGTGGTCCCCCAAATACTCAGCGCTTCTTGGTGGAGTTCTTTGAAACCAAATCTTCAGTATAGTAGAAACTGTGTGATCGTGTGCTGCCCTCCCTTTTTAGATGGGTCTCAGATGAGTGTAATCGTGTTGATGGAAGCGCATGGAATTAGAGAAAAACAAAAGCAAAACTAGTGCAATACGTACAAAACTTTCTTTGTGACTAAAACGCTAAAAGATTTTTAGCGTTCTAATTTGGTGCAAAATGTGCAAATATATTAAGTGAATCGAACAATCAAAAGTGCTTATATATCAGCCCAATGCAGTGTATCACACCCACACGATGTGTCCAAAGTAAATGCTCACCAGATTTAATTAAAATAAGAGCATGTAGAGAAGTCAATTCGGCTATTGATTGCAGTGCATCCTTAGTCCTCAGAGTATATGGAATGAAGAGGAATCGAAAATAGTATAAAATCATTTAATATATAAAATAAAGCCCCTGCACAATGCAGGATACTTACAGTGTGAAGCAGTATATCAGACACAACAAAAAGCACCAAATTAGAACGCTAAAAATCTTTTAGCGTTTTAGTCACAAAGAAAGTTTTGTACGTATTGCACTAGTTTTGCTTTTGTTTTTCTCTAATTCCATGCGCTTCCATCAACATGATCAACAAGCCAAAGTAGTCCTCAATCCAGCAGTACAATCTGGAAACTTGCCCAATTGACATCTGGCCGATTTTCAGTCAGATGTCGGTTGGGTAGAGCTGTCGAAGGGTCCTATACATGGGCAGATAAGTTGCCAAAGCATCTGCTTGTGTATGGCCACTTTACAAACTTGTAGATAATGTAACATTACCCATAGCTATTTGCTTTCTGAAATGCAAAGAGAACAAACAGGAACCTACTTGACACTCTTCAGATTCCTCCTCTGGAGATAAAGGAGATATAGAAGGCTTTGTTGGCAATTTAAGTTCATATGACATAATACTCCATCTAAAATTATAAGAAGTATGCAATGATGAGTCATCTAAGTTGTCCATTAGCCACATCAGCCATTTGTGCACACATGCTATTGGTACAATAATGGAATTTTTCTGGCCTACATGGTGGAGGGCCAATAATGGAAGACACTTTTGACCACTCCCCTTTTTTTAAACCCACCCACCCACATCAAACCACACCTATGTTATCACAAGAGCTTTTAAGAGAATACCCACATTAATGGTGGTAGCACAGCAAAAACCCAAATGGTTGGTGTAAGGATGTCACCCTTCATTCATACAGTGCTTTGCTAAAGTATTCATTTTTCATGTTAAATTCCAACCTGTAATTTTAGTTTCTTTTTTTTTTTCTTTTTATTTTATGTGATGGATCTGCACAAAATAGTCTAAGTTGGTGAAGTAAAATGAGAAACATATATATAAAAAAAAATAAAAAGGGAAAATTGGCATGTGCATATGTATTCACCCCCTTTGCCATGAAGCCACTAAAAAGTCCTGGTGCAACCATTTACCTTCAAAAGTCACATAATTAGTGACACTCCTTGCATGTGTTTGTGCCACCATTTCCTTTACTTTGGCAGTTATCTACAGTATTGTATTTAAACAGTATTATCAATACTTACAGATTTCATAGTGCTGTACAATAAAAGAGTGCGTACATTAAACATACAGAGTATTGGCTCTGCTTCTCTCCACCTGCCCAAAAACTGCAGGTGAAGAGTAGTTGAGCCTGTTATCTGTGGCTAAATATGTATATAAAATATTTTCAAATCTGCTGTTGGTTAGTTGAGCAGCTTGAGATCATTATTTTTGCTTGAAAATGCATCAGTGTGTCAGACAAAACTTTCACAGACTGTACATTGTATATAATACAGCTTGTATCTTTCCAATAGTATCAAAGAGCTGGAGCATTTACATATGGTAAGATATTGGTTGGTTTTGTATGTTTTCTTTATTTAGGATCTAAACAAAAGCCAAATAGCCTTACCTATCCAGCATTTTTGTGCTAGCACGTTCCAACTTTTCCAGAATTTGAGGCAGCTGAGTATCATCATCACAAGAAGCACCCCAACCTAGCACACGAGCCAAGTCATTTCCAGTACCCAGTGGAAGTACGCCCAGTTGACACTAAAACACATAATATAACCGACATAATATTTTTTCCCAGAGAGAATTTTCTAAAAGCATTATATTATTATAACAGCCTTAGAAATGTAGTTAGGAGTTATTACCACTCTTACCCTACTACATCAGCAATGAAATAACATGCAAAATTGATGTTTCAGGGTTTTACAGTGTCTATCCAGAAACCTCCAAATTACAGGAAGTTCATCTCCCACAGAGTCTATTTTAAGTGAATTGTTTTTATTCTAATTTTTATAAAGTATTTTTTTTCTTTGTAATAATAAAATATTACTATGTACTTGATGGTAACTAAGCTGCTTAAATCCATATTGGAGGCAAAACAAATCTATGGGGTTTATTTAATGTTTAAATGATTTTTAGCAGATTTAAGTTATGGTGATCCAAATTACGTAAAGATCCCTTATCTGGGAAACCCTAGGTCCCAAGCATTCAGGATAATAGATCCCATGCCTGCAGCTTATTACTACACACAGGTTAAGGGGTATATATTTTGGTGGGAAAAATCTTTTGTGTGACCATTGCTTTGTGTATGGCCACCTTAACATACACCCACCTGTTTATGTAAACTTAGCTTATCAATCTCCGATAAAACCCAACCAACACTTCCATCTCCACCACAAACAAGGATCCGGAAATTGTCAAACTTCTGAAACAAACGTAAACTACAAAAAAAAAAAAAAAAAATCCCAAATAAATCAAAAGAAAGTGATTAGTGCTAAATACAGTCGCAAAGTATAAAACGCACCATATAACGGACTTGAAACGTCGCTTCCATGTATACAGTAAGACTATGATGTAATTTTTTCATATAATATACTTTTTGCACTTTAAAGGTGTGTGCTGTCCGTTTTTGAAATTCCATTCCATTCCAGTAGGCCGCTCCAGGTGAATTGGGTTCCCAGACAGGTAGCTGCAAGGTGATTAGACTGCAGCTGCGCAGGTGTTGGCTCCCTAAGAAAATGAGCTAGGATTTTCAGTGTGAGGCGCTCCGCTACTGTAAACGCATCCTACTTGTGCCTGCACCCGAATGAATGAGATATGCTCGGGTCCAGGCACATGTAGCAGATATACGCATAAAAATGCGAGAGAATGCAAAGTCTTTTTATGTGTATTTCGGTGCAGGCACAGGTAGGATGCGTTTACAGTGGCGGGGCGTATTCTCGGCAAGCGTTTGTCGGCTTGCCGAGAATGCGCCACGTCTGACATCAGCCTAAGAGAGAGAGAACCTTGGTGAAAGTAGGAGCTGCTGTTTTGAGTGATCTTACATCCCTGTAAGTCTGAAAACTTATTTGTGCAAGTGGCTTGCTTTGTAAGGGATTGGGGCACAGGGCCCTTGTCCTGGGTTAGAGAGAGAAAATGATTTGTGTATTAGGTAGAGCTGGACAGGCTTAGGATTTGCTGTTTTCTGTATTTCTTTTTTTTCTATTTTGTTTTGCTTCTCTCCTTGGAAAAGCCTTAATTAAACTGGCCAAAGACCAGTTATATTGAACTGGACCATCTGTGCCTCTACTTTGAAATGTGTGAAAGTGCACCCAAAGGTCTTTTCCACAGTGAGACCATGGTCCAACTACCTGAAATCCTTACTATAATATATATATATATATATATATATATATATATATACACATATATGTATATACACATACATATAAACACAGTGAATCCTTCCCAAAATATAGGTTCCTTCAACGGCACACAATGTCCACTAACATCTTTTTAAAGATGTTGAATAGACAGCTGCAGCAAGAATTGTTGACGTACAGCTATTTCTGCTAGTTTTGCAAAGTATGGGCAGATTAGCAAACTAACATATATACACCACGTGTGGTATTAGCCTAAGGGCAATGGGGCATGGTATGGTTTATCCAAAAGCCTCGTCAGGCACCTGACACTATTACTATAGACAGTTTTTAGGCTTAAGACACTCTACTACACATAGGCAAACAGAGGCAGTTTAATCATTTTGTGCCAAAATTGACCTTAGAAAATATATATTAATGATATTAGTGACCTGTTCAAAAAGAAACTTCATGTATTTTTATATATTGCAGAATTTTAAAGAGGTGACCATGTGAATATTTTGAGTAAATATATTTTGTGTAGCTGTAGCAGCTGGAAATTCTACATGTGTATGTATATGTATATATATATATAATTTTTTTTTTCAAATAAATTTTTTCACTAATCGCTAAGTCCTTGTGCATGCGGCTCTCTGTCCTTTTATATCATATATATATATATATATGATATATATGCCGCACTCACAGGTCTTAGTGAAAAAATAAAGGTTATTTATTACACAATGTCCATCTAACGTTTCAGCTGCTTCCACAGCCTTTTCAAAGTGATTAAACACACACAAGAATCCTCTGATAAACCCAATCTGGTGCCAAATTCATGCTGATGACATCACTCTGTTAGTGGCCAGTAAACACCCAAATCAGTGTACATATATAAAAATAAACAACATTGCATTATTTTTGTTTATTTTTATATATGTACACTGATGTGGGTGTTTACTGACCTCATCAGCCTAAATTTATACTATTTGTTGATACTGCACCCAGGTTCTCTCATTTTTTACTTTTACGGGAGCGCCTGCTCCCTATGACTTTGATATATATATAAAAGTGATGTGTTTTTTTATCCTTGAGAAAGGTCCTAATGAGGACCGAAAAGTCGGTTTTAACAATATATTTTCAATAAATTTTTGATAAAGCATTGAAGGGTGTGCTGGCCACAGATAATTATTTTCTATTATATATATATATATATATATATATATATATATATATATATATATATATATATATATATATATATATATATATATATATATATATATATATATATATATATATATATATATAAGGTGCGATAGTCCCCCCGTTCAGTTCAGCTTCAGCCGCTGCCATAGCAGCGGCGTTGTTTCTGACTCCACATGATGACGTCACTTATCACTGTGACAATGATAGCGTGTCGGGCGGCAGTAACTCTTATGCATAGCAGCGATCTCTCTTTGCTAAGAACGGCAGATCCCCCACCGCCTCTTAGTAAGTCACTAATTGTCCTATTTCTCTGGTTACTTCTAAATGGTAAGCTGTACCTGCTTCTGTCGGGAGCTCTCTTATTTCACTGCTCTGCAACACTGTTTCCTATCTAATTCGATACTTTCACTATGAACATCGGCTACACGTATCTTATTTGTTTCATTTGGTTTTGTCTGCGGTTTCATCCAGTAACTAGCTATATATGTAATTATGCCCATTTGATTTCTCACTTATTTTGTGTATTGTTACATGCTATTTGTGTACATGGGTTACTATGGTGATGACCTGCACATTTTGCACCGAGGGCATTTGTTTTTTGTAGAGAGAGAGAGAGGAGAGAGAGGAGAGAGAGGAGAGAGAAGAGAGAAGAGAGAAGAGAGAAGAGAGAAGAGAGGAGAGAGGAGAGAGGAGAGAGGAGAGAGGAGAGAGGAGAGAGGAGAGAGGAGAGAGGAGAGAGGAGAGAGGAGAGAGGAGAGAGGAGAGAGGAGAGAGGAGAGAGGGAGAGAGAGAGAGAGAGAAAAAAAAAAAAAAAAAATAAGCTGCACACCAAAAAGTCTGAGATACTACCTGGGTGCCTGTGCAGGGTTACACATGTAGATATAAGAAAAATTGACGACACTCACAGGAATTGTACGCATAGGAGACATCAGATCAATAAATGGAAGTGAGGTTTATTCAGTCCGACGTTTCAGTTCCAACAGGAACTTTCCTCAGGTTGTTGTCCCTGAGGAAAGTTCCATTTATTGATCTGATGTCTCCTATGCGTACAATTCCTGTGAGTGTCGTCAATTTTTCTTATATCTATATATCATCAAAATTTTTTTTATTGTAGATATATTGTTAAAACCAACTATTGTTTTTTTATCCTTGAGAAAGGTCCTAATAAGGACCGAAACGTTGGTTTTAACAATATATCTACAATAAAAAATTTTTTGATGAAACATTGAAGGGTGTGCTGGCCACAGATAATTATTTTCTATACAGACATAATTTTGGCTATGCACCCCGCAGAATATTGAGCCTTGGAGTGCGGACACCATTTGGATTGAAATATTATATATATATATATATAAATATAAACATGAACACAAACATGAACACTAAACATGAACACAAAGAAAAAGTAAAGCTGAAGTTGTAATTCAGCAGTGGGATATGCTAAGCCTTACCCTAGATGGGGTCCTCCATTCATTAAGTCGAACACCTGAGCAGGATTAAGTAACTGTTTGAACCTCCGTAGAAACTTGACCCCCTGATTGTCTCCGCTTTTGGAATTGACAAAAACTAGAAGTGGGCTGGCACAGGAAGGTGGGCATGTTGCTTTCCAAAACCCTGCAAATGCATTCAAAACATATTGACTTAATGAATATATTGCACATTTTAACATTATTTGATATCATAATCAAAGAGGTGCCCTTCCTGCAGGTAACAAACTGAGCCATAAAAAGTCAGCCACATCTAGGTGTGGCAGGAAAAAAAAAGTAAGTAGACGCACTATTTGCAGGCCATTAATCATTTTACATAATTAGGATCTCCGGACCTTAAGTCTACTAAAAAATCATTTAAACATTAAACCCAATAGGATTGTTCTAACTCCAATAAGGATTAATCATATCTTAGTCAGAATGAAGTACAAGGCATTGTTTTATTATAACAGAAAAAAGGGATTCATTTTTAAAAGTTAGAATGATATGCTTTTAATGGACTTAAGTGGCCTTCCCGTAATTGAGCTTTCTGGATAACGGGTTTCCAAATAACGGATCCCATACGTGTACCTGCACAAGAAAATGATTTAACACTGAGCAACCAAAACAACTTTTGAGGTTTCCTTTCATTAATAGCATATGGAAACATAATTCTGAGCCAAAATGTGAGTTCTCTGCAGATCAGCTTCATAAAAATGCATAAGCAGAAAATGACAGCCCTAAACCCACTTTTCATAATTTATGTTTGCATTCACTCAAAAATACTTAATATATCCTTCAATGCAAATGGCTAACCAAATGTATATCCCAAAAATTAAATACAATTATCCTTCAAGCACAAACCATCAGAGTCGATACTGTTGAGTGCCGTTGGAGGTATGATGGAGACTTTGCACTGGCCCAATGGACACTTTCGAGGATACTGGTCCTTGCATGCTGTGTGCACCTTAAAATAATAGGCATCAAATTTGCAATATTAGAAGGGCAGCAAATAAAGCCCAATTCAATTTGTGTTACCTTTGCATTTTAATACATTTACACCTAATGAAACAAGCCTTGCAAGATTTACTGCTTTAAAACAGCCAACATCCACTACACTTACAAAGCGGCTATCAAATTTAATCCTACATACTGCAGTCTTTCGATTCACACTTTCCTTAAAAAAGGAGCTTATTTTGAGAGTTTGAGATATTTTACAGTTCTTATTCTCACCATTGCTTTACACCAAAGGCACCTCCAGTCCTGCAGACGTAATACGCTGCCACAGGTTTTGTCACAAACAGCACATTTGGCACTAACAGGCAGATTACCCTCTAGCCACTGGTGAGGCATTGCTATCTGAGAAGGAAACATGGTCAGAATACAAATATCAGACAGAGCCAATCATACTGAAAAGAGAATTAGATAGTATTAATCTTGCTTAATCCTTGCAATTAAATCATTAAATTGAGAGCATCAAACGAAATTTCGAAGTACACGCAGTACAAGATAATAATTTTAAAAAAATTAGTGGGAAGAGCAAATAGGAGAACAGATTATGCAAACCTCCTTTTGTTGAATGATGGAAATAGTTAAATGAGGACTGAAAAACAGTTAAAGAATTTATATCACTTCTTATTAAAAAGTATCCTTTGTTACTCAAAAATGCAGAGGTAGAAAGAAGAGATATGGGATATTTCTTCAGGGGTTTGTTCAGAGTTTACTGCATTTTATAATAGGGAAACAATGTACATTCAGAAGTGCAGTGAGAAAAGTGCAATTTTGAACTCAACTGTCATGTTTCTTTTGCCACAATGCAGTGTTTTTGCCCAGAATTATGGTATCACTGAGGTTGCAAAGGGGCACAACTCTTGACTCAGTTGTGCTTAGCTTACCACAATTATGTCTGATCCGCAAAAACTGATGCAACTGCATGTGAGCTTCGTCACAAATCGGGCGTCCTTGTGGTGAATATTTTTAACATATGCCTTCCAACATTTACAGTGCTCACTGTGCAACTAACATGTGCGTACTATTCTCTCCGTGCAAATGAATTGTGGGGACTGATGCGGGGCACCGAGGGAACCCTGGAGCTACAGCCTGGTCCAGAGGTGGCAATAGCTCCAGGGCTCCCCTGCGTCAATAGGTGCAGCAGTGCTCAATTCGGAAAGGAAGGCGAGAATGAGTGTCAGCGAGCACAACTATATGGAAATCCAAGGTACAAGTACCTATAATGAAAGTGGTCTTATGCAAAACTGACTGTGGGGAAAGTGTGGACATACATGAGCCCTCACACTATCACCAGATTTAAAAAAACTGTACATTCATTTTAGAGAATTGCAAAAGAACTGTACCAAAAACTGCATTGTGGGGCAATAAAAAACTGATAATGACTATGTAACAAATAAACAGTAAATTTAATTTCATGCTGTATGCCCTTCTATGATAAATAAATATGACTCAACCCTTCCCCCCTTTTTCCCTCAACCCAGCTCAATAAAAAAGGAATGCTAAAAAAAAGTACATTAAACCAATGAGTAAATGAAGCACTTAACAGAAATAAGACTTCTTGTAACCTAGCTTGGCTCTATACCATTTTCATGAAATTGGGATATACACATCATATACATATGTACGATGGCAGCATTCACATATCACTTTTAGGGCAGACGCAACTTGTCCCACAAACATTGAGGCTAGTGTGACACTATGAAAGTTCTGCTGTAAGTTACAGAAGATCATACTTTGTTTGGATTTGAAGAAATAGGTACATTATTAAAATTGCACAAGATAGGTTTAATACTCACACCATCCTCATCCTCAATAATATCTTTGCCGATTGAAGCCAGGGTGGTCCACTTGCAGTTGTTTGTTGCTCTAACTGCACATCTTTTATGAGCTTTGAATTTGCAGACTGGAGGGAAACAGAGAACATTGAGTGCCATTTTGATGTACAAATTGAAAGTGCAAATAAACTCTATGCCTCACAAGGAAATCCTAATTCCCAAGTAACTTGATTACTGATAGAGGGGCCTACACAATCATCTACTGGAGACATGATAACCAGTCAAAATCATAACATTACATCTTCCCTAGATATTGAATGTTGTCCTGAAAAACTCCAGGGATTGTGAAAAGAACTGAGCGAGCTAAGGCATAATAAAGACAGTAAGAGTAAGTCATTCAAAGTTTGCACTTACTCTGTAGAGACTTGTACTACAAAAAAAGCACATAAAGCAGAAGATGGAGGGCCTAGTCTTACAACCAATAAGGCTTGAGGTGAGTAAGGTTAAGACTTGCATTTTAAATAGATAAGTGTCCTTTCAAAGCTTCAAACATGACCATATACATATGTTCTTTTTAAGGTAAATGGAAAACAAATCACAATTTTTGAGCCTGGATTTAGTATATACACTTGAATAGCCAGAGTTACAGGAACTGTAGAGTAATACAGAATACAGATACTCACAGAGCTTAAGTTTAAGCCAGGTCAATATATCTGATTTTCTCAGATACCCTGTCATCTGATATGCCACGAGTGGCTTGGAGGAAAGCTTGTATAATTCCAATATTTAAAAAGGTTTGCGGTCTTAACCTGGCAATTATAGATCTGTACAGATCTACAGTAGAAAAGTATACTGAAGAAAGGCATTACAAATAAATAAAAAGGAAATTGGGCATTAGAGTTGTAGTGGATAATATGCCATATACAACACTGGCTATTAAAACTTTCTAGTGGATTGGTGGTGCTCTTTGTCCATGAATACAGAACTGGGCTAGACATACAGTTAGTTTCCCAATTGCCCACAGCCATGTGACTTTTGCTCCGATAGCCTTTAGTCACTCTTTACTGCTGCACTGCAAGTTGAAGTGATGTCACCCCCAACAACCAATCATCAGAACAATGGGCATGTATCAAGAAAATCGCTCCTTGACAGCTGAATTGCGAAATATGCTCTCTGGTGGTAGATATTAGGATAGCACTCAATAGTAAAACACCCAAGTACAGCCATGACAAAAAGCTGTACTGAATTTGAGAGCCGAAATTCATAAAAGTGTATACTTTCCAAAAAGGGGGCACAGAGATCATTGCTTTAATCCCCATTTTCTCTCTTCAGAGGTCAAGACACAATAGAAACAAATACCTCCCCAGTTGATAAAAAAGCCAATGGCAGAGACAGAGTGCTTCAGTTAGATAGAACTGGAAATCAGGAACTAAGCCACAACCTACAAGGAAGTTGTGATGAGTTCCGCTTGAGGGGAAAGCCTGTGCACCCTAGATAAGGATGTAACAGTGATTAATAAAAATCGCCTCTTCTCTGCCTTTCACTGGTGGACATACCAAGTTAGAATATTACCATGGGGACATTCTAAAGCCACTTCCCAAGGTGTTCACAAATCCAGTGGGTGGAAGAAGAACCACCGTTTACAGTACCTTTCTGCCAAACCAAGAATCCTGTGATTCTAGGACATCAATAACATACAACCGTTGAACGTGTGGGTAGAAAAGCAGGTTGCTGCCTTACATAATTGCTCCCTGAGGTCAGCTTCTGGCACACTCAGGATGACCAAATGGCCCTAGTGGAGTGAGCAGATACTTTTACAGCAGGAGATCTTCCCTGAATATTGTACACATCCACAATAGCAGAATGTTTCAATCTAGCGATAGAATACTCAGATGGACCCATAACCTTACAACAGAGTACAGAATAACCTGCGAGTCCAACAGTGAGTCAAAAATTATTTTGTACTCCTTCATACTAGCAGTCTAAAACCGCTGGATGGAAAGCCCATTACCCTTGATCCAGCTGTCTCCTACATAAAAAAAATCTGCAGCCCTGTTGTTCCTTGCAAAAAGATATTCTTAAAAAATTATGGGAACCATAATCCCTGCCCAATAAAAAATCCTCCCCACCTCCATTATGGGATTCGCCCTGATGTTTGATGTATGCCATTGCTGTGAAATTGTCTAAACTGTGACAGTGCACCCCTGCAGGACACTTTTCAGTGTCCAGAATCAGTATCGCGATTCACCAGCTTGGAATTGGAATAGACTTTTGGAGGTTCAGAATACATCTTAGCTTGCACAACACAGACATCACTGGTTGCAGATTTGCTTTGGTTGGGTCATTAGACGCCCCTTTTATTAGGAGTTCATTTAAGTATGGAAATGCCTTGGAATGTGCAGATATGCTATCATTACTGAAATTACCTTTGTGATCACATGGCACAAGGTATTCCCTGGTTCTACAGCCTATATTGCTGACCTCAGATCCTCCATCATAAAACGGTCAGTATTTTTTGGAAAAATACACACAGGTTCAAAATCTGCACAAATATTTGTGTGCTGGAGCAAAGCCCCGGCACAAACACTTTTCTTTACCATCTGGTGCAATTATGTTGTCTTGTTAGTCTAGGATGCAAGCTAGTTACATATTTTTTACCATGTAAATCACAAAATGTGTGATGGACCAGTGACTGATAATTTTACATTTGAAACTAGTTTGGGATATACATTATTCGGGTACCACTTTGCTTCACAAAAATTTTAGAAACATTTTTTTAGCTTCAATAATGCAAAAACTAAACACATACCTTCACAAGAAAGGCCATGTGAGGTAACCCCAGAAAGGCTTTCTCTGCACACATTACAGAAGGTGGGTCGGGCATGGGAACATGCATACCAGTTATGCATCCCTGAGAAATGTTCCACATTAAACTGTGCGGTCTAATGAGAAAAAAGTTGAGACAAAATGTGGCAGTTGAGTGAACACGAAAACTGCATACAATTTACATATACAACATAATAAATAATATTAACCACATGGATGCTAGGCATGATATTTCCTAAAGAGATTCATTTAAAATAAGAGAAAAAAGAGCAATAACAATACTGAATACAACTTACGTTATAAATGAATAAAATGAAAGTAAAAAAAAACATTATGATGGAAAACAGACTACAAATAAAATAGTTTTCTTAGAGAGGTGTGGACTGTAGTTTATATTAAGAGAATAAATACAATATTAACAATAACTTTACAAAGTTTAAGGCATGCAGGTAACATATTTTATATAAAGAAATATCTATGGGTGGTTTCTTATTTCCATATTACAAAATATCTGAATTTGAAAAACCGTAATGAAACCTATCAAAACCCTACTGACATTTCTATGTTCCAGCATTATTTCAGCACATTTCTAAATATAGCAGAAACTGCATTTCTGTAGCTGGGTGCATATATTAATGCACATTATCATTTAAGGAAATGCATTAAAAGCAGATTAACTGCAAGGCATCCATTTTCCATGCATTGCTAAAGCAGAGACAAATACATTTGCAAAGTTTCTGCCCAAGAATGGAGGGAGAAAAGTAAAAAAAGAAGAAAAAAAAAACCACACAAAAACAAAAAGACATGACCAATAATTTGCAATTTGCAATCTTCCTTATTTTTTGTCAATATAATGAGTTATTCAGAGTACCTACCTCATAATGCTCTCTTGACTGGACAGACTTTAGTGAACTGATCCAATCCTCCATTTCTTTTCTGTTCTCAGCACACAATATAAGCCTTCTGAAAGGGGTGATTATCTGAGGAAAGAAGAGATGTGATGCTTAAAAGTGAGAACACAGAGTGGCAGTAGGGGAGAGTAAAGACTACATGCATTTCCAGGGAGAGTTCTCCATTCACACTGATGAGATGCTCTCTAATGCTGCGTAATCGTTTAAGCT
The DNA here is from genome assembly GCF_000004195.4 of Xenopus tropicalis. Classification (NCBI taxonomy): domain Eukaryota; kingdom Metazoa; phylum Chordata; class Amphibia; order Anura; family Pipidae; genus Xenopus; species Xenopus tropicalis. Next base: position 132,723,687 of record NC_030678.2, on the reverse strand, counting down.
CTGCAGACTGACTTGATGGGAAAAAAAAATTAGAGCGACAGAGAGAGAAAGTACACTTACATCTCCCATCTCACTTTCTCTACCCAGCAGATGTTGTCTGCAGAGAATAGAAAACAGTTCCATATTCTTTAACCTAGTTTCCACAATTTGGGACACACTGTAATAGTTCCAGATTCCATCAGAATTATATTTATAAACATAAATAAAGTACACACAATTCAACTGTTTCAAGGCCATCTGCAGTCAATGCCTATGAACAGAGGTTGACCTGTCTAAACTGCAACTCATTCCCTGTGACATCCAGTCACAACCTCATAGGGTATGTGCTATAAAAGTTCATGCAGGTATACATTTTTTGGGACTTTTTTCACACTTTTTAGCACCCCACTCACCCACCTCCTGTACTGAATAACCATTGCTACTGAAAAGCATTGAAAAAACACACACCCAAATATCCTCAAAAACGGCACCACTGGGCAGAACAGGGAACATGACCAGAGGGCACATAAAATATAAAGCGTCAGGCTTGGTGTTTCTGGTTGGTGTAACCAAGATGCTGCTTGAACTCACAGGAAAGCTTTATTGCAGTTAGTACCAAATATAATACTGTTGAATATAATAATGTTCTGTGTTAATCTGCAGGGGTTAACATGCAGAAAATATTTACAAAGTATATGTTATTTATGTTCTTGTCTCCTGAAAGCAATTTATATTATAATGTCGATCCAATTTAAAATATTCTAGTTATCTTTGTGATCCAATATCTTAGAATCTTTCTATTTTTTAGTCTTTTGCACAATCTGGCAAAAGAAGATAAAAATAGATTCCACACCCAGTCACTGACAGAATGTAATGAAAGAGCTACTGCTTGCCTTATAGTTATACCAGAGTCTTTATAATAGGAAAAAAATGGAACCGAGTGTTTTTAAAAAAAAAAAAAAACCAGAAGAAAATGTACACATTTATTTTTTAATTAGTAACAAGCCAATTTTCATGTATATGTGCAATAGCAAGTAGGCAGAAAACTACAGGTATAAATGGCCACCAACTCTTAACAGTCATCAATTGGTAATCAATGATCAAGTTGAGCAAGCATTCCATGACTGCCATATTTTGTTCAAAAGTAGTTATATGAAAAAGCAAGTGTTCCACCATTTTGCCACAGGAGACACTTTTTCATTACATTCTAAGGATGACGGCATGGCAGAGAAAATATGACTGTTCTCTCTCATATAAATCAACAGAAATAAGCTGATTATAAGACTAAATAACATTTCTAAATAACATTTCAGTGAGCACTCACAGACAAAATTAAAATAATATCAATGTTCCGATCACTATAAATAAAGCAAATTTTACTATTGTCAGCTTATAACCACATACTGCTAATGAGGGTCACTGATCAGTCAGATTTTGTTTTGGGCAAAGGGTATAGTAAATGTACAATCTGGGAATAATAAGCAGAATAACTGAATCTGCATCTCCCAATAGATAATGCATGGTTGTTAGAGAGATTTTCTGCAACAAAGAAGGGAGAGGTAAAGGGAGCAGGCAGGTGTAAAGGTGGTAAAAAAATAGCAACAGGTAATAAAACAGTTCATCAAACTGCAAAACAAAGGTACATGAGATGCCAATTTAAAAAATAAATATAAAAATTATATCAGACTTTTCTATCCAATGAGAAAGGATTTTGCCCTATACATGTAAGTAACCAGAGGGAAAAAAGCCCATAGCAATACCTTAGGTTTCCAGTTATTAACTAACATATTTAGTTTCATGCCAAAGAGAGGAACTGCTTCCCCCTTTAGGACTTTGGCCCTCACAGTTCAGTGAGTTAAAATCAAATGAGTGGGAGAGCTCTGAAAGTACAAACTTAGCTATACAAAAAGACATGTTTTCCACTTTGTCAAATGAAAATAGTGAACGGGTGAAATAGCCTATAAACTGGTGTGCAATGATAATGTTTGCCTGATGGCTCCTTCCTAGAGTGACTGCCCGATATGCATCACTGCACTTTCACTGAGAGAGCCCTGCTGCAATTTTCTATACAAGCAACTCCATAGAGGCACTGCCAGGAACATGAAGAGGCACAGACCTCCAGGGTTTTATAATTTAACAAAAAAATATATTTAAATTAGGGAAGAGTGGCTAAAAATGTATGTAGAAAAGGGTTATTTGTGTGTGCTGCCATTCCTCTTATTCCTACTAGCCATATTACCTTCCTTTATAGCCTGTCACACAGCTTTCCTTCATTTCTCTCCATCACACACATTACCTGCAACAAGCAAACATTCGTACTTGCAGGGCAGACTTCCTGCCAGAAAAGATGTAAATCCCAGTGCCATACTTTACATGGAGAAGCATGTATGTGTTGATCTATGCTTAGCTGAGATACAGGAAGGAAAGACAGGCAAAAGCCTTACAAGATCAGTGTTTAAACACAAATATGATCTATAATTAGTCTTGCTGGCTTTCTGTGTATTATGAGACTGCTGAATAGGTTGAACTTTTTCCTTTAGCCCAGCTCAGTGACAGCAGATAATGTTTCTCAGGGAAGACATAATGCATATAACAATTCTACCCTCATTAGGCTGGAGCCAAATGGATGCTTTATTACTCCAATCATGTCATTCCATGGGCAGCTCATCAGCAAGAACAAGAAGTCATTAACTTACAACAATCTTCCAGTTTCATAAACAAGCATGCAGAGCTTACCAGTTATACTACCTTACTGCAGAATTGTGACTCCTGGCTGGATATGCCACTATCAGTGCCAGTATGGGTGCCCCCCACTAGGTGGGCAAGAGGTGCACTCAATATTGGGCTCAGGCACAGGGCAAATATAAAGTAATCCATAGCAAGCACAAAATTTATTATCATCGTCACCTTTCCTTTTGCAAATGATGCAAAACTAATGGAACAATAGGTTATTATACAGATGCCTATGTATCCCAGTATTAACAAATTACATTTTTAGTTATATTTTTTTCCTGTGCGATTAGTACTTTAATCAGCAATTAAAATATGCATTAAGAAATGTTTTCACTAATTACAGATGGTACATGATCAAATAGCTGTTAAGTGGGCAAGAAAGCAGAACCAACGTCTAAGAGAACCACATTTCACCAAAGAAAGCAAATGCCTGATAGCCAGAAAATGCATCATTTCCTGTCTTTCAAAAACGAATGCACCACCCCATGGATATTAAGAACAAGGAAATGTTAAATTACCACAGTTTAAATGACCAGGGAACAGATACAGTGGTCTTAATGTTCTGTTATAAAGACAGAGAACTTTTCCTGCACCAAACATCAAATGAAATAACATTATGGTCACTACTACCCAGGTGTTCAACCACTTGCACATTTGCTATACGTTCTGGGTCATTAGAGATCACTAGATCTAGTATAGCATGGTTCCTGGTTGGCTCCTCAACAACTTGTGACAAAAAGTTGTCATGCAGCAAGTTTATAAACTTGTTCCCATTTACTGTCCTGGCAGTACTATGGCCCCAGTCAATATCAGGATAATTAAAATCCCCCATTATTATCACTTGCCCCAAACTAGCAGCCTTTTCTATTTGCAACAGGAGCTGGGCCTCCTCCTCTTCGCTTACATTAGGGGGTCTATAGCATACGCCTACAATTAGTTTGGTAGATTCTTTACTATCTGTGAGAAGCTCAACCCATAAGGATTCAGCTCCCTCTGTTACCCCCACCCCTTCCTCCTTAATATTTGCTTTTAATTCTTGCTTAATGAACAGACACACCCCTCCTCCTTTTCTATTGCCCCTGTCCCTCCGAAACAATGTATACCCCCCAATATTAACAGCCCAGTCATGAGACTCATTCAACCAAGTTTCAGCAACACCAATCACATCATATTTCCGCTCCAGTGCCAGTACCTCCAGCTCTCCCATTTTACCAGTCAGACTCCTTGCATTGGTAAACATACATTTAATACTGGTTCCGGCGTGAGAATGACGTGTAAACATCTTATGGGCCTCCCTGCCATTATCAGTATCCCGAAGCAAGTCTCCTCCCCCATTTTCCCTTACTATGCCCACTACCTCATCTATCCTGTCTACCAAAGACTTTCCTGCTGCACCCTCCCCCCCCCCCACTCCTAGTTTAAAATCTCCTCCAACCCGCTAGCCATCTTTTCCCCCAAAGCAGCTGCCCCATCATCATTGAGGTGCAGCCCATCCCTGGCAAAGAGCTTGTAGCCGATTGAGAAATCAGCCGATTGAGTAATAAACATTACTCACTGCTTGTAACCACAAATTCATTTAGACTTTGCCTCATCTAGAATATGCTGTTCAGTTTTGGTCTCCAGTGCTCAAACAGGACATTATTGAATTAGAGAGGGTCCAGAGAAGGGCAACTAAACTGGTAAAGGGTATGGAAAGTCTCAGTTATGAAGAAAGACTGGCCAAGTTGGGTCTGTTTACACTGGAGAAGAAGCGCTTAAGAGGTGACATGATAACTATAAATAAATATATAAGGGGATCATATAATAACCTCTCTAATGCTTTATTTACCAGTAGGTCCTTCCAACGGACACAAGGGCACCCACTCCATTTAGAAGAAGGGAGGTTCCGTTGAAATATTCGGAAAGGATTTTTTACTGTGAGAGCTGTGAAGTTGTGGAATTCCCTCCCCGAATCAGTTGTGCTGGCTGATACATTACATAGCTTAAAGAAGGGTGAGGGATTACAGGGTTATGGGAGATAGCTCTTAGTACAAGTTGATCCAGGGACTGGTCTGATTGCCATCTTGGAGTCAGGAAGGATTTTTTTTCCCCTCTGCGGCAAATTTGAGAGGCTTCAGATGGGGTTTTTTTGCCTTCCTCTGGATCAACTTAAAGTTAGGCATTATGGTTGAATGTGATGCACGTACGTCTTTTTTCAACCTAACTTACTATGTTACTAATTCTCACGCTAGTGTCCCTTTAAAACAGCATAAATGGGTCATTTGAGAAGTCTGCCTGTTTTATCTCTCTTGTATTTGGTTCTTCTAAACTTCATCCAGTTCTTCACATACCTAGGTTCTGGGGGGAAACGGTGTAAAAAAGCAATATGACAACAATAATTGATTACCCTTCTTCTGGCTTGTCCTATATTGCCTATAGTTGGAGGTAAGTAAAAGCTTTCAATTTATTTTTAATTTCTACACTGCCTGGCCCTATTTCTAGAGACCCTCACAACCCACAGGATCTTTTCAGCATCACTAACTAAGCCATTTTATTTACCAATTCAACAAGGACAATTCCTGTGACCCCCCCCCACCTACTGAGATAACGTACATATAAATAAAAACCTTTTCTCATGCTCATGTGCATTTAAAACAGCATGCTATATCTATATCTACAGAGCTCCCCCCCTCTTCCAGTGGTAAATAATTAGTAGAAAAACATATTTAACTTGTCCCTGACTTTAAGCCACCTTTAAACTTCAGCCTAGGTAATATTTAGAAGTGGTATGTAGCACCCCATAAATGGTCAGAGACTGATGCAAATGGTAAATCAACATCAAACAGACTAATGCAAGAACAGACTTAATGTTTTGGGCCATGTGCCAAATATGCCTGGCTATAAGCAATAAGTCTATGTGCTCAAGATGCGCATCATGACTAATGGACACAGTATTACTACTGTATAACAACATTTGAAAGGCACAACACAAGCATAGAGAATTGCATTATGGTGAATAGAAAAATATTTATACATAGTTGGACATTTCAAACAAGAACATACTGAGGAAAATGGGTGGTGTACAATCCCTGTGCAACTGCCCACAATGCATTCACCCTGGGCATTCTTCTTCTTTTCTCTCACATAGTGTGGGCCAGAGAATGTGGTGGTTGACTGCGTAGTACAGGGTCATAAACAAATGGCATGTGTACACAGCCTAACTATATATTATTTCTTATCTGGTGGAGCAAATACGTACACATTTAAAGAGATTAAATCCTGAACATTTTCTCTTTAGCTTTTAAGCTTTTTTCAAACGTACTTAACACATGATAAAACTATTCTGAACAGATACATTTACAAGATGCCTGTAGATTAAATGATAAAAACATTCCAAAGTCTGAGCTCTGTACATGTATTTCTATTACAGTTTAGAAAAATACATAAATCCTCTGGAAAAAAATGCAGGGCCAAACAGCAAGAAAATAAGCAAACAGATATTAACTAAAATCAGAAGGGCTCAGATGCTTTTTACATGAGGAATTATTTGGATCTCAGTAAGCTTCTCTGAAAATGACAGATCAGAGATCTGAACTGTACTGCCACAGCTGTTGCAAAACTATAGCCCCCGCTGTCTGAAAAGCAGCCACTGGATGGTGGGTATTGCACACCTCCCAATATTCCCAAATTTGAAATAGTGAGATTTCATCCCAACCAGCACCAATCATGCACAAACAAATCCAAGGATCCACTGAACCGCTACCCACTATTAGGCATGCAATACTCCCTTTCGGGCAGAATCATCACTGCTTTAATGGGCTAAATGGGTTTCTTTCCTTTCTCTTGTAATTGTTTTTCCTGGCTCTTTAAATACATAGGGTCTAATATTTGCCTTGACATAATCTTCTGTCCAATGCAGAAGGGGATGTGTGATTTGCATTGTAACTGGTAGCAAGGTTCCGGGGAAAGGTGTAAAACCTATCTTATGAGCTGAACCAATTACTGGTCACCTTTTTTTTTTTCTTTTAGCTAGTCCTATAGTGTCTTCAGTTGGATAAATTCAATTTGGTCTCTAATTAGGGATACTCACAACCAGTTTCAGAATAATTTTGATATTACCAACCAAGCTATTTATCCACCAGGTAAATAAGGACAATTCCCCTGTGACCGCCCCCACCTATACTGAGATTACCTGCATCACAAATCCTTACTCCCAGGGTAGTTAGTTTCTAACCTATATTGGCTACTTCAAAGGACACCAACAAAAATCTCACCAGTCCTATACCAAAGCATGTAACACTATTACACTTTACGGAGAAGGCCTGGCCCCAAATATGGGACTCTACTTCCCATAGTTCCCTGAGCATGTTACTTTTAGAAACCCCATATACATTGTTCCTCTGGGTTCATATGGTACCAACCTACATGCATAAAATAAACCCTCAACTCAGCAATGTTTATGACACTGCGTCCAAAAAGGTACACTATAACATATATGATGGAGTTGCTCTAGAGTTTGGCACTTTTGGTGTAGTGTTTACACTACCATTATTTGTCACTGATAAATCAGAGGAAAGACCTGCAAACTGCATTGCTGAATAAAATACAGAATACAAATGCTTATAAGAGAATTATAATAACATATATCCCAACTAAACACTAAAATAACCACTGCAAAATATTGGAAAGCTACAGTCATTTCCATTTCCCACTTAAATAAAATGAACGGGATCATAGACAAAAAATGCTCTCTAGTATATTCCTGGACAATAATATGACAAATTCCAGAAGCTTTGGAAGCATGGTATACGTATACCTTTCTGAGCACCACAGATCTTTTCTGTCATGTTAATTGTCATGGCTTCGTGGGTTTCTCTCAATGGATTTCTATTTTCTTGATATGACTTCTATAACACCAGTTTATGGAACCTTATGGAATGCTTGACCGTTGGCCACTTATTCCATGTACCATACCCTTTGTTTCATTATATCTGGATACTGTGAGACCAATATTCCCCCTAATTCTTTCTCGGCTATGTGCTCAAACGAAAAAAAAAATTGGGGGTGCATATTTTGAACTTGTGTGCACATTTTTACAAATGTGGTGCTCAGGTCAGAATAAATACACAATTTTGTTTTGTTTCCACACAAAGCTCATTGTGCTCTCCACAATTAGTTGTGTAAGCCGGCCTAAAAATTTGTGTGCATGCGCAGGCACGCAGCTTAGAGGGAACACTGGGACCTCTGGGATGGTGTCCTGATCTGTGCACACTTTCCCATTTTAATTCTCTATGTTTACTGATGAGCAAATGTGCTATGAGTTGTAATGTTTTTATTTGTTATAATGGTACAATTGTAACCCTTTCGTTGTTCTTTACTTGTGTAAACCTTTTCTTGACACACTTGTGCAGAATAGGATCACACTCAATTTTCTTAGCTGTTACCTTAGACCAGCGGTTCTCAAACTGTGGGTCGGGACCCCTTTGGGGGTTGAACGACCCTTTCACAGGGGTCGCCTAAGACCATCAGAAAACACATATTTCCGATGGTCTTAGGAATAATTTTATGGTTGGGGGTCACCACAACATGAGGAACTGTATTAAAGGGTCACGGCATTAGGAAGGTTGAGAACCACTTAAAGCCTTAGACCATCTGGGCAAGCTAAACCTCTTTGCTAACTGAAAGATACTGGGAACTGGGACTACACAGTGCCTCAACCTAGTGGGCACTCAGGGGTACACCTCAGGGGAACTCAACTAGGAAGATAAATCACACACAATTTGCAGTAACTAAGATTAACTTCATATAACAGAGAATAAGTAATACATGTTAAATGCAAATTACAACAATGTAAACCCTGCACTGGTGAAACCCATGTGGTCTATCAACTTCTGGCACAGTCCTCCAAATGCTAAAGTTCCACACTCCACTCTGGGTGGACAAATGCAATTTGCTCAGCTCAGTTCTTGGCAATATCTCCTTTCCTAAAAGCTCTTAATACACCCCAGGTAGTGCTACCTGCCCCAAAGTACCACTCTTTTGGATAAGGCAGTGTTCTTCAGGTACAGGAACAATGCCTGTCCTCACACCTTCCAAAACCTTCCCTCAGATGGATCCCTTTCTGGGGACTCACACAGCTGCCAAAAGAAATCCACAAGCAGTTGAGCAGGAGGCAGAATTATCTCTGTTTGGCTGGAGCTCTAGACATCTCCCAAACCAAGCACACCACACAGCCTTTCACAGTCATCCTGCAGCTCTTTTATAGCCTCTCCTGGCCCACCCCATGGATTTTGTATCAAAGCAAGGCTCTCTCTGGACCCTCCTCTTTTCCCAGATCTGCACTAAGGGGTCCCAGCCAATCTAATAGATGATATCACAGGTAGAACAGGGGCAGGGTTCTCTTATCACCTTCACTGATTGTGCAACCTATTTTTCCTTCCCTTTCCTATTTATGATCACTACACTTTTTTTTTTCTTTCTTTTTACTTCTTTGTCCTACTTTTTTTTTTTTTTTTTTTTAATCCTTCATACAGCGACAGTTCCCATTTAAGCAAATCATTTTTCTCCCCAATAAAGTCTATACACAAAAATACACAGTTAACACCTTCCATTGTTTAACTCAGTACTGTCCAACTTCTGTGATACTGAGGGCCAGGAACATTCTATTAAACTGTCTAAAGAATGTGAAGTAAAATAACAAATAAGACATTTACAGACATAATGTCAGTTGAATACTCTGTAGCCAGAAGCTATAAATACTGTACCATCCTGACAGCTTGAGGCTGACAGCCTGGAAGTAGTAATCTGGGCAGCTAGCAATGTGTATTTGCACTGGCTGAAACGTTTGGCTTTCCTATAAGCATGTGTTTTCATTTTTTTAACCATTCTAGCTGATGGTGTGAAGTCTGCATTTCTTATCCAATCTGCTCTGTGTTAAAAATATCTGCTCTGCCATCACAACATGCATATCTGTAGCATTTTTATCAGTGAATTGGCAGAGCAAGAGATGTTTACATATCCATCTGCTTTCCAACTCACCATTGACTTTTGCCAACATAATTAGGTCTGAAAAGAAATCAAGAACCATATTAAAATGACAATGGCACTTAAGCAATGCTGTGTAATACCCTTGTTATTATTTACTGAGGGACACTAACAAACAACTTAGAGGCTGGGAATTTTTCAGAGCATAATCAATTTACTGTGATATACAGGTATAGGACCCATTATCCAGAATGCTCGGGACCAAGGGTATTCTGGATAAGGGATCTTTCCGTAATTTGGATCTCAACACCTTAAATCTACTAAAAAAATCAATAAAACATTAATTAAACCCAAAAGGATTGTTTTGCATCCAATAAGGATTATTTATATCTTAGTTGGGATCAATTCCAAGGTACCATTTTATTTCTACATAGAAAAAGGAAATCAGTTTTACAATTCTGAATTATTTGATTATAATGGAGTCTATGGGAGACAGGCTTTCCGTAATTCGGAGCTTTCTTGATAACAGGTTTCCGGATAAGGGGTCCGATACCCGTACAAAGGAATATTGGCACTGGGTTACCTCAGGATTGAGTCATTAGTAAGCTCTGTGTTTGGCTGCTGTGCCTGAGGAGGTGCTGTTCCAGCTCCCAGGGGACCAAGAGATAGTAGGTACTCTGGATTAACTACCAGTAGACAGGAAACCTATTACCTTCATTTACAATCAGCATTGCAAAACAAACATGAACTGTCTCACAAATGCTGTGTTATGAAATGGGTTTTAACTTTAATACTTTACATAGGTTATAAAACGGTTAAAATATATTTTTTAATAATCTTGGGGGAAAAAAAAAAAAATTAAGAATTACTACCTATTTCCCCAAAGAACTGGACAGGAAAATGAGCCACACTTATTGGGAGGGTGGTGCAAAATCTTTTTTTTATTTCTCCTCCATCAAATCTAACTTACTTAAGATTGATCCTTCATTTACAATTATGTGTACTGGTATAGAAGTTGGATAATAAGGTTTAACTATACATAGTATACTGCAGAGATGCACCGAATACTGAACCAGCACCACAGAAGTGCATTTAACTCAGCACAACCCCTTGGGACTGACTGAGCAAAGGGGCTGTGCAATTTATCATGAGACCCAATCGTCCCAGAAGCAATCCCAAACAGCAGATACATGACAACAAAGTGTCTGCCTGCTTGGTCATTTTACCTTCTGCAGTCTTAAAGGAGAAGGAAAGTCAAAATCTATTAAGCACACTATTAAACAGTAGTACTATTGCTGTGTAAAAACGCTATATTCCTGGCTTGCCTAATGAAAGATTTACAGAGATACCCATACTAGAACTTACATACCGTATAGACTCGAGTATAAGCCGAGTTTTCCAGGACTCAAAATGTGCTAGAAAAGGAACCCTCGGCTTATACTCGAGTCAAGTAGTACCGCCGCATCAGTTGCGCGAGGATGCCGATGAGGTTGAGGACACCTTGAGCCGCTGGCAACCCCCCAGAGCCGCCCCCCTCCCCCGCGTCGCCTGAGCACTCTACATCCAAGAACTGCATGCAGGCACATGACGAGCACGCAGGGGGGTACACGCACGCTACGTGCCAGCATGTGCTGCAACTGATGTGAGTGCTCACAGCGTCCGGCGGCGCGACATAACACAGAGAGTGCTCGGACTGAAGGTGATCGAATGACACACAGGGTGGGGGGATTTTGCCGGCGGTGCCGGCGCGACTTGCCTGAATGCTGTTTGTAGAGCAGAGGGTGATTGGATGACACATGGGGGGGGGGGGGGTACCGACGCGATGTGCCTGCATGTAGTTTGTAGGACAGTGGGTGATCGGATGACACACGGGGCGGGGGGGCGGCGCGACATGCCTGCATGCATTTTGTAGGACAGAGGGTGATTGGATGTCACACGGGGGTACCGACGCGACGTGCCTGCATGTAGTTTGTAGGACAGTGGGTGATCGGATGACACATGGGTGCGACGTGCCTGCATTTGCATTTGTGAAATCTGCTCTGTGTCCATACATGTTAAACAGACTGAATTATTAACCAACAGAGACTCACACATTTTTGGGATAAGATCTAAATCAACACAGTTTTGTGTAGTTAATTTTACACCAAAATGCATACATTCCTGTATAAAGGCTTTGGGTGGCCAATTTGTGAATGTGGATTTATGCAAGAATTTACACCAAAAGTAGACCCATCAATCGATTTTGGAAGTCCACTTACTTATCTAACACTTATTAACTGTGCAAAATTTCACACACCATTACATTGTACAGGTTTCTATGTAGGTTTTTTTTATTTGTGGTTTAATAAGAAAATTGCATTTTATAATTTTGCCCCATAAATATCTACATGATGTCTCTAGAATGTAATAATGTAGGGGGGTGAATATTTATGCAAACAGCATATTTCGGTTTGGTCAGTCAGGCCAAAGTGACAGGGGTTAGCTAGGTCCTCATTGTTGGAAGGACACCTTTTTGGGTTACCTTGTCCTGGGATAGATATTGTCAACACCATCTAGTATCCCATGGGTAGTGATGAGCGAATCTGTCCCGCTGTTTCGCTTTGCCATAAAATTCGCAAAACGGCAAGAAAATTTGCGAAACTGCGAAAAATTCGTGAAATGCATTTGACGCACAATTTCTTATGGTATCAGTTTTGCTTTTCCATGTGTACAAAAAAGTCAACTGCCAATTCCTAGTGGAGTCATGTAAATGCACAAATAAGAAGTGTAAGATGCCTGTTTCTTTGCGTATGGTTCTGTATAATTTAACATGTAAATATTTTTGTTTCTATCTTTGAGAGCTTTAATACACTGTAGAACTCTCAGTATCATTCCTGTTACTTACACACTCTTTTTGTGAGTGTCCTATTATTAAATAATTTGATTATTGAAACTTAGCAGTAGCGGCTGCATTTCCCAAACTAGGCTTATACTCGAGTCAATAAGATTTTCCAGTTTTCTTAGGTAAAATTAGGTACCTCGGCTTATATTCGGATCGGCTTATACTCGAGTATATACGGTACTTGTTTCAGTGAACGGCGCTGCCATCTTGTCCAGCGTGTCCGTATGGGCTGAAAAGCTCAAGCCAGCTCTCTGCTCCTGTCACAAAGATTCTGCAGCTCCCCGCTCCTGCCACAAACCCCCCCAAGCTCCACAAACCCCCCACTCCTGGCACAAACCCTCCGCCGCTCGCAGCACCTGCCCCCCCCCCCCCCCGCTTCCCCCACCGGCTTGTCACAGAGTTCGGCGACGCTGCGTCGCCATAGCAACCGGACGCTCCTGCCCTGTGCGCATGCGCCGCCTGCAGTAACAAGTCGCCAAGTCTTGAAGGAGCGGTGCATTATGGGAATCTTCTCTACCCAGCTCAGCGTTTTTTTTTTTCTGTTTGGCTTCTGATCTTCTGAACGGGTGAAGTATGGGGAGACTTAAGGGCACTATTGAGACAACTGAAGGTATGCCTGCAGCTTGGGATTAACTCTTTATTAGCCTTTCCTTCTCCTTTAAAGGTACCTCACATGCATACATTTTACCTTGTTACCATTTTACCAAATTTTCAGGGTAGTGGATAGACATTATTTTTACTTAATTGTTAAAAACAACTATTTATTAGAAACAATTTGCAATTAATATTCTTAGTTACTCCTAAGCATCTTACCGTGAAGCTGTTGTTGACATTTTTTGTGCTTGATTCAGCTACACTGGCATCTGACAGGTCAACTTCATCAAATATTAGAGACTAAGAGAGGGGGGGGAAAAAAGAAAAATAAATCAGTTGAAAATTAAATCCGATTAGAACATTCTTGGCAATTGTCTCTGCATATTGCTAACACATCATTCTATATATAAACCATTCAGGTGTTTTTGCTTTAGCACCAAATAAATAGAAAACTACAACAAAGAATATGTGGTAGTAATATTTTCTTATTTATTGTTGTACAGTGATCAGAACGCATATTATAAGATTATACAGATGAATTGTTTGTTATTTAAGTTCCACAGAACTTTAGTTCTCACTCAACCAGGAATTGCAAGTGAGAATGCTAGGGGGGGGGAAAAGAGAGAAAGGGGAAAACAGTGAGGTGTAAGGACAGTAAAGTTAAGGCTACAAGATCACAAGACATTCTAAAATGTTAAATATAGCACAGTTTCTTAATAATCTATAGTTGGGGGGGGTGGGGGGTTGTTGGTAATTTTAACCAACCAGAACCTTATTATCGAACAAGACCCTGAGACAAGGTTCTCAGTATATCAAAGTATTTCTTTATTAATCAAAGACAGAGTCTTGTGGAAGCTTTCAGCAACACAGAACAGTAACCTGAAATGTGTCACTAACAGCTTCCAATGAGACCCTGAAAGTCTTAGCCTTTTATAGAGGATGACATACCTTATCTAAAAAGTATATGATACCCCTTTTACAACTGTCTGTGTGCTCTGTGGTTCCAGCTGTGCAAATAGCAAAGTGCATGTAGGGTCTTAGCTAGTCAGCACTATCATGTCTGACCTTTGTGATTTTATAAGATGGTATACTATGTTTTTATATTCTATTTTATACCTTGCATATATAGCATATTTCTATACCTTTATCTCCTACCTCACCTGCCTTGGGTTGTCTTTATAGGGGACACTGGGGGATTTTATGTGTCCCTTTATGCAGAACTTAGCCGTCATAAGTGAGTGTCTCAACAGGGTGAGCAGACCTGGAAAGGAGGAGTTTAGCTAATCATGGCACCTATATACTGTCAAATATAACTGGGCTTCCTCTAGCCTAGTTTACATAAACTTATAGAGTGAATATAATTTATTTCAGTAGTCCACAGATGATGGGCTGAGGAGTTTCCGGTAGCACAGTAGCATACACTGGCTTTCCAAGCGTAAACGCAATAAAAAAAAGAGGAATTCTGCATGTTTGGGGTTTGCATAGTGTGTAAAACCCCCAAGCTGACATAATTTTGGGTCTTGAATATGAGGGAGATCAATGTTCTTCCCATACCTCCTTAAAAATGGAACCAGACCAGAATCTAGCCACAAGTTTACACTGCCAAAAAATGTAGGTGTAGAAGCCCGACTGTGGAGAGCTGGAAATACGTATAAACTGGTATAAACTGGCAGGCTGTTAGAAACAAACCGGCAAGAGATTCCACTAAAAAACTGAAAGAAGCAAAATACTTGTGGCATGGTAGGAAGCAGAAATGGGTTTTAAAATGTTCACATTAACTTAAGTGGCCATTCTGGCATACATCTTGCAATTATTTAACTCCTACATTTGTCGAACAAAGTACATATAGGCCATAAGCTTAGGTACCCATTATAAAAGAGAGGGAGAGGTGTTAGGGGTGACCAGGTCCCATATGCACTGTTGCTGGCTATTCTTGCCCAGCTACATCAGTTATCCCCAACCAGAGGCTTGGGGGCAACATGTTGCTCACTACCTCCTTTGATGTTGCTCCTAGGTGTCATGCTCTTTTAGGCTGAGGGAGTGTCTGGTCTTGCCTTTTAATTGCAAAGAAAGGTAGTTAAAGGGGTGGTTAACTTTTAAAGGACATGTCAACAACAAAACTAATTTTTTGCCAAATAAAAGAAACCACGATTCTAAGCTACTTTCCAAGTTACTTTTAGTATGTTATGCAGCTTTTCAATTGGTCTTCATTTTTTAATGTTTTTACATTATTTGCTTTCTTCTTCTTTCAACTTTTTTAAGCTTTCAAATGGGGGTCCCTGACCACAGAAGCCCATAAACAGTTGCTCTGTAAGGGTTCCGTTTTATTGTTGTTATTGTTTATTTCTTATCTTCTTATTTAAACCATCTTTTACTTATATTCTAGTCTCTAATTCAAGCCACTGCATATTTACAAGGGTCATTTGGACCCTAACAACCAGAAAGTTGCTGAAACTGAAACTGGAGAGTGGTTGAATAAAAAGATAAATAATTAAAAAAAACAAAAATAATAAAAAATGTAGACCAATTACAAACTGACTATTACTGAATAGATATTACTCTCTACATCATACTAAAAGCTAATTCAAAGGTGAATTTTAGGTATTTTGATGCCACATTTGTAGAAGAGAGAAAATGCAGTAGGTAAAATACCAAAAGATTTCCCTGTATGCCACTGTCCTTATTAGCATAAGAGCATTAATGTTTCTGGCAAATTTGCATCAGGGGGTTTGGGCAGGGATTGAGCAGTAAACTTGCACGCCCTTTGTCGCCTTGGGATAAGGATTTTACCAGCAAGGTTTTGCATTTCATTTGCAATTTGCCAGTTCACTTTAGGGGTATTTCCTTAGGGGTAATTTTAATTTGTTTAGGAAAAGCTGGGCTTGTAACAAGATTTAATGGTCTAAATACCTTCTTCTCTAGCCCCTACTCATTACTGGTCAGCAGCAATTCGGCCCACACACCAACATGCCCGGTGAAAAGGGGTCCAACGGGACTAGGGCCCACCGGGTTTTTATCCAGTGCCCTGTTTGGCCAGTACAACCCTGTAACCCAATATCCCAGTTTGGGTGCCAGTGTGCATGTGTGTTTGCTGATCCTCAAGATGGCTGCTGGGAACAGAAGGGGCAGAGCTAAAGGTGGGGAGGCAATGCTGTTAAGAAGCTCTGTAGTTCTGGACATGCTATGGGGGCACAAATAAGTTGGGGCAAATGTCAGTAAAGTGATTAAAGAGGGGGCACTGCTGCTAAAGCCTGGGAGGCTTTACTTTTTCTTTAAATAAAAATGTATACAATATATTCACTCAAAATGTTATTGCCTCATTCATTAAGCTAAAACTAGCATAATCATGCAAATGTGAGGTAAAAACTTTTTATATACAAGATATAAATTAAACTTTTTTTTAATCAGTGTTTCACTTGTTTATAAAATGTCAATGAGGCTTTTTGCACCTATTATTCTAGGGTTAGACAGAAACTTGTTCCCTAACAATAGGCTGCTAACCCCCATTAATATGTTATTGATCCCCCAATGGGGCCCCTAACAGAGGGTGGAGACTGGGTGAATCAAAACAAAACAGAAAGGCTTAGAATTGGTCTGACAGAGTTACATTGAGCTTTACTCCATTTTGAAAATGTCGGTAAAAGATGTTGTATAAAGGACAAATTCACAAAAGTGTCTGTAAACTGTCTTTCTTTCACCAAAAACGGAAAAGTGGCGGTTGAGTCAGAATTTAGGCGGATTTCTGTTTGTGAATCTCGAGAAAGTGTTTTCCACCAGTTTTTCCACCACTTTTACTCCAAAAAAGGGCTATCTCCACTTTTGTGGATTTGTCTTTTAAAGGGGAAGGAAAGGCTAAGTCACTTGGGGGTGCCAAAATGTTAGGCACCCCCAAATGACTTAGATCGCTTACCTTGTACCCTGGGCTGGTGCCCCTGTTAGGAGAAAAAAGCACCAGCCCAGGGTACCTGTAGGAAGCGCTTCCTCCTTCCTTTTTCTTCTGCCGGCGAAATCCGTCGGCCGGCGCATGCGCAGTAGATTGAAAAGCCGACTTTCTTGTTTAAGTTCGGCTTTTCACTCTACTCGCGAGTCTTTTTCGGCGATTTGCGCGAAATCACGCCGCCGCGTCTGCCATCCCACCGGCGACTTACATGTCGCCGGTGGGATGGCAGGGGTAGGCAACTCGGGGAGATTAGTCGCCCGCGAACAGGGAGTTAATCGCGGGCGACTAATCTCCCCCGTGTGCCAGAGCCCTTAAAGTTGTAGAAAAACTGGTGGAAAACACTTTCTTCAGATTCACAAACAGAAATCCGCCTAAATTCCGACTCAACCGCCACTTTTCAGTTTTTGGTGAAAGAAAGACAGTTTACAGACACTTTTGTGAATTTGTTTTATAAATGACATTTATACGACGTTGTTAAAGCCCAGTGTAACTCTGTCAGACAAATTCTAAGCTCATCTGTTTGTTTTGTCTCACACAGTCTCCATTTCATACCTCTGGTAGAAAAGTTTAATATATATATCTATATTATATATAACTTATGATCAAAAAATAATTTTAACGCCGAAGTCACTAACATTTCGGCTGTCTATGCAGCCTTTTTCACAAAAGTGGAGGAACGTGGAGGGTGACTTTTTCAGCACATTTTGGGTGCTGAAAATCTAGGCTTATATTCGAGTATATACTGGAACCCTCACATCAAATGTAGAAACACCTCTGTTTCACTTTAACTTGGGCAGGGAAAGATATTTTATTATAAATCATTATCAATTTAATATTAGATTTTTGGATGAAGTTACACGCTTTATGTGATTACAGTGTTTTAATCTATTATAACAAGTTTCTGGTCATTCTCGTATCACAGACAAAATTGCCTTGCTGCTCTGCCATTTTAACAGTTCCAAATAAACAAAAAAGCTATTTTTATTTACAAGAAATTGTTCATGGCAGCCAGAATAGGGCACAAAACCTCACATCAAATTTCACTGTACAACAAAATGCTTGGTTTGTACACAAAGAATTATTAAACAGCTCAGAATTAGATGTTTGTAGGGACTAACAAACATCAAAATCACAAACTGCTTCAACATCAACATTTTGTTTAACGACAGAAAGCTGGAATGTAAAATTTAGCTCTGCACAGTCCTGACGTCAATCAGCATGAATAAAAATAGTGTGGATTTTTGCCTGAAATAAAACCGCTGTGGCCCTCATGCTGTGTGTTGCTAATGTATGACTGTCCTGCCAAAATAGCTTTTCCCATAAGATTGTAAAAAAAAAAAAAATAAAAAAAAAAAAAAAAAAAAAGTAATTTAATACGATGTAAGGCCTTTCCATGCATCATGGGGATGACAGAGTTCTTAAGTGAAAAGAATAGTGGATGCATTACTGAAAAGAGAAGGCATGTGTGGTCTTTTATTTATAAACAATAAAATGGGAAAAAACCAGTACAAGTCAAAGCTATGCAATAAATAATAATGATCCTCAGAGCCTGGAAAGGGTCACAAACCCTGCAGCTTCCCCTGTTCTACAGCAACTTGAACAATAATGTTGCTTTAAAAATACTGAAAAGTTCCTATTTCAGTGCCCTTCTCAGAATTTTTTTTTCAGCCTGGTAGGATGAAAATGTTACCAACAAAGCCTGCCCCAACACTTGCCTGTTGTAATAGAAAATATTTTAAAAGCCAATAAGGCTGTGGACAGCGGAATTGGATCATCTGAAGTTTAAATCTTTGCAGTCTAATCCCACCAAGCACTAAATTTACACAATCCAAGCACATTCTGCCATACATTTTCTATTACAAGGTTGGGGTGCTGGGCAACTTACAAAACTGCTGGGTGGTGAGACCGGCTGTATATGTACAATAACTGTGCCAGTATTCACTACTGTGAAGACAGGAGGACTATATTTAAGTTACCCTCCTTTCAGAAGAATTTAGTCTGGATCCTGGTGCGGTTGTCTCATCTACTGCACAAATGGTTAGAAAGATCACTGTGTCAGTATTGTTCCATATTATTTTTTCTAATTCTACAGGGGTCAAAATCATAGTAAACTCATTTTAGTAACAGTATAATAAACCTTTCACAAAATGTTTCAGCAGCTGGAGCTTTGGGCTGACACAGCCCATGATCTGGGGGTGAGGGGAAGCATTTTGGGGAACACAGACACCTTTAAACATTTGAAGTATACTATTCTTGCACTCTTTCTACTTATTTCATTATTTCTTTTCTGTCTGCTTTTGGTTATTCGGCTATACTCTTACTAGCTCCTGTGGCGGAAGCATTTTGTGGAAGGTATGTTACTGATACTGTTACTAAAATGAGTTTAACATAATACTGATTGATCATGGTGTCCTTATGGCTTCCTCTGGAAATAGCATTTGAATAAAGGCACAAAATAAACAAAGTTTAACAACAGAACTACATTAGAGATATGGGATCTCTTATCTGCAAACCAATAATCCAGAAAGCTCTGAATTACAGGTAGGCCATGCCATATTTGTATAAAATGTAAACAAAGACCAATGCAAATCATATACATAATGATATAAACTAAAGATAATGTTGTGCAAAAAAAGCCAACAAAGTCTGTCAGGTTTTGCTGCTTAAAAAATTGTGTACTTTTTTTTGTGTGTTTTTCTTCCGCCAGAACTTACATAAAAAATAATGTAAAATCTGGCATTCAAAAGGATAAATGTGCCATTTATTTTACACAGCTTTTTGTACCATTTTCTTCGGCAAATTTTGTTTAACACAGCATAATAAATAAACCCCATAGTGAAAAGTTGTTTAGCAGATTTGGCAGGCAACATCTTGCGCCACCTCAAGTCCCCCCTGTACAATTAGCAACACAGAGCGCATGCAGTTGAAGCCAGATCTGGTTCGTCTCCAACTGTACCTGCCCCTGTGGTATCCTCCAACAGAAGACCTGAAGCAGTGCAAGATGGCATCTGCCAACACACACTGCTCAACTCTGGTAGGAAGTACCGAAGGAGCCTGGGGTGGGAGAGAGTCTACTTTAGTTATAGTTATATGTTTACAATTTCTTGTGGTTTACATTAGGTTCCACTTTTTGGTACTTGGGTACTAATAATGCTCAAGTTAATATTTTGGAAAAGAGAAACAAATACTTCCTTTCCTGCCTTTCCTGTGTGTTTACTTAGTTACATAGTTATCACTGACAATCCCATGACGGACTATGTGGTCACACTGAAAGGAAGACAGCTAATGCAGCTGTAAGAGCAGTATTGGCAGTGCTGATGCATCACTCAATATGTCATGTTCCCAGGCGAGCATTTCAAATGTGGCATGAATATAATGATTAAGCCTAAAGATCTTTTCTCACAAGAGTGCAGGAGTTTCAAGCACAACTGAAAAGTGTGTCTTGCTGCACCTGTAAACTTTAATCACTGGCATTTACATGGAAAGAACAAATTCCAAAATTCTGTGCATTTTGAGGGCAGCAGAAAAATCTGCAACAAATAAATACACAAGTATGATAGGGGCATGTCAATACATATATTATAAGAAGGCTTCCATTGCATTTACTGCATAGTGAGAGGTCTTTCAGGCTCATTTTATCCCTCATTATAATCTTATTCAATTGAAATAGTTTGGATTTTGATTTTAAGAAAATGCTATATTTATGTAGCATAGGGCATGTGAATGCCTTTCATTATAAGAAGGCTCTTAATGTAAAAACAGATAGCAACAGATCCAGTTACACAACACTGCCACCTATTGGGAACCAACAAATTATATCAGACCAACTTGCACTTTCTGAATTACTTGCACTGAAAACTGCCAATAAAACAAGCATCAAAGAAATCACTATTATACCATCCCATTTCAATGGTACAGTGATAACATGAACAATATATAACATTGTATAAACAGAGAAAATACTAACAAAAGGCTTTATTACACTCAAAGCTTTGAAGATAATAAAAATGATACTTTTTGAATTTTTTTTTTTATGAAAAATTGCTTGCAAATAGGATTTATTTAAAGCATTGTAGATTTTCTGTCTCACAGAAAATGAATTTAATTAGTGACCTAGGGTGTGCCGTGTGTGGGAGATATGAGTTGCCCCACAATGGAAGTTCAAGGGACAGTAGCAGAAGGGGGGGGGGGGGGGGAATCTTGTGGAGCTTTAGGGTTGCAACCAAGATCTTGTAGGGAACAGAGTGAGGAGGGACCAAACGTATTCACTATTTGTAGAAGGGCAGATCGTCTGCAAAAAGCGTGACTTTCTCAACAACTGGAAAATGAGGCCCTTAATGGCATGTGAGTTTCTAATAAGTATGGCTAGGGGCTCAATTGCCAGGGCAAATAGGATGAGAGAGGACACCCCTGCCTTGTGCCTCTTGTTAGGGGGAAAGAATGGAGAGGTAATCCCATTCACCCTAACACGTGCTGTTGGGGCATTATATAGGAGTCTGAACCAGGTAATGAATCTCTCACTAAGGCCAAATCTACGAAAGGTCTCCCAAAGATATGACTGGCAGAAAGACTGAGAGGCGCATGGGGCTAACGATAGTTGCATCCGTTCAGATCGCCATCTTGGTCACGCTCCCACAAATGCATCTTCAACTAAGAAACCATGAACTTTAATAGATTCATATGGAAGTGCAGGTATTTAACAACCCTATTACAGGATCTACTTATTTCTGGGACCTATATCTCTGAGTACAAATTAATTTCTGACTTGGTTGTAACTTGATTCATTGCAAAGCAACATTGATGTTCTCTTACCTTTGAATCCTTGGCATAGTACAAGGTTCTGCCACGTAGCTTAAAATAGCGTTTTTTCCATCTCTGAAATGAACTGGTTTGCTTCAGTAATAATCCCTCTTTGATACTTGTCTGGAAAGTAAACAGAAAAAACAGGATTGTCAAAATGGAATGAGCACATACTTCTTTTTCCTGAGCCATACGCGTGAAAACCAACAACAGTACAAAAGAGAGGGGGTCAATTCTACAGACAAGCTTCCAGTTATTTGCAGTCATCCCAAGGGCTATACTAAATAATTTAATACTGTATGATAACCTGTGAGAAAGGAATCTTAAAGAAATATTAACTCATATTTTATGCATGACTATTTTACATTTTAGCATCACAAGAACAACAGTAAATATGTGTTGAGCTAACACAAAATCTTACAAAAGTTTGTCTATGAGTATGGCCAAGTTGGCACGGCATTTCTAAGGATTCTCATGACCATGGTCATTATGTTAGTTGGCCATACCATCTATGATATTTGGAGTGAACAAATGACTACTTATGTTCATAAATCACTGAGGGGGGGGGGGGTGATTTAGTAATAAAAAAAAAAAAAGGTGACCGTACCTCTTGAAATGCCCAGCTTACAATGGTTATACAATAAGCATCTGTTATAATTTTTGTAGAATGTCACAAATTAGCTTCCCATTGTATTAAGTGAGTATGGTATACAAAATTGTCAGCCTTGGTTTCTTCCCAGCATTTTATACTGGAGTGAACAGAATAAATGTTATGACACACTTCTGTTTAAGCTAATTATAAGCACTGCTGTCTGTTCTGTTTTTATTCAAGATGAATAATAAAACTGCTCTGTTTGTGACAATGTTAACTATCTGGTGAGAGTTGATACTGAATACTTTATTATACTGAATTACACAATTCCTGTCCATACAATAAATAGTTAATTTATTAAAATTCAAATATTCAAGGTTTTTCTTTTAAATTCAAATAAAATACAAAAATTGGCATTTATTTATTAAAATAAAAAAAAAGAAGAAACTATTGGAACGCAGTGAAATCACATTCTACCGTTCATTTTCAATAAGTCTGCCAAATATGCATTTTCATTTAAACTAGTCCCCCACAATTTTTCATGAATGAAATAAAAAGTAATGCAATGTAACTTCCCATATTACACATTACATTTTACAGTAAATGCAGGTGAAAGCCATACTTGTCCAATACATTTCTCCTCTGAGCCTTTTCATTTCAACTGGCACTGTTTTAGGAATCACAGCCAGGAGTGCAGAGTGTAAATAGACATATAAGGTTTTTAACAGTGATTACATATTCAAAATAATATGTTTAAGATCACTGAAAGTATTTAATGAATGTATATTAGAAAGTTGTTTAGAATCATATATTTTGACAACTCAAAAAATGTTTTATGGTCAAGATCACTTGCTTTTGTCCAGAGCAAGTCCTGTGATTCTGTCCTGCTGAATACTAACTACAGAATCTTGCATAAAGAGCCTAGAATCTGACAACCCTAGGTGCAGAGCATCTTTGCCAGTTTCACTACCTTGTATCAACAGAAGTATTTTAAAAAATGGATCAAGTTGACCTGCTTATAATGTGCTGTCCTCTTAGTAACTGCTGGGCTACAGCATTAAAATCCATAGCCATACAACTTTAGAGTTATAGCTCTGCATTTTCCGGTTTCTATTGGTGCAAATAAATTTTGATTCTGGATGCATATTTGGTCTTGCTGAGTGGCAAAAGGCATGTGAATACATTCTGTTTTCACTGAAAAACAGAAAAATTCAGTGCTCAAGTTGATTTTCTCAACATGAGAGTAGGGGACTCTTATTACAGCGACTGAGAATGAAAAAGCATCATTAGGTGGAATTTTATCATTGGCTGAATGAAAGCAATCTAGTGGTCTCAGGTGCACAAACTAAGCAAAAAGTACTTGCAGCGGTTACAACGCATGTTGTCTTTGTTCCAGAGACTGAAGTACTTAACCTGAATCAGCAACATATGCACAGAATTGGCCAAATATAATGCAAAAGTACAAACACGTCCTCACTGGGGACAGTCTTGTTTCCATCTTTTTTTCTCATAGTCTTGACTTCGCTTTTTACACAGTAATACATAACCCATGAAAGTGTTTAGGAAAAACTAACACCAAAATCAGCCCAAAACACTAAAGCCTAAATTAGAAAGAAAAGGTTAATCATCAGGGGAGTGCCAATTGTTAGGCACCTCCCAGTTATTGTAATCACTTACCCGATACCCCAGCTGGTCCTGCTGCACCAGCCCAGCACAACTGAGCAATCATCTTCTTTCTTCGGGTGCCCCCGGCACAGTAGAGTGAAATAGCTGTTTTTTTTATTAAAGTTAATTTTTTCACTGTACTGTATTTGTGCACCAGTGTGAAGAAGAAGCAGGACGAGGATTGCTGAGGAGTACCCTGGGCAGTTTATCAGGTATGTGATTATAATCCCCTAGTGATTAACCCTTTCCTTCTCCTGTAAGGTCATACCTTATGGACTCTATTGATGCTCCTGTGGACAGCACTTGTATACATATAGCCATGATGACACCGTTCATGTATTCCCAAACACATAGAATTTACAAGACAAGCACTCTACATAAACACTATTTATTAACACTGGAGACAAACACTGGTTATGTTGCCCATAGCAAACAAGTAGCAATTAGTTGTAACTGGTCCCCTACAAATTAGAAATCAAAAGAAAAAAATCGTATTGGTTGCTATGGGTAACATCATCGGTCATGTTTACCTCCAATGTTAATAAATACACGCCTTAGGCACAAACAGATTAGTCACATCAGTGTGTAGGCAATCCCATTTACATGCATACACACTGCAAAGGCACACAGTAACACATGCCTCAGAACTATGCATGTCGTCTGGCCCACACATAGGGCTGCAAAAGGACCTGCTAAGCATGAAAAGAGGCATTGCTTCTCTCAAACACCCAAGCACCTGTTCAGTGAACAGCTAAGGTAATAAATGGCACTTGCAGCATATCCAACAGAGAACACTACACAAGTTTTGGGAACTTGGTAAATAAATAAAAAACATTTTCTTTTTTGCTGCCTCACAGTCTCAAGGATCAGGCAGACAGATGCACTAGCAAATGGGGCATGAGCTGGAGCACCAACTCTCCATCATACCCCCCAACTGTCCAGCTTTCCGTGGGACTGTCCCGGTTTTAACAGTGCATCCCGCTGTCCCTTATAGTTCAATGAACGTCCCGCATTTCCATAATAGACATTCACTGAACTATCCAGGACAGCAGGATGCACTGGCTGGAGCCGGGCACTCCTGCTCATTGTGTGGTTCCTTGTGCGGAGGCGACAGGCCCTTTTATAAGGTTGCGCCCCGTGCGTATTGACGTCACGCGTATGCACAGGGCGCAACCTTATAAAAGGGCCTGTCGCCGCCACACAAGAAGCCGCAGAAGAAGAAGGAGGAGCCGAAGAAGAATGTGCATGGGGGTACTTTCTATGGGGGCACTGTGTATGGGGGTACTATCTATTGGGCAATTTGGGGCACTGTGTACGGGGGGGCAAAACTGGTACATAGTTATAACTCACTTATAACTGACTGCCTTCTCTCTATATTTGTATTTTATATGTAGGAGTTGCTATATTGCTGTCCTTACGTAGCACAGTATAAGGGTATAGCACATTTTTCATCTGATCCAACCATTTGGCGCTGCACGCACCAAATCTTTTTGTCCCTCTTTTCATTTTTCAAATGTTGGGAGGTATGCTCCATAGCGGATAACAGATCTATTACTGCAAGGTATTTCATTAAAGCTGCTCAGTAGCAACACTCAGTAACACCCAGTAGGTGGCTGGAACAAAAAGACTATTTTACTTGGACAATTTTCACTGTTTTGCATCATCTTTTCCAAGGTAAAGTCAGAGAAAGCAACCCATGTGACATTTCCCTCAAAAGGTAAGCATCCTCTTGTATACCAACTCCATACATCCCAACTGTCCCGATTTTCGAGGGACAGTCCAGATTTTGACAGCTCAGCCCACAGTTCCGGATTCTTACTGAAAAGTCCCTAATTTCACTTTGATCTCCTGCACTGAATGCTAAAAAAGATACAATGTTTCTTAAACTTAAATAGGCAGCTTTTCTGTACACGCTGACTGTAAGCTGTAAAGAAGTTGTTACAATTTTTAACATCAATGTTTTAGTGTCTCCTCCCCTGCCAGGATTTCAAATGATGCAGAAAGAGAAGAACTGTTTATTCATACTTTTTGAAGGAACAGATTACAGTGATAGGAACATTAGGGGTTTCTGAGTTGTGTTTAAAGGAGAAGGAAAGGTAACTACTAAGTAAGCTTTATCAGAAAGGTCTATGTAAATACAGCCATAAGCACTCACAGTAAAGCTGCATTGAGTCCTCTATCAAAAGAAACACAGAATTTCTTGTCTCCTTTTTTGTAAACATGTACTTCGGTATCAGACTTCCTCCCCTTTAGGGCTCCTTTACGTTTGGGCATGAGTCTGCTCAGTTCTCTCCTCTCTCCCTTCTGCTGCTTCCCCCCTCCCATAACAATTCATAAAACACACTACAAGACCAGGCTAAAATGGCAGCTGCCATCTTAAAAATACAGAGGGAGCTGCTAGGGCTGTTTACTCAGGTATGGTAAAGATTTCCGCAAAATAAATATAGTGTTCTAGGTGGCACTAATGTGGCGAATCTACTGGCAGTAAAATGTCAAAATAACTTTCCTTCTACTTTAAGGAGAGGTGCTTGATAAAAAATGAATGTACAGTTATCTTGCTGTTGTATTTGCTTTCCTCTGTACTTCCGCTCTCCATTGCTCAGCTTTTTGGAGGTATGATCATTCCACAGGATGTCTCAGTTGAGTCTCGTTAATATTTCTGATAAATGGTCCCCGGGAAGACTGAAGCTTTATGACATCACACCCACTTGAATGTAAATCGCTGGTGGGATGGCATACGCGGCGCCACGATCAGCGAAGTTTCCTCCTGAGGCAACTTCAGCGATTTTGGCAAATTGCTGCGTCGCGTATGCCATCGCCGGTGTGATGTCATATCGGGGAGATTAGTCGCCCGCAACAAGGGAGGTTTGTCGCGGGCGACTAATCTCAGCGTGTGCCACAGCCCTTAAATGCACAAGACAAAAAAATTATATGCAAGTCAAAAGAAATGGAGCGAATGGTAACCATGACTATTGAACGAAAAGAATAAATATACCAAAATATGGGATGTATGGCATCACAAATAAAGCACTCTTACTAGCTCTAATATGTACTCTAACCAAAACCACCAGTTTTTCTTACTTCTCAATAAATACTTCTTGATTTTTTTTTTTTACATGAAGTAATACATCTTTCAGTCTAGTATAGTAATAACATGCAGAATGCCTTAATGCAGTGCACAGTGCAGAACCAGAAGGCGCAGTTTAGGGCATTATAAATGAACCCTAGGATATCACAGTGGGAATGAGAACTCTTGTAGACAAAAAAATCTAGTTGCTCTTACATATATGAACTTGTTGTAAATCTGATGCTGCTGCTACTGATTTTTTTGGTGTACACTACACTTTAAATAAAAGCTTTTCCTGAAAAATTAAAAATTAGCTGAATTTTCAACAATGTAAGGGGCTGAGCTACAATGTAGGTAGCCCTCTCTAAGAACAGGAGTTGTACAAGTAGTGTAAGTTCTCTTCTAAAGATAAAAGGGATGTTTTCTGTTTCTGGATTTATAAATGTTTCATTTTAATCAAATAATATTAGCTTAAGATGTCAACAGCTACAGAAGTGTCTTGGCAGAGAGTTCTAAGAATCCTAGAATCTAATAATGAGACACTATTTTAATAGGATGTTTAAAGAAACACTTCATTAGATAGACTTCTTAAACTTTTACAATCAGATTATGCATACCAACCATGGGCCCTTAACTGACATATCCTGGGTAATGTTTATTTTTGAGAAAATATACTTGAAATGCTTGGTGTTTAAAGGGGCAGTTCACCTTTTTAAAAGTGCATTCCATCTGGCAAAAAGTTAAAATAATGCATATTTATAGAGATAATAAACTTTAAAAGAAAAAAAAAAAAATCATACAAATTTAAAGTTTTTGCCAATCCCTTCCAATACTTTATCAGGTGGCGCACAAGGGGTCTACACAGCACTGTGTGAGGGCAATGAAAAAATTAAAATGCGCTCTGCCCATGTCTGTCTCTTTTAAGTAGATCTGCATAAGTGTATTCCTATGTTCTGCTTAGTTTTAGTGTAAAGAATTGCCCCTTTTCTATCATATGCGGGGTAGTGATGTGTTTCAGCTATAAACCAGCAGAAACATGCCGAAAGCACTAAAGTTTTATATTAGAAACTGCTGTAATGTGCCTTTATACGGTTAATAAAAAGTAACTGTTTAGTGGACAAACTAAGGGCAAGGAATGCAGTGCAGTGTCATTGCACAGCTATGTGAATTGCTACATTGCGCAGAATTATGCTCCGCCTACTTAACTTATATATGTGTTGTTATATCAAATTTTAGCTGTACAGGTATGGAACAGGTATGGGACCTGTTATCCAGAATGTTCGGGCCTGGGGTTTTCCATTTAATGGGGTCTTCCTATAATTTGGATAATCATACTTTGTCTACTAAAACATTAAAATAAACCGAATATGATTGTTTTACCCACAATAAGGATTAACTATACAGGTATGGGATCTGTTTTCCAACACCTCATAATTCAGAAAGCTCAATTACAGGAAAGTCATCTCCTACAGACTCCATTTTAATCAAACAATTCATATTTTTAAAAGTGATTTCCTTTTTCTCTGTAATAATAAAATAGTACCTTGTAATTGATCCCAACTAAAATCTAATTGATTCTTATTGGAGGCAAAACAATCCTGGGCTTAATTAATGTTTAAATGATTTTTTAGTAGACTTGAGGTATGGCGATCCAAATTATAGCAAGACCCCATAACCCAGGTCTCGAGCATTCTGTATAACAGGTCCATACCTGTGTTTTTAGTTATCTTTAATGTAAGCACACTCAGAAGGGTTTAAGGAATATGCTGAGTGAAATAGCCAACAGAGGAGCATGAAGGTGAACAACTCCTTAACTACTGACAATTCTTGTTGTATTCACTGTTTTGCCATTTAAGGTGAGCTTTACCCAGTAAAAACCAAATGCTTTGCTAAATGCCGAGGACACAAGACCACATGTCATAGAGACTGCATAGCTCTCTGATTAACAGAAACCTTATTCATGCTTGTTTATTGCTGCTTCTGAATTAGTGACTGGCACAGAGGCAAGCGTCTGTTCAGTATTATGCATATGATTATAAGCTGGCCATCAGTTTCTTCTGATTAATTCAACACCCTGCCTCCTCCCATTTTACTTCTGCTAATGTACAACCTGTCCGGCAGAGGAGAGGTCAGAAATACTTGGATAACACACAACCAGGATAGAAAGCAAATCAACCAACTAACTGAGCTCATTTACTGTTCTAAATAAAGGAATAAGTTAAACAATTAATATGAGAACAATGAGAACAATTAATGAGAAGTGTTTAGAGTTTAAAATAGCTATGGAAGAAACATAAAATAGAGGCTTGTGCAATAATATTGGTGTAGGGATGTACCGAATCCAGGACTGAGTTTGGCTGTGACTTTAAAGCAGAACTAAAGCCCAAATAAATACATAGGGCAGAAATGTTGTATGTTTTGGGCTTTTGCACCAGCTCAAGGTTACCACAGCCCTTTAGCAGGGAAGATCTGTGCCTTCAAAGATGCCCCAGTAGCCCCCCATCTTCTTTTCTGCTGATTCCCTGCACATGCTCTGTGCTGCTGTCAGTTACTGGGGGACCGACTCACAATATACCGTATATACTCGAGTATAAGCCGACCCGAATATAAGCCGAGGTACCTAATTTTACCTAAGAAAACTGGAAAAACTTATTGACTCGAGTATAAGCCGAGGGTGAGAAATGCAGCCGCTACTGCTAAGTTTCAATAATCAAATAAATAACAGATAAATAAATAGATAACTTTAGGGAAAGAAAAATGCTACAGCAGCAGACATAAGCAAGTTTGGGAACGCTAAGAAAGCTGCCATACTAATTATCAAGTACTTGGACCCCAGTGTACAAGTCTCACCACAGTAACACGGGTCGTCTTCCCCCCCCCCCTTGGACGGTGGTCCATTCTGGGGTGCTACCCCAACTGCAGCATATAGTAGTCTTATTGAGTGCCCCCATATTAAACACAGCTGAACACTGCCCCCCTAAAGAGACACTCAGTGAAGCACAAAGAAGTTAAATCCAGGGCATTCTCTCTCCCTTGTTCCATAGATCAGGCCTGAGCATCACAACTGCTGCCTTACCAACCCTATAAAACGTTATTGTCAGGTAATGCCTTCTCTGCAGCCCTCCAGCTGTTTTACTGCAATCCCCACTATCTGGGGCTTCTGGGAGCTGTAGTCCAACACCAACTGGGCAAACCCTGTTGCTGTATCACACTGCTTGGCTACCGCCCTACTCACTTCTCTATCTCCAGGGCCACCACCTTGCGCTTCTCATACATCTTGTCATGAAGGGCACGCACGATGTTGGGGGTGAGGGGGGACAGGTCCCGTTCCGCGTTCATCTTTACAGCTCTCCGCACACCGATTCCCTGTCACTATCTGCGCCGGGTTTGTGTCAATGAGCGGCATCCACAGCGAGGCCAAGTCAAATGTCTGTGTAACCCGCCCGCTGTCACATGACTCGCAGGCAGTACTGCGTCATGGGAGTTGTAGTTTTATCCGTTGCAGGAAAGTCGGGGTGTAGGTTTGCCGTTTATAGCACATGGCCCTGCTCTGGGACGAGCTTTCCCTGCATTTTCTATTTATGCACCTGTTCTCCCCATGTGTTATTGGGCGCTTCTGTACTGGGGAGTTCCAGCGGGAGACTGCATAGGAGCGCGCACGAACGAGCACATAGGAGCACGAACCCACGTCCGTCCACGGGGGGAGGGAGTGCGAGCGACCTACATCGCCAGATCGAGAGCTGGCACAAGTGGAAGGAGGTAGGTTGGAGGAGGTGTACTCGAGTATAAGCCGAGGGTTACTTTTTGAGCACATTTTTTGTGCTCAAAAACTCGGCTTTATTTATCTGTTATTTATTTGATTATTGAAACTTAGCAGTAGCGGCTGCATTTCTCACCCTTGGCTTATACTCGAGTCAATAAGTTTTTCCAGTTTTCTTAGGTAAAATTAGGTACCTCGGCTTATATTCGGGTCGGCTTATACTCGAGTATATACAGAAAGTGAAAAGGCACACATCACGGCCACAGAAGGTGCCTTAATTATTTTATTAATTCCTTAGATGAACTTAGACACCTAGACCCTTCTCTTCCACTCTACTGTGCATGCTCATGCCCCAGTGAAAAGAGAGAAGAGGAAGAAAGATTGCGCCACAGAACTTCTGCAGAAATACCCCAGGCCAGTGCAGTTTTCTGCTAACCGGAGCACCACCCTGGGATATCAAGCTAAGCTATTAAGCTATTACAATTTACAAAAAAAACACACAAAAGTTCAAAATGTTTTAAAAAAACTATTTTGAAACCCTGCAGCAATGTGTCTCACTGTTGTATAGACACAATGGGGCCCATTCGTTAAAGTCTGAATTTCGGATTGTTCTATGTATGATTAGAAAAATTCGTAATAACCACAATAAATTCTGATGTTCGAAAATGTTGCGAAAATTCTTTTCTTGGATGTACGAAAAATCGTGGTGGCAATCCGAAAGTTACGAAATTTTCATATCCAAACGATCTGACTTTGAAACTTCAATGCATGATTTTGGAAGCTTTCCGTAGGACTCAATGGTACTCTGCAGCTCCAAACTGGCCAAAAGAAAGTCACGATACCAAAGCCTGAATGAATTCCAAAAATTTAGTTATCGTTGCGCAAAGTCAGACTTTTTCGTGGAATAACGAACATATCACGTAAAAGCCTTACTTTTTTTTAGCAATATTATCGTTAACAGTATGAACACTTCTAAAGTTTAGAAAAAATATGAATTTTTTGTAATCGTGCCCATCGTACTTTAAAGAATGGGCCCCAATGTGTCTCACTGTTGTATATATTACCATAAGAACAATAAAAATAGATGGTTTCCCTGGATCCCATTGTGGGGCAATTAACTCCTTCCCTACTTTCACACTCTCAGAGACATCACAAGGTGGCCATGCAGACCCTAAGCAATATTGTAAATGGTAGAGATTGCAAAATTTATGAAATAATAAGAAATTAAAGTTCATCCCACCCCAGATACGTCTTTAGGAATCTACAGATGCACCATGCTTTTCATTTACAGACCTATCTGAAACAACCTTGAAAGTCTACCTACAAAGACAGGACCTAGTAAAATTGCTGTCTTGGTTCTATACGGTAGGGCAGTGCTGTCCAACTTCTGTGGTGCCGAGGGCCGGAATTTTTCCGTCCTACGTAGTGGAGGGCCGATAATGTAAGCCTGTTTTGACCACTCCCCTTTTTTAAACCCCACCCGTGTTATCACATGACCATACCCATATTAATGGTGGCAGTACAGCAAAAACCTGCCATACTCTGCCTGCCCTAACCTGCCTGTGTGTGCCATACTCTACCTGCCTTATGCTGCCTTTGTGTGCCATACTCAGCTTGCCCTACCCTGCCTGTGTGTACCATACTTTGCCTGCCCTATGCTGCCTGTGTGTGCCATACTCTGCCTGCCCTACCCTGCCTGTGTGTGCCATACTCTGCCTGCCCTACGCTGCTCCTACTGCTCTGAGGTGTGAACAGGTGAACAATGTGGGCGAATACAGTGTGAGCCTGAGGTGTGAACAATGTAGGAATTAAGAGGTGTGAACAATGTAGGGATTAAAAGGTGTGAATAAAACAGGGGATTACATTTTTAAACAATACAGGGGGATTACAGCCTGAATCTGAGGTGAGAACAATGCAGGGGGCCAGTTAATCACAGTACTGATACCATTTAAAGCTTACACAAAGGTTGGACAGCACTGCTGTAGGGTCTACAACTGGGCCCTGTTGCCTAAAGAAAACCAGCATTATGTGGCCATCCCATATTTGGATGAGAATTGAAAGGATATTGGTTTCATAGCAGTCCATTTCTATGATTGACAGATATATTCAAATAAAGTTGTTAAAGAGGGAGTATTTGACAATGTAAATGACCAATGTAGGAATGCGTTAGGATATCTGTCCAATATTTTCTGGACTTGCCTGGTAATTCAAAGGTTCTAGGCACAGCACTGCTAGCAAAAACAGGTGACCTACACTCTATGCTACTTACTCATACTGTATGACCTACACTCTATGCTACTTACTCATACTGTACTATGCCAACAAAGCCATTTTAATGGAATGGAAATCCCTTGACCCCACCCTACCCTACTATTCAGGGAAAAATTGGCAAATGCCAATCCAAACTCACCAGCACACCCTGGCCTTACCACATAAATTCCACCTGGTGCACAATATTTAGAGAGGCTTCGGCACACTCCACTATGTTCCAAAATGCACAAAAATACTGGCACAACAGGACTTATTATTATTATTAACATTTATTTATAAAGCGCCAACATATTCCACAGCGCTGTACAATAAGTATTTAAGCGGGATGAACCCTGCTATCTTATTAGTTGCAAATCTTGTACAACGGTTTGCAACTAATAAAATAGCAGGGTTCATCCTGCTTAAATAAGTCCTATTGTGCCAGTATTTTTGTGCATTTTGAAAGATAGGTAAATTACTTCTTTCAGTCAGAAACTGGCGTCCTTGGCGAGAAATGTGATGCCATTTGGGGCTCATGGTTATTGCATCTATTTTCTATTGTGAGAAACTAAGAGCTGAACCTCTACTTCACTTATTTTTTTTCCTGTTTCCTCTATGTCTTATGTTACTGTACCTTGTTTAATATGCAAAATTAAATATAATAAAACTTATTTAAAAAAAACAAAAACAACATTCTATTGACTTTAAGTTTAAATGATTATTTAGTAGATTTAAGGTCTGCAGATCTGAATTACAGAAATACTTCTCATCAGGAAACTTCAAGGTGTGAAAGTTATGGGTTTTCTCTAGAATTTGGATTCAGTACTGCAGATTCCCAAACTGCAAAAAACATACAAGCAGCGCATTTGGATCCTGATAATAATGACCATAATTGTAATAGGGACCTTAGATTGTAAGCTCCACTGGGGCAGGAACTGATGTGACTAATGGATAATTTCCAAGTGCAGCAGAATGACAAACAATGAATAATAATAATTTGTTTTTTGGAGGGGCAGAGAAATCTAGTAAAAATAATCAGTGTTTTTTGTTTCACTCTATCTAGTTTAGATTCCTAAATAAAACTGTTAATTTTCTCCAGAGTACAGGCTCCTAGGAATGCAAACTAGCTATCTCATGTTACAGTGGGTCACACTGCAAGCTTTGCTCCTTGCTTCCTGTGACCACTGTGACTTCAGCTGTAAAGTGGGGATGTTTTATCATCCTGTCATATCCCTGTGCTTCTGGCAGACCTCCAACAATGAAAAGATTTCCTCTAAAAATAGCCCTAGCTGGAGTTTGCTTCCCATTGCTGAGATGACAGCATCAGCTAGGTCATGCCAAACTGTCAGTCTCTGAAATGCTTCTATTCAGTGTCCTAATGAGCATGAACAATAGCAGAGAAAACCCCACTGAGAGGTGGTAGGATGCAAGTTTATTTTGCTTATCTTATGTTACTGTTGAATGCTAAAATGTTAATGCAAATGACTGTACATAAATATATCACCTATATTATGAGAAATGAAATATGCCATAGAAATCTTTCAGTGGCTTAACCCTTTAAGTGCCAGCCGAATTCGTCATTTCGGTTCCCCCCAGTGCCAGACGTTTTTTAAGCATTTTGTACTCATTCACTTTAACAATGTTTTTTGGTAGGAAAACCTCCATGAAACTAGGGAAATTATATATCGTTTTTTTCGTCACTAATTGGGCTTCGACATACATACCAAATTTTATAACTTTTCTGGAGATATAATGTGTATTTTGGGTGAAATATGTAAAAAAAAAAAAAAAATTATGAAAAATTTCTGTATATTTTGAGGTTTTTTTTCATAGAAAAGTTAATTTTACACACTTTTTTTTGTCGTTTGTAAAAGCCCTGATACTCCCAAGTCCAACGATACCAAATATGTGGTGGTACCCCACAGTTCCTGTCCAGAAGTAACCCCCAAACTAAAGCAATACTTAGTACAATATCACACCAGAACATAGCGGAAAAGCGCTTGTAACAGTTGATGCAGCATAACTTACATGTAAATCTAAAATATCCCCTCATGTTCGGTATCTTTAGAAACTACAGACCTTCAGGTTTCTAGGTGCAATGTAGTTTTCTCTCAAAAGCCAAATACTTTTTGTCAGTGCATTGTGCAATTTGGAGCTTTTTTTGACATTTTTTTTCTAAAACGTAAACTTGGACGCATGATCAAATTTGGATTTGACAAAAAAAATCTCATAAAAATTTTCTAACAAAGGCAAATTTGAAAGACAAACTTCTCCTGAATAAAATGATGCCCCATATGTATGGGTGCACATAAAGACATGGGCACCAAACACTCCAAAGCAGGGGCAATGCATAAAGGCAATTACAGCTAAAAATGTGGGGGCTGCGCTCTATGTGCACTACCTGCAGTTTTTCAGTGTTAACCCCCCCTACCTGTGAAATAACCCCCACAAACTATATATTTCTGAAAAGTGCACACCTTCAGCTATTCAGAGACAACACTCTTTCTACATGGAAAATTGTGGCTGCAGTCCCTTGCAGAAGTCAGCGCTTTGGTCAGAAATCAAGGAAAAAAAACAGATAC
This sequence comes from Xenopus tropicalis, assembly GCF_000004195.4. Taxonomy (NCBI): domain Eukaryota; kingdom Metazoa; phylum Chordata; class Amphibia; order Anura; family Pipidae; genus Xenopus; species Xenopus tropicalis. The sequence goes on along the minus strand of NC_030678.2, from coordinate 132,687,881 downwards.
AAACCTAGATTTCTCCCCAAAATCTCCATGGCAACTACCAAAAACTTACTAAACATCAATCTGCAAGTTCCCCTGAATAAAACGATACCCCATATGTATGGGTGCACATAAAGACGTGGCCACCAAATGCCCCCAAACAGGGGCAATGCATAAGGGCAATTTCAGTTGAAATTTTGGGGGCTGTGCTCTATGTGCACTACCTGCAGTTTTTCAGTGTTAACCCCCCTACCTGTGAAATAACCCCCAAAATCTATATATTTACGAAAAGTGCACACCTTCAGCTATTCAGAGACACCACTCTTCTCTTTCTACATGGAAAATTGTGGCCGCAGTCCCTTGCAGAAGTCAGAGCTTTGGTCAGAAATCAAGGAAAAACCAGATACAAACCTAGATTTTGGTCAGAAATCAAGGAAAAACCAGATAAAAAAACCTAGATTTCTCCCCAAAATCTCCATGGCAACTACCAAAAACTTACTAAACCTCAATTTGCAAGTTCCCCTGAATAAAACGATACCCCATATGTATGGGTGCACATAAAGACGTGGCCACCAAATGCCCCAAAACAGGGGCAATACATAAGGGGGGGCTGTGCTCTATGTGCTCTACCTGCAGTTATATAGTCTAAACACCCCCATACCTGTGAAATAACCCCCGCAAACTATATATTTCCAAAAAGTGCACACCTTCAGCTATTCAGAGACGCCACTCTTCTCTTTCTACATGGAAAATTGTGGCCGCAGTCCCTTGCAGAAGTCAGCGCTTTGGTCAGAAATCAAGGAAAAACCAGATACAAACCTAGATTTCTCCCCAAAATCTCCATGGCAACTACCAAAAACTTACTAACCATCAATCTGCAAGTTCCCCTGAATAAAACGATACCCCATATGTATGGGTGCACATAAAGACGTGGCCACCAAATGCCCCAAAACAGGGGCAATGCATAAGGGCAATTTCAGTTGAAATTTTGGGGGCTGCGCTCTATGTGCACTACCTGCAGTTTTTCAGTGTTAACCCCCCCTACCTGTGGAATAACCCCCACAATCTATATATTTACGAAAAGTGCACACCTTCAGCTATTCAGAGACACCACTCTTCTCTTTCTACATGGAAAATTGTGGCTGCAGTCCCTTGTAGAAGTCAGCGCTTTGGTCAGAAATCAAGGAAAAACCAGATACAAACCTAGATTTTGGTCAGAAATCAAGGAAGAACCAGATAAAAAACCTAGATTTCTCCCCAAAATCTCCATGGCAACTACCAAAAACTTACTAAACCTCAATTTGCAAGTTCCCCTGAATAAAACGATACCCCATATGTATGGGTGCACATAAAGACGTGGCCACCAAATGCCCCCAAACAGGGGCAATGCATAAGGGGGGTCTGTGCTCTATGTGCTCTACCTGCAGTTATTTAGTCTAAACACCCCCATACCTGTGAAATAACCCCCACAATCAATATATTTACGAAAAGTGCACACCTTCAGCTATTCAGAGACACCACTCTTCTCTTTCTACATGGAAAATTGTGGCCGCAGTCCCTTGCAGAAGTCAGCGCTTTGGTCAGAAATCAAGGAAAAACCAGATACAAACCTAGATTTCTCTCCAAAATTTCCATGGCAACTACCAAAAACTTACTAAACATCAATCTGCAAGTTCCCCTGAATAAAACGATACCTATGTCTGGTTGCACATAAGTACATGGCCGCCAAACCTGAAAATGCATAATATTGGGGCTGCACTCTATGCACCCCTTTTTTTTTGCCTGCACCCGAATGAATGGAATACGCTCGGGTGCAGGCACATGTAGCCGATATACGCATGAAAACGCGTGAGAATGCAAAGTCTCGCGTTTTCATGCGTATATCGGCTACATGTGCCTGCACCCGAGCGTATTCCATTCATTCGGGTGCAGGCACAAGTAGCAGGCGTAGGGCTGAATTTTCGGCAAGCGTTTTTCCACTTGCTGAAAAAATCAGCCCTACGCCATGTGTGGCATCAGACTAACCCTTGGCAATAGAAACTACCAGAACAATCTTAGCACCTCTGGACCTTTCTAGAACAACTGAAATCAAATGAAGTTAAAATGGAATAAAACCACTAAAAGCAATCAAAGAACAATAATTGCAATGAAATCGGTGGTCAGAGCCCTGGATCCACCAATGTCACTGCAAAAGCAACCTTTTTGGGGGCACTAAACACACAACAAAGAACAATGCAAAGATAAAACACCATAAAATCAGTAAAATCCAATAAAACCACCTAAACCAACAGAAGAACAATAATTGCAATGAAATTGGTGGTCAGAGCCCTGGATCCACCAACGTCACTGCAAATTCAGCACCCAATAGCAATAAAAAAAGTTACAATACAATAAAATAATAAAAAAACAGAAATCAATAATGAAAATGCCAAAAAAACACTAAAATGCAACCAAATAAATCAGATAATTATAGAGCAAGATCAGAAATAAAGTTTTAGTAAAAAAAAAAGACTGCCAAAGAAAGCAAAGAAAGAAAGAAAAGAAAAGAAAGATAGAAAAAAAAAAAAGTGTAAGTGTGTGTGTAAGTGTCTGTGTGTGCTTGGGAAAGTTGTAAATAAGTGTGTATGTCTGCAAAAGTGTAATAATGACAAAGATAGAAGAAAAAATTGAAAAAAAAAAATTTTAGACAGTTGAGATAGAAATAAGCAAAATAAACAGTGGTAGAGAGTTGTAGTTCAGCTTACCCAAGGCAGGCAGGCGATCAGGGGCGACCAATCTGGCAGGAAGGCAGCAGGAAGGCAGCAGGGGAGCTCCATCAGGTCCGAAGTGCGCAGCAGGAATGAGGAGCCGACAGTAGGCGGCGATATTTAAAGGGACAGCAGTGGACACGTCATCATCGCGTGTCCACTGCTGTCATTGGCTGGCGACGCGATCGGGGGACCGGATCGGTGAGTATGACTTCCTTTGCTCGTTGCCTAGGGGGTTGTGAAGGGTTTACAAGCGCTGCGCTGCTTTAAAAGCGAGCGCAGCGCTTGTAAACCTGATAGTGCTGTAGGACGTAGATTCTACGTCCTGTGGCACTTTGGTCCTTTGCTACCCAGGACGTAGAATCTACGTCCTATGGCACTAAAAAGGTTAATAAGAGGGTCTGCCATTTCATTCATAAATGTATACACAAACATCAACATGTCCTGCCAATTAGGTAAGATGAAAAGAGCTACATGTTTGCTGATTTTTAGCAGCCATTTCAGGGGTAACAGAGAAGGGGCACCTACAGTGCCATTCCTGAGAAGCTGGTGACATTTATGTTCTCCATGCTTTCCTTCTGACTGGCGTTGACATGTGGCCCAAGCTTTTTACTGACCCAGACAGCAATGTGCTTTGTCTGCCAATCAGAAAATTTGTTCCAGTCATGTGATGAGGTCAGTTCAGCCAACCATTTCTGCTGTGTTTGTAGTCTACAAAACCTGTGCACTATGTATCCTGCAGTTATAGGGGCTGATTTACTAACCCACGAATCCGACCCGAATTGGAAAAGTTCCGACTTGAAAACGAACATTTTGCGACTTTTTCGTATGTTTTGCGATTTTTTCGGATTCTTTACGAATTTTTCGTTACCAATACGATTTTTGCGTAAAAACGCGAGTTTTTCGTATCCATTACGAAAGTTGCGTAAAAAGTTGCGCTTTTTTCGTAGCGTTAAAACTTACGCGAAAAGTTGCGCATTTTTCGTAGCGTTAAAACTTAAAAGGTGCAAAGTTTCGCGTAAGTTTTAACGCTACGAAAAAAGCGCAACTTTTTGCGCAAGTTTTAACGCTACGAAAAATCACCAGATTTTACGCAACTTTCGTAATGGCTACGAAAAACTCGCGTTTTTACGCAAAAATCGTATTGGTAACGAAAAATTCGTAAAGAATCCGAAAAAAATCGCAAAACATACGAAAAAATCGCAAAATACCGATCATTACGAAAAAACCGCAATCGGACTCATTTCGACCCGTTCGTGGGTAAGTAAATCAGCCCCTTAGTGTCTCTTAATTCTTTGTATATGGCATTTATATTTTTTCTGGTGTCTCACTAAGCCCTTGGCGGTTAAAAACATCTACAGGATACCAGGAAACTCCCACTAAGCCCAGGGGTTAGTAGGCCCTCCTGCTCCTAACCATTTGGCCTACTTCATGGTCATTCCCTATTTCTGAAGGGGAACAAAGAGGAGGAATAGATGGAAGGATAGAAAATAGATGCTAGCATGTAAATAAAGGGACTTGGAGAACTAAGTGGTTGAGTGAGGAAAGGAGGAAAAATAGATTGGAGAGTAGGCCCTTGGTCTAAGGTTTTCTGGTGGGCCCCTGGGGTCCAAGTCAGACACTGTACTGATGTATATACAGTGGTGTGAAAAACTATTTGCCCCCTTCCTGATTTCTTATTCTTTTGCATGTTTGTCACACAAAATGTTTCTGATCATCAAACACATTTAACTATTAGTCAAAGATAACACAAGTAAACACAAAATGCAGTTTTTAAATGAGGGTTTTTATTATTTAGGGAGAAAAAAAATCCAAACCTACATGGCCCTGTGTGAAAAAGTAATTGCCCCCTGAACCTAATAACTGGTTGGGCCACCCTTAGCAGCAATAACTGCAATCAAGCGTTTGCGATAACTTGCAACAAGTCTTTTACAGCGCTCTGGAGGAATTTTAGCCCACTCATCTTTGCAGAATTGTTGTAATTCTGCTTTATTTGAGGGTTTTCTAGCATGAACCGCCTTTTTAAGGTCATGCCACAACATCTCGTAAGCTCTTTTGGGCAGGGCCCTCTTCACCTCTTGTATCGGTTATTGATTGCTTTATATGTTACTCTGTATGTCCAATGTATGTAACCCACTTATTGTACAGCGCCGCGGAATATGTTGGCGCTTTATAAATAAATGTTAATGTAATCTCAACAGGATTCAGGTCAGGACTAGGCCACTCCAAAGTCTTCATTTTGTTTTTCTTCAGCCATTCAGAGGTGGATTTGCTGGTGTGTTTTGGGTCATTGTCCTGCTGCAGCACCCAAGATCGCTTCAGCTTGAGTTGACGAACAGATGGCCGGACATTCTCCTTCAGGATTTTTTGGTAGACAGTAGAATTCATGGTTCCATCTATCACAGCAAGCCTTCCAGGTCCTGAAGCAGCAAAACAACCCAGACCATCACTCTACCACCACCATATTTTACTGTTGGTATGATGTTCTTTTTCTGAAATGCTGTGTTACTTTTACGCCAGATGTAACGGGACACGCACCTTCCAAAAAGTTCAACTTTTGTCTCGTCGGTCCACAAGGTATTTTCCCAAAAGTCTTGGCAATCATTGAGATGTTTTTTAGCAAAATTGAGACAAGCCTTAATGTTCTTTTTGCTTAAAAGTGGTTTGCGCCTTGGAAATCTGCCATGCAGGCCGTTTTTGCCCATTCTCTTTCTTATGGTGGAGTCGTGAACACTGACCTTAATTGAGGCAAGTGAGGCCTGCAGTTCTTTAGATGTTGTCCTGGGGTCTTTTGTGGCCTCTCGGATGAGTTCTTGGGGTAATCCTGTTTTATATCATGCAGTCCTTACCCACTCATCCTAATGAGCCCTAAACCCAAAACCTTGGCGTGAAGCACATGCCAAAGTCTTTATGGTTTCCAAAATGGAGGCATTTCACATCAGTTCCTACAATCTTAGATCCCTATCACATTTTAACATTACACAAACTAGAGTCCGTTTTATAAGGAGCCACTTAACATCCTTTGCAAATAGTGCCCTGGTTGGAATTGAACCAAGCATTGCATTGTTTCAGGACAGCTATGCTAATAACTGGGCCACAATGCCCCTACACAAAGTATTCATACAACCAGTCCTCACTAGCTATACATAAAATGGATAGATGTTTGTCTGTATCTGAAACGGATATTGAATATTCCCTTTTTTGCCTGTAAAGGAAATTCTCTATGGTGAACACTTTGTTAAAACCTTAAAAGCACCATGGTGGGATGATCTAAACCAGGGCTGTCCAACTGGAAGTCTGTGAGGTGGATTTTGGTCCAAATAGATATCTATGGCCCCTCATATTGCATAAACTCTTTGAATGTCATCCTAATTTTATTATCTTTTGGCTCCCCAGTATGTCGTGAATAAATAGCCCACTATATGCTGACCTAACCAAGCAAGTTTTGAATGATGTGCAGTACAGCTCAATTACTAACACAAGTGTTAAAAGCACAGGTGCATTTGCTATTAGCAACCAGCAACTGGCTTTGAACGGTTAAAAATGAAAACCTCTATACTTGTGCCCTATATTCATACAACCACTTTTCAAGAATAAAAACACCAGCTTCAAATGAAAGAAACTATAGAGAAAGGAGGTTGATTTTTTTAGTATTTGAAGCCTTTTAATCTAAAAATAAAATAAATGTAAAACATCTGGGTATGTGTGTGTCTTATGACTTGAAATTCAATTTTTAAAGCAGCTACAACAAAGGGGCAGTCCTGTTTCACAAAACACTCTGATTTCAAATAGCATGACACAAATATTTCTTTCAGATCCTTTCTGTTGTTTATGGGTTTCTAAAAATGCTGGTTTAAAAGTGCCTCACGGATTCTCTGAACTGTCACAGCTGATATATTTGGTGCTGTCATTTCACAGCAATAGAACTGAAATACCATATATGTATTAAATTGCAACAGTTGTTCTGTACAAATTATTTGGGGATGCAAATTCAAGAAAAAAATAAGTTACTAATACTTGCGAACACAAAATAGATAAATAAATAAAAAAAAGTCATTATTCACAGGGTACAATTTGAATGAAGGGTACAATTTGAATGAATATAATATGTCAAAGAGAAATACATATCTATATAGTTCTCACTCAGACATAAATCCTTTTAAAATTAAACATGAAAGCCAAGTTTGTTTGTTTTTTTATAAAAACCTATTTTAATAAACTTATTTTAAAATCTCAACTTTGAGGCATAGAGGCAGGGCAGGCAATATATGCTTGAGTTACAGCAATCTCTTTCACTTTTATTTTTGTGCTTAGATGTCTCTGCACTCCTCACATGCCCCCTCCTTCCTCATGGCCTATAATTGTGTAGCCTTTGCATGGGCATTAGGTCCCCCATTCTGGAGCATAAAAGAGATTTTGGGATGATGACTAGATTGCCTTTATAACAGTGCCCACAAAAGGGCACTTTCCTGTATGGGCTAATTGTGAATTCTAAATGAATAAAGAAAACAAGATTTAAATAATTTAAAATAGTTAAATAGTAAAATATGTTTATTTTGCTGACTAACAACTAACAAATAGGATTTGGAATTATTTTTTGTAGGGTGGCAGGTCCCCTTTAATGCTAGTTCAGAACCCAAAGGAGGAAACATAATGGTCTGCAAAGTATTACCTAGCTAAAGCACCTCCATCAGCATTTCAAGTTCCCACAAATATTTGTGGAGTAATGTTCAAACTGTTGAGCCACCAAGTGTTCCCTAAAGCCAGCCAAAGCTTGGTAGTTCTTTAAAGGCAAATAACAGTGCAACACGTGCACTCTGTATTTGTGGTTTAGAAGAGGCCAACATGAAGGATGATGGAAAAACGCAAAAGTTAAAAGGTAAGATGTAAAGAGCAATAGAAAGGGGGAAATTGGAAAGTCAAAATAAAGTGGAAATTAGAAAAAGCAACAGGGAAATGAGTAGAGAAAATAAAAAAAGAGCAAATTAGAGCAGGTAGAGAGACTGTCCGTTTAAGACATCACAGAATAAAAGTAATGTATAAAAGGCAGTCAAACGGGTGCGAGGGTAAACCACTTTCCATCTAAGCCAGGTGTTTATGCATGTATCCAAAATTTTCAGGCCAGCACACACAACAAATTGTGATGTACAGAGAGAACTGTGTTTATACTTATTATTCCACCCGCCCACCCACCTCTGTATGCGCACACCCAAAAGTGCATACAAAAGGTACAGCAGGAACTCATATCTACATTCCTGTGTGTCTTTGATGTTTAAGATACAAAAGGAGGGGTTTTCAAAACAGGGCAATGAATAACTGATATTTTCCTCATGTTGGTTAACCTTCCCAGCACTATGAAGTAAAGCAATATATGAAGTGGCTTTGGATTGATAGTATGACTGAAGCTGCATCATGTGAAAATAGTCAGTACATTCAGGTTAGAAACAGTTCCTTTCAAGGACAAGGAAAGGCTAAGTCACTTGGGGGTGCCAAAATGTTAGGCACCCCCAAGTGATTTTAATCGCTTACCTTGTACCCCGGGGTTGGTGCCCCTGTTAGGAGATAACAGCACCAGCCCGGGGTACCTGTAGCGAGCGCTTCCTCCTTCCTACTTCGGTTAGCTGCAACTATACATTAGGCGCATGTGCAGTGGAGTGAAAAGCCGACTTTCGGCTTTTTCACTCTACTGCGCGTGCACGGAACAAGGAAGGAGGAAGCACTGCGCTACAGGTACCCCGGGCTGGTGCTGTTCTCTCCCAACAGGGGCACCAGCCCGGGGTAAAAGGTAGGCGATTTAAGTCACTTGGGGGTGCCTAACATTTTGGCACCCCCAAGTGACTTTGCCTTTCCATGTCCTTTAATCAGTAGGCTTGATAGACATTATAGGAGCTTTTTTATTCAACAGAATTATACAACTGAAACCACTTGCCTCCTCACACTGGTAAATCTAAATCCCCTATCTAAAGTGACCACATCAGGTATTACAGAGTAATATCATACCATTTTCATGAAATAATTGAAGGCAAAGCTATTTATGCGCAATTATACAGTATGGAATGACCAAAGCACTCTCTGCATGGGCAGCTTTTGGTTTATCTAATTTCCCCTCATATATATCTAACTACCTGAATACAGACTGTATGTGGGTTAACCATGCATGTGCAAAAGGACAGACAATGCAATGGTCCATTTCCAGCATTTAGGATTTTCACATGAAGCACTGCTACATCCAGACCTCAGGAATGAACAAAAAGCTTTTCTAAAAACTGTTCCTCCTTAAAGAACATATCTGTGCAATTAGATCTTGTCATTGTTAAATATAACCCCTTCTTGACAACCAGTTATTTTTACTAAACTGTACGCAGGCACATTATTAGGAATCATCAGGGCTCCTTTTACCTAAGCTTTCGTTTTCATCTAAGAAAGCAGGAAACGTCCATGTGACTTCAAGAGAACAAAAATGCATGCAACAATATAGTGCTATTTTTTGCACCATGGTAATTATTTCTGAAATATCCGTTACATTTATCCAAGGAAAGCTCATTATTTTTAAACACCACTTATGCTCTGCCTTTTCAGGAACTATTAGTTAAAGGAGGACTATACCCTATTTACAAATTAAGCTCAGCTTGTTGCCCTTTACGTGAAGAGCCACTTACCATTAGCTTTCCTGCGTGAGACTTCTTCCGTTCCAGCAATAATAAATCGAAGTAAAAAATACTGTAGACTTCTATAAAGTCTTTGCCAGCACTATGTAAGTAAAACCAACACCACTGTTTGTCCAATTATACTAAGAAAATGCTACCCCAGACATCTTCTAAATTCCTTACCGAAGTCACAGATGCTACGTGTGGTCCGCATAGATAGTGAGCTACCCAATAGGATGCGTGATTTGGAAGTAATGAAGAACAAATTTATCAACAGAGGATACCCCAAACAACTTGTGAATGAGGTTATGAAGTGGGCAATGGAGGTGGATCGAGAGCAGGTGCTAATACAGCAAGACAAAACAAGTCGGGATCAGAGAGAGAATAAAAATGAGGTCTATTATGTAAACCAATTTAATTCCAATAGTAAACAAATTAAAAATACTATTTTGAAATATTGGGATGTAATTCATACTGATGAACAGTTGAAATCCAAGATATGTAAGAGACCAAACTTTAGTTACTCAAGGGCAAGAAATCTGAAAAAAATATTGAGCCCTACTGACCCGAGAGATAAATATATGAAACAAGGCCAGACACACTTCCCGAGTCCATGCCCTGGAGTGTACAGATGCACAAGGTGTGTAATGTGCAACAGCCTCATGCTGGGTACACATTTCATCCACATACGGGTAAAAAAAATAGACTAGACAGCCAGCAACAAGAATCTTGTGGTTCAAACTAATTTTTGGTGTATTAGAATTGCATGTACAACCGACGTTTCGGTCACACTCGTCTCCAAGCGTTCTATTGAGGTGCACGGTCAAAAAAATGCATTTGTTTGGTAAGCACCAACACTCTAAAACAACAAAATGTCTTTATTCACATACCACTCATGTCCAACCTTTCGGGCCACATTAGGACCTTTATCAAGGATAACAAATAATGACTTCTGTAAATCTTAAATACCCATAATCCCTGTGAAAGAAAATGGCACCAAAGTGAGATCAAACAACCAATTAATTCATGCCTCAAATACATTTTTTTGTATATATTTTTAAAGATGGACGGTCTTAAACTGTGCCCAATGCAAAGATCATGGGACTTTTATTACAGAATGGAACTTGAAAAACATGGGTGAAGTTCACTTTATACTTTTTATAATTATTATAAAAACGCTGAGTATCATGTGCAACATAATTTTTTATATATTTTTAAATCTTACACTTGATCACTGGAACATATAGCAATGTGTTTCTAATAACATTAAATATTAAATTTTTTGTATTATATAAAAAACTGGTTATCTTAGAACAGTAAAATGCATAGTAACTAGGATGTGTTTGCTATGGCAACATGATAGTGTGCACTATGTCACTTTCTTGAATAGCTATGTGAGTGACACCAAGTGGACAAATTAGTGAAATGCATCTGTTTATAAATGTTTTGCACATTTAAATTAATCCCATTGAGGCATGAGTTAATTGGTTGTTTGATCTCACTTTGACACCATTTTCGCAGAGATTATGGGTATTTAAGATTTGCAGAAGAGAGAGAAAAAGAGAGTGTATTGCATTTATATACAGGTGTCAGACCCTCATCTGGAAACCCATTATCCAGAAAGTTCCAAATTATGGAAAGGCCATCTCCCATAGACTCCATTTTAAAATAATTCACATCTTTAAAAATTATTTCCTTTTTCTCTGTAATTTTAAAACAGAACCTTGTACTTCATCCCAACTAAGATATTATTAATCCTTATTGGAGCCAAATCTAACATTGCTAAAATTTACATTTTAGCACCATTCTCATCTTCTAGTTGAGAATGTCAGGAGGTAAAAGTCACCAAGGAGTTCCCTAAACATATATAAGAGCACAAGGTTGAAGGCATGAAATTCTGAGGCGACTTCTAATATCCTCATATTTACAACAGGGAGTAATTGTTTATTATAATACAAGTTTCAGTGAGTCATGTGACAGAAATTGCATGGCTAAGCACTGATTATATCTGATGACATCACTATGGATATAGTTACAGGATATTCAAGGCTCATGTATTATATACACACATGTATGAAAAATACGTAACGATCAACCTCCTGCTGGATGTTAGCTCTCACACCATGGACTGTGATTGCTTAAAACATGCACCCCAGCTACCGTTGACATAAAATTATTTTTTCCATTTATTGTTTATATAAATATAAATGGCTTATAAGCATGTATTCTCAACCCAACTTTTGTCTCCTACTGAATACAACTCAACTCTAGTCTGTGAGCAACTCACAGAATAAGTGTTTAGTTTGCAGTTAGAAAAACTAAAGTATATAGTGTATATTATGGTTTTAAACCGCTATTTAGATTTTTACAAATATTAATATTTACCTCGGAAAATGTATTTAAATAGCACTTCATGAAAAATTCACTCTATATCCTTCCCAAAGCTGGGGAGGCCACAAACAAATCAATGCACTAATTGTAAAGTTGTTCTATGATGGCTGCTAAGAGTTATAATGGCTCTCTGGGAGCGAAGGAGTTAATCTCTGCTCTGCTGTAACAGGAATGATTCCGCAGGCTTTCAGTGTAATACAAACGAACACTGGTGCCTTCTCTGCTGGATTATATCCTTCCCTGAACCCCTTTCCACTTGAATGCAACTGGAATCCGCTTCTATAAATAGCTCCTTAACCTAAAGGGTCCATACCATGGCTTAACCAAACTGTCTGTTTATTGTAACACTGAGTCCTCTGCGCTAGGCGTTGACACAAATAAATATAACTTTTTCATCCTTGTTCCAAGCCATAAAAAGCTGTGGTACCAATAATGGTCTCCAGCTTTTTTTTTCCTGCAAACAAAATCAGTGTCTGTGTGAATTATTCACCGTGAAGTCTCTGTAAGTAAAACTATTAAGTGAAAAGAAAAAAAACAAAATCAAATGGTGGCGTTATTTCCTTGGGACTTCAGCACTATTGAGTAGGGCTCTATCTACCTCCTGTATTGATTAACATTGTCTATAATGTATGTTTGTTTCTTACAACAAACATACAGAATATGTTGTATGGATATATACTAAGACAATACATATGCTGACATATTAGAACCAAATTTACCACCCATACTATATCAGGCTCAAATACATCAAAGTCTCCTTAGTTCGAACATAGCATTCTATCTTTTACTTTTAGTAAGTGTTAATGATGCTTCTTTTGCTTCTTCTGATGTTAAAAATATATTACCTTTTCTCCATATTCTGCCTTAAATACTTCTAATAAGATAAAATGTTGCTAGGACACTGGGTATAACCCTACATTTTTTATTCTGTTTATTTAGTAAAGATAACCATACCCTTTTTGTGCATCATATAATAATATATAATAAATGTATAAATAACTGCTGATTGTAATAACTGAAACATTGGTCTATTCTCTACCAGAATGTTCCACAGATTAAGTTGTGCAACTGTTTATTTAGACAGCCTGCTGAGAAAAGGTATTAGGCTATTTCCACTCATAAAGGTATCACCTTTATACCACTTTTGTTATTTTTTATTTCAAAAGGGTTACCCTGTAAACATTTTTGACTGGCTACCACGGTACATCACCTTTTCCTGCATCTACAATGAAAGATACCAGAATATACCGGACACAAATAAAGCTCAAGATAATCAGCTTGAAAAAGCAACTAAAATGTTCTGAAAGCTTGCTATGGTTATCTTAGTTAGCCAAGAGAGGTATCACCTTTATACCCACTTTTGTTATTTTTTATTTCAAAAGGGTTACCCTGTAAACACTTATATGCATAAATGCAAATATGTAGAGAAGGAATGTCCTTTGTATCCATGGAGACTATAGTTGTTTATTCCACTAAATATACAGAGGAAATATCTTTTGAAAGGCAGCTAATTCTATGACAAAATGTACATAAAAATAAATTCTTAATATCCTTAAGAAATTGCTGGTACATCATTAGCAGGCTCTACAGTGAGTGGGCATCCTTTGACAGTATACCTTTGGAGAATGGGCAATTTGAGATAATACAACTTCAGAGGTTCAGCACTTAAAGGATTTCTAAAATTCTTAATGTATTTCCATGGTAATTTAATCGCTTGGGGGGGGGCATAGCTCATTTTACCTTCGAAGAGAAAATGATATAGCAGCTCTTATAGGGGCACAAGCTTACTAACATTACAGCATTACAGTAGCATTAAGGGGTTTTTAATTTTCTATCTAATTTTCTTTACCCGCAAATTGTTCCTACAACAAAATTATTAATATCCTGATTTGATTCATAAGAGTTTGCTGTTCCAACAGCCTGTACTGTTCTGGGAAGAAGACTTTCCACACGTTGGGTGTCTCTAGCCAGGATTTGTTTCAATTTAAGAAATAGCGAGTTTGGGTACTGGTTATCAAACTTTGATTCCAATTTAACCCACAGATGTTTGGCTAGGTTGAACACAGTCCAGGCAAAGACTTTCACTCACCATAAGAAGCTTGTATGGACATTGCTTTGTGCTTTGAGCAGTTAAATCTCTTTTTGTGGGAGACTGCCTCCCAAAATCTTCATAATTCTTCAGCTTTGACTGCTTGCAAGAGCTTAAAACACCATGTTTACAAGAAAGAGTTAGTTTTTTTTTTTTTTGTTTATTCCAACTTTATTGTATGGTAAGTACATAACACACAAATTCAGCAGGTTATTGAAAATACACTTAACCAACCAGTATAGCATAAATATTTACTTGACCTGTGTCCTCTTCCTAATTTTCGTTTTTACTGTTTGTCTATATTTGTTTTATCTGCACCATTTCTCCTTACAGGTTTTATCAAGATTGTGCCAATTTAATGTATCACAAAGACTAACTGCCAGAATCCAGCAGGGTGGGTTCGGTCAAACCCAAAAAAGTGGGTTTGGTGCATCCCTAGTCAGTACAGGCTTGTTGGTAGGCTAATGTGTGGGTTGAATCCCCATTCTGCGGATATATTTGTGGTTTTAACCGATATACAATTTCCAATATATAAGTACCTGAAAAAGTTTGTCTAATTATGTTTCTTGCATATATGTCTTTAGATAACAAACAGTTGTTTATGTTGATGCTGCATACAGAGATGGTTCAAAAATTAAGAGTGAGTGTTTCAAATGAGAATGTGTACTTTTAGAAGAGGGGCTATGATACTTTCTGGTCATATAAAGTCCCTCAGGAAGACCTGGACAGGTCCAGATATCTGTCAGAAAGTTTTGACAGTTCAGTCTATCAACATGCCAGCATGATCCCAAATCATCCTGAGCCCTCAGTATCACCTGACAATTGGCCCCTGGGCCAGCCAAACTATGTGGCTTGTGGTGGCAAAACTAATTTTTGTTGGCTACAAGGATGGGGTTACACGAAACATTATTATAATTACACTTTATAAAACATAGTAGTTTTTCAGATTATATGTAAGTATATAGCAGTTTTTTGCTAAAAATAATATATCTAGCTAAAATAATGGTACATTCCTTAGAAAATACAATATTCTTGTGGTGTGATTCTTTATTAAAATTCTGGTAATTTTTTCTCTTTTTGAATAGCCAGCTACACCAAACTGTATGCTCTCTGAGTAATTGTAAACTAATGTATCTCCTTCTTCTCCACTGTTCTTGGGTTGATTTGGGAAGAGCTGCATATATCCTTATGTTTTATATCTTGAGGATTTAAATATTCAAATAAAAAGAATCTACATGGAACACACTATGCCCCTGTTCAGAAAAGAGATAAACTAAAAACGAACTACCATGTAAATGTTTGCTATTATTTGTGACCAAATAAATGCAATTACAGTAAAGACAATTGCAGATTTATTTTAATACCAAATGGAAAATTGTAGCCATTCAATCTTTGATGGATCATAGCCTTCATGGATTCGATAGTTTGGAAACGCCAAAAGAACCAGTGGTCTGAGCTACTGAATCCCATAATAAGCTTGTTGATTCACTCAACATTTATATTGACTGACATTGATCAATATGTACCAAGGACATCATTTCCCGGGTGATCTGAATTAGATCTAGTCAAAATAATTTATTCTGAATTTAATTCTGAATCGATCTAATATGTTATTCCAGATGGTAGATAACTATATTGTTATGGATCTAGTTAAATAAGTCGATCCATAATGAGGTTTAGCAAATAATGTAAATTGACAAGCTGAAAGAAATAAAACTACAGCAATTTATTTCCTTTAGATCTGGTTAAATAAATCATAAAGTGTTCTGTTTAGGACTCTAAATAATAAAAAGCATGTCACACAAATTGCTTGGATTCAAAAAGCCTGGCATAAAGAAAAAAAACACAAAGCAAGCTCTGCAGGCAGGAAATAAATCAAACTACAACATCCAAGGTCTGCTGTTTGGGACAAACTGACTATCAATTCTTTGTAAGTGGTCGAATTAGCTTTGCATGTTCCTTGGATTGTTACAAGACTTGGTCATATATACAATATGCAGAAGACGGAAACTGTTATTACGGAAGATAAAAGTGAGCATTCTTCTGGTTGGAAGGCAGGCAGGCCAAAGTGTCAGGGTTTCTGCTGCTTTCATTTCATCATAGCTGCTAAATATAACTGCTAAGCTAACATTGGCATGCCTTGCCTGACTCTCTGCTCTGCTTTCTTGTAAATTGCACTGGAAAAATTAAAACTACTATACAAAAAAAAAAGAAAAGTGACCCTGAAATAAAAACATCTAACTTAACAAATACCTTTTCTGCTACAGATAGCTTACTTGCAGGCCTGACTCAAGCAGCAGTGGGGCACTGAGAACATTGTTCTTTGTGAGACCCTATAACTTATAATGCAACCTGACACTGTTGACTGTAACTATGAGTCTCCTTGGCAGGACGCTTGCAGTTCGAATCTCCCGATATCAAGTACTTCTGAAATCATATTGCCTTAATATGCACACTACCGAACAGTTACAGCACCTTTACATGCCATCTTCATGCCTAGCTTTACACATATACCAAGTTGCCACACTTTCCCAGAAAAGAGAATTCTGTGGAAGTCAGTGGACTTTCACTATAAGTCTAATATATTTCTATGTCCAAAAGAATACTTGCACACTACAAAAGCAAAAATGTATGTTGCCAATAGGTAGTATATAAATCGCATATAACTGCACAACAACTTATGCAGGAGCACACAGGTGAAGCAACATTATACTAACCAATGATATGTTTAGGAAACATATAAATATAAAGAGTTTGTTTTTAGTTAACAAGGGAAATGCTATTTATTGCATCGCTAAAGTAGGACTAGTCAAAAGATACAGTATTGTTTTGTTTTTTTTTGTTTCACTAAAATAGATACAATAAACAAAACAAAATGTTTCTTTTTTGACAGAAACAATGTGCACGGTCTACTGAAAGTGACAGTAAAACCTGACAGGAAAAACTGATTTTGTAGTTTAGACAGACTGACTGCAGATGGGAAGGATTGTTGTATGGTTCATTGTAACTGGCCTTTCAAAGTGACATCCACTGACATTTTTGTAAATGAGATGATATTCTTTGACATGGTTACTGTTCATTACTATTTCACAACAGATTAATAGATTCAATAACATATACCGTATAATAGAGGGATGATGTGACAACTCTGCATTTGCTACAATGACATTTTAAAATACATAGGCAATGTTTCTACTTTTGTGGCCATTTGTTCTGGTTCTGTATTGGTTTACAGACATGGTATTTTTAGCAAAGTAAAAGACTTACGGGCCCACTCATTATAGTCTGAATGAGTATGAATGAGAAAAATTTGTATTTTTTTTGCACGTTGTTTCCACAGTATTTTTGTTAATTTGCTCAACTTTTTCGTGGTTTGCATCAATTTCCGCAACAAAATCGTATTTCTCACAACAAGTACGAACATTTCGAAATTCATTCAAGCTATTGGTATTGTGACTTTCTTTTGGCCAGGTTGGAGCTGCAGAGTGCCATTGAGTACTATGGAAGGCTTCCAAAATCATGCATTGAAGTTTCAAAGCCAGAAAGGTTTCACGCCGTTTACGATCGTTCGGATGTGGAAAGCCAAGATGTGGATGACCAAGAAAAGAATTTTCGCACATCATATTTTGCAATTATCGTTGTCACTCCGAATTTTTTTCAATCATACTTTAACAATCCAAAATTCGTGCTTTGATAAAGTGTATGCATACTATTTTAAGATCAAATGTCATCTGTGGGAACATCCACTGTCAAGTTCCAAACTCTCTAAAAGCAACATCAGCACAAGAAGTATTCTAAAGATAAATCTGGCATACAGCTGCACACAAGCCATAACCTTGCATAATGCCAACTGAAGATATCTCAAAGGTTGGCACTATTCAACTGTAGAACAGTGGAAACAAATTCTGGCAGTGTGATGGGTCTGTTTGCGACTGTAGGATTCCAGGAGAATGCTGCTTGCCTGGATGCATAATACAAGTATTATGCAACAGATTTTTTCATGCAATAGTATTTTTGACAATTTCAATCATCATTTTCTGCACCAGTTTGGGGAAAGCCCTTTCCATTATCAGCAGAATGACCAATCGCACAAGGAAAAGACCTTCAAAACCATTTTGCTAAAATGGGAGCGGAAGAGAGCCCTGACCTCATCATCAGTGCCCAACCATAATAATGCTCTTGTGCCTGAATAGTACCAAAATACCACTGTCAATAAGGAGTAGATGTTACAGCACCAAAGGGAGTGCAAAGGGCACAGTTTGTCTTAAAAGTCCAACAAGTGTTATTATACCCTTAATGCTAAATAATTTTATTGCCAAACAGGTTTTATGAGAATGCATAAGTGTTGTCTAAACTGTGATCCCCCAGTAAAACAACTTATTTAGTCCATAGCTATCAAACAAGTAAATGACAGGCAATGGGAATAGAGTAGTAGCTGTCTGATGAGAAGGAAGTGCATTACAGAGATGTTGACAGTAAGATTTTGTATCAAACCATTGCCACTAGCTATTGCTGAACTATTATTCCCAGTATGTGCCAGTCCAAGCTACTAGTAGTGTTACCACTGCTTTAGGCTCACAATTTATACAGTCCTACTTATAATAAATAACTAGGTCCCAAGGAGGCCATGTTGCTCCGGCCCCATCAACCTAAGGACAACATTCCTAAAAGCCACAGCTTGGTCTAAATATAAAAACAAGGATTTAAGAATAAATTGACACAGTAATTATATTTTTAAACATCAGAGCAACTAGAGCTACATTATCTTTCGACTGGAGGGGAAAAAAAAACTGTAAAAAACAAACATTGCATTGGACTCCAGGAAGTTTTCCCATGGAAATGAAAACCTAAAGGAAGTTTTTAGCTTCAGTTTCATTTGAAGGAAAATGTTTTAGCCACTACTATTTTTAGTTGTTTTCCATTACTTTACCATTTACTTCCTTAAATAGAAATCTGGATTTTTATCAGCAGCCAGCTGAAGTTTCATGGTTAAAAATGAAAAAGACATATAATGATGCCACTGTTGGGTTAAACACAGGAAATGCAATGCCTTCTGTTCAACAATCTATAACAAGCACTTAAAAACATGTCTCTAGAAATCACACAAAGTGCAAAAACAAGTTTATATGTTTTTCAGACTATGAACCCTTGAGTACCTGTGCACTACCTGCATGCAAGTCATTGAAATGCGCAAGTTACAGGAAAAAAAAAGCTGCAATGGAGCCCTGTACATATGGACAGACCTATGTGCTGTGAACCTTACACTGGATTTTTAATCCACCTTTAGGAGCAGAGTGCACAAAAGACCTGGATACTTTGAGACCCAAATGCAAAAGTGCTGTGTATATGTGGATATAAAGACTATAAACAATAAACTGCTTTACTATTATATGTACAAAGTACAGAATCTGGAGGTTGGGAGGCTGCTTCCATAATTAGCCGTAACTTTGTAATGGTGCAACATATTTAAAAGAAATAAATTCAAGCTAACAAATTCACGATAGTTCCCCTTTAAAGAAATGTTTAAAGGAGTAAAATATTGATAATATAGATACTATAATATAAAATAAGGAATATAGTCAACTATACTCACATCGAAAAAATCCTAACCACAAGCCAAAGAGTACCTGCTTTTTTTGCGGGTAACTGACCTGCTGTAGTCACAAATTTATTGATTTAATAGCAGTTATGTCTTTAAAGAACTTTAAAACCATTGTAAATGTTTTAATAATCTATATTGTAAATTATCTAAGAATTACATTCAGGGGTGGGCCAAGCTGACTGGGCGCCCTAGACTACCCGGTCGGCTACCCCGTCCCTGCACCTACATTGCGCACCCCGTGTGTTTTGACACGCATGCGCAGTTCGGAGGGGGGGGGCGCGTGCAATGCAAAGCGTTGTGTACTAGGAGGTAGGCAGGAGAGGCTCCTGCCTGGCGCCCCCAGACGTTGCACCCTAGGCAGCTGCCTCTTCTGCCTACCCCTAGTTCCGGCCCTGATTACATTTTATTTACAGTTTGATATAATCTTTAATATCTTAAGTGTTATTGTATTTGGAGATCTAATGCTTTACTGGCAGCATGTGCACTAATACTACATTGGGGTTACAGCTACAATTTTTCCCTGTTCCTTTTCGTAGACATTGTAAGTTACTGCACAACAAAAATGACTTAACTATTAATAAAGATGTAAGGATTGTATGAAAACATAATGTGATTTATTCTTTCAAAAGTCAAAAAAGGCATTTGTATGGTGACAATTAACATATAATAGTACGTGAACTACCAAGGAACGTTTTTCAAACTATGGATTTAAATGCACAGATCTTAAGAATTAACAGCATAATCAAGATAAAGGGCAATAGACATTGGATTGTATCTACAAATCAGACAGGTTTTTTTTTACCGTGCTTTATTCTGGTGCTGGGCCTGACAGGTCATTGCTAAATCTAGCATAGAGGTGAACCCTCTGGGCACAATTCCATGCTATATTCATGCCATGAAGTTAAGAAGGCTGAGAGAATTTTCACAACCAGGAGTAGTCCCTTTTGCCTAGAACTAAAAAACTCAGCACAGCAGAAGCCCCCCATAGAGCTATGTCTTCCCCACAATGAGCTTGTAGGAACTTAAATATAAAATCTTTTACAAGGGAGGGCTACACATACATACAAGCTTGCATTTAATTTAGCACTGGACCCTTTGTACCTGCCTTCATTATATAGCTTCTCAATCAACGAAGGAAATTCAAAAACAATGTTGCTGAAAAATGTAAACATATTGTTTTAGTTATGTATAGTTCATAAGGAGATCAGCTATAAATCTGTTAAAGTACTATTTGCTTTTTTCCCCATTTTATTAAAAGCTACTTATTCATAAAAAAAATGTTAAACTAATTTTTAGCTAAAATTAACTACTTAAATCTGCATATGTCCAGGTTTCCAAATCCCTAGTTCCTATCTGCACATATCCTCAGCCTTCTGTTATTCATTTATTTTACAGCAATTTTCAAAATTAAGCAGCGTGGAAAAAATAAAACAATAATGTAATGACTGACAAATTAGATAGAAAGATAAGTGACTAAAAAAAGGTCCTGTTTATGTTTATTTTCAAGTCCTCTATTTGTTATAAATTGCTTATTTAAAAGTTTCTTTTTTAAAGTCATCTCAGACTTACCACATTATAAAAACTTTGAGAAATGTAATTAATCTGAACCAAAAAACTATTTTAAATACTTACCTCAAGGCAAACATTTACAGTCTGTGAGGAGGAATTCCAGAAAAGGATAGCTTGCTTCCACATTTACATATGCCACCAATCCAGAGCTCTAAGGAATATCAACACTCTAGTGCTTTATAGAGCAGGCAAAAGAAACAGCCAGTTTCTACATGCCGAGAATTACTGGCAAAGGACCAAAACAGGGAGGCTCTTATGTTAGAAAGCAAATAGGAGAACAGATCAGACTAACCAGCTGCATAGGATGCAGATTTTTATTAAGGTTGTAATATCCATCTAGAGTTTGTCAACAAATAACGTTGATTGTACACTGACATTTGAACATGGTTTCTGCACTCTTGCTGTATGGATTTAATATAATTTGCAAATTGAATTTGTCCATCAGTTTCTACTGACCATTAGCAGAACTGAGAAGCCCTTACAATATCTAGAGATAAAAGAAAACAAACAAGAAAAAAAGTAAAGGTGGCCACACACGTGGCGAAAGATCGTTGCACGAAAGATTGTACAATGCGCCACTAACCGTTCAGGGTTGAAACGGCAGATAAGGAGGTAGAAACAATGGATTTCTACCTCCTTCTGCCGATTGAAAACTGTGTATCTGAGCGGTGGGTTACTAGAAGTGGGCAGACTTAACATTTATTGTATTACCCTTCATTTACAGCCTTTCACTGGAAACTAACAAACAGTTATTTCAGAAGGCAACACTTGTCTTACAAGACCCATAGTAAAATCAATAATACTGAAAAACTGAGGGATTGGAGAATTTACATTCACACTAAGAGGAGTTGGTCTAGAGGTTGAGTGAATAGTGTTAAATGTGGGATCCCATGTTAGAGACCGATATTCAATCCCCTGTGGAAATTCCTTATATTTAGTGCAGTTGTAATGGCTGCCTTGGTTGAGTCCTATGGGAGGACTATGTCACATACAAGGAGAAAGTAAAATCTTTGGTAGTCCATAGGAAAGGTATTATTGAGTTAATAAATGTCCAAAGATGTGAAACCTACGGGACAAAAGAAATGGAACTACACCTGTACGAGCAAAAGATAATGATGATGAAGATGATGATGATGAAAGAGAGCTGAAAATCTTTTCGAACACACAAAATTAAAAAAATGACAAGACTTTAGACTGGAGCACTATAATGTTCACTTGACGCAACAAAAAAGTATGGAATGTGCTGTCAGTTGATGATGTGATGGCAGATTCCTTTAATATCTTTAATTAGGGCTTGGATGTCTCAATTTGGCTGGTAAACTAACTGGGGCTTGAATCAGTTTGTGTACATTATATATATATATATATATATATATATATATATATATATATATATATATATATATATATATATATAATTGGACATTGAGCTGTGGACCACGGGTGGCCAGTTGGGCTACTCGTTGTTCCGCAAGCCAACTGACAAGAACGTGCTTCTCCACTTTGGTAGTAGTCACCCTCCAGCCCTTAAAAAATCCCTACCCATCTCACAATTTTGTAGGGTTTTGAGGAATAACTCAGATGAGCGCATAGCGGAAACCCAAATCCTGGAGATGTGGGGGCGCTTTCAAGCAAGGGGTTACCCAGTTTCAGTTTTAACGCAAGCTTTATCAACGGCTCGCTCTCGCTGTAATCTCACTAGCAGGGGTCCCAAGGCACATCCTGGTGTGGTGTTTTGTACTACCTTTAATTCTAGATCTGGCCACATCAGAAATACGATTGGTAAAAATTGGAATATTCTTCAGGCCGACCATGCCTTTAAGAAGGTATTACCC
Source organism: Xenopus tropicalis (assembly GCF_000004195.4). NCBI lineage: Eukaryota > Metazoa > Chordata > Amphibia > Anura > Pipidae > Xenopus > Xenopus tropicalis. The sequence goes on along the minus strand of NC_030678.2, from coordinate 132,665,025 downwards.
AATGCCCCACTTGTTAGCTACAAAAGGGGTATAAATTTACGTGATCTCTTCGTACAGAGTGACCCGATAGCATGTTACCAAAAGAAATCTGGTTCATGGTTGCGTAGCAACAAACCTGGATGCTTTAAATGCCCCAATTGCACCTCGTCGGTATATGACTCCAGGGGCGACTTTTTTACATCCCCATACGGGTAAGCGTCTCACTATAAGACATCATATCACTTGTACTACATCTTTTGTCATTTATTTGATTACTTGTCCCTGTGGTTTGTCCTATATAGGAAAGACTGATCAAACGTTGAGGCTGCGTATGGATGGTCATCGCTCTGCTATTAGTACAGCATTTCGTGATGGGGTGACTAATAAACCGGTGGCAAAACATTTTTTAGAACAGGGCCACAGGTTACCCACCTTTCGTTATATTGCAATCGACCATGTTCCCCTACCCAGGAGGGGGGGTGACCGCTCCCGTTTGCTCCTACAAAGGGAAATATTCTGGATTAAAACTTTAAATACATTATCCCCTTTTGGCCTTAATGAATATTGCTCTTTTTCCTGCTTTTTAAATCAACGCTAGATCTCTGTGGGGTTTAGATTCTAGGGCCCTTAATGTGAGGTGATGGGCCAGAATATAAATGGGAGTTTATGGCCAGTGGTATGCTCATTATAATTCTCCTTATGGTGTTTGATATTGTTTTCTCCTTGGTACAGGGTTTCTTTTCTTTTAATTTTGACACATGACTGGAATGACTTGTGCCATTGGGTGTGGGTTTGTGCTTTTATCTATTTATAGCTTTGATGGTTGTTACATGTTTAAGGTCTTGACAAAGGCCCAAGATGGGGGCCGAAACGTTGACCTATTTCTCCATGTATTAAGTTTTATATAGTTCAATAAAAGCTAACTTTTAAAGGATTCCCAGTGTGCACCGCTATACCTGTGGACTCATATATATATATATATATATTATATTATATACACACAACAAGAACAAACGGAGCACACCCTATTGAAATTCAAATGCCCAGGGTGCTAGCAAAAAAATATAAAGCAAGAGAATGAGCTGCACACACCAAGACTTGGCAAAAATATAATAAGTTTATTTAAGAAAAGAGATCCAACGTTTCGAGCACTAACTGTGCTCTTCCTCAGGAAAAAAACCATCAGGGTTTTTTCCCTGAGGAAGAGCACAGTTAGTGCTCGAAACGTTGGATCTCTTTTCTTAAATAAACTTATTATATTTTTGCCAAGTCCTGGTGTGTGCAGCTCATTCTCTTGCTATATATATATATATATATTTCCATCAAATAGTAAGTACACAGGGGTCAGCTGCAACCCCAAACAAAATTGCAGTAATAATCTCAACCAAACAAACCAACCATTTCCCCAGCTACAGACTGTTACGCTGTAAGATAAGGAGCAGTTTATTTTACAGAGAGCTTGTCTGTGCTGTTAATCGTGGCCATTGATAAATGTGAACCAATAAATTCCCAAGAGTGACTGCTGACTACATTTAGATTTTGCTCTGTCTAGTATAAGAAATAAAAAAAAATCCACAGTATTTCATAATATAAACAATAGGTAAAAAGTATTTTAAGCTCAAGCCCTATTCATAGCACTGATTCATGCACTTTTTCAAATACACTGTGCAATCCTGCTGGCTTCTGTTAAGTTTTTATTTTATCCAAGTGCATGAGGTGCAGGTACAAAAGGGCCAGAAAAAAGTGCCAGGCGATCGCACCAGCAAAAATGCCCTGGGAAGAACAATGGTTATATGAAACTTAGTGGTTAAACTGAATTGGAACTCTGTTGGAATGGTGGAATCATGATCTTTCACCCTTCATTTTAAAAATTTAATGAAACCAGCAAGGAAGCTTTCAAGTCTAATTATGATACACCTAAGCCTGAATCCCTGTCCTATCCAAATCAATACAGAACTGCTCAACATGGGGGGATTAGTATTAAGCATTACTGCTTTTATTATTAAATCCACCAGTTGCTATGAATCCCAATGCAGCATCTTTTCAAAAACATGTTCGCATTTAATGAAATGCCCTGCACCATTTCTATAGCACATCAAAACAGAAGTAAGGTATTTTAGCACTACTGCCCTGTAAATGCTATGGGAATCAGACATGAACTGAAAGGGTCCAAGACAGACTGATGCCAAAATAGCCCAATAGCACACCTATGACTTATGTTTAGTCTCGCCAAACAGAGTCCCAAGCTGTGTGAGGCTTCAAAATGTAAGAATTATTATTTTTAGAGCAATTTATATGTATATCCCACTTCCTACCATACACCAGAAAGTAAATAGCTACCTGGCAAAGTAGAGAGGAATGCAAAAGGAAATTGCCTTTACATCCTTCCAAAATTGAGGCATAACCAAGTTTGTTTAAAACAGGACACTACAACATTTTGAAACGGATACATTTTTTCTAGCATTTCATTCCTTCACTTTTCTGTAAGGAACCAGGCTAGTTACTATGTACATAGTACTAGAAAGCAGGCTAGTTACGATGTACATAGTGAAAAAATAAAATGATGCTCTTTGGAGATTAAAATAGATTTGTATTTATAACACTGCCATCTACAGTTAGGACTGCGATCAAACCAACAAATGCAAGGTTACGTTATACAGATCTCCTGACTCCTGAAATCATTTTGGCTCCAATAAATGAAGGAAATGTTTGCTAAATACATGAAAACATTTTTGGTTAGTGTTATACCGAATATACTGCAACCTTCTTTACAGCATCATTCATTCTTTCAGGTAATTGGGGGATAAGCTTTTAAGAACCCTTAGGGCTGTGACAGATGGGGAGATTAGTCGCCCGCGGCAAATCTCCATTGTCGCAGGCTACTCATCTCCCCGAAATGCCATCCCACCGGCAAGAATATAAATCGCCGGTGGGATGGCATACGCAGCACAGCGATTTGCTGAAATTGCCTTGAAGGAAACTTCAGCGATTTGGGCCCCTCATATGCCATCCCACCGGCAATTTACATTCAAGCCGGTGGGATTGCATTTCGGGGAGATTTGTTGCGCGGCGACTAATCTCCCCGTCTGCCACGCCCCTTAAAGAGAGATGTCATAAGTGGTACAGATGTTCCACATGCATCGGCTTAAAGTATTTTCTAAAGAATAACGCTAAGTAACCAATTTACATTGAGTCATACTTGGGGTAATTAGGATTACATGAAAACAACTGCAAATAATGTGACAATAATCCCATTTCTAAACCTTGGGTGACGAGCATGCCTTAACCCTTAATTTATATGTTCAAGAATGTTGAGGGTTGTGAGCCTTTAACATCAGGGGACCCAAGCTTAAAACAATAACGACTATTTTCTGTACAAGAATAGACTAAATATTCTAATGTATTTACTTTTTATTAAAATGTATTTGTTTTCTTCGACTTTAACAAAATTAATAGACCCATCATTGGTCAAACTACATTTATATGTATGTGTATATAATACACTCAGATATGCACAACCAACAGAATATCCTCTCAAGTGGAAAGTTACAATATATACACACAATCTTGCACTCCCAGATTTTATATCTCCTTTTATGTTTTAGGAAAGACAATCCAAAATTAATATTACCTTTCAGTGAATTCACATTTTGCCCACTTTACATGATTTTGGCTCTGGTTGCTTTAAAAACATAAGCATAAACATGATTGTTTGAGACACTTTGAAAACCCTCAAGCAGGGTTTTGAGGGAAAAAACTAACAAAGTTGAAGTATTTTTTCCCGAGCAGGCTTTTCCCGCTCAAGGAAAAACCATCATCTTAACTAACAAAATTTTTTTTACCTGGAAACCCTGCATGAGTTCTTTACCTTTACACTGGGTTTCCTTTATGTTTGCTCAAGTATTCGTTAATCTGCCCCTTTTTTGTTCAACAGTCTCCAGTTTGGAATTTCAGCAACTGGTTGCTAGGGTCTGAACTGCCTTAGTAACCAGTGAGTGGTTGGGATGAGAGACTGGTATATAATTAGGAGAGGACCTGAACAGAAAGATAAATAGTAAAAAAGTAGTCTTACAAAAATAGTTGAGGGTCAATTGAAAAGTTGCCTATAAATGGCCTTTCTATTACATACTGCAACCTAATGGATTGATGAACTACCCCTATAATAAAACTGCTGAGGTAGAAGAGCAAAACTGCTGAGGCAGAAGAGCAACCTACCACAACCATGAAAACATATGACTGTTAAAGGAGAATGCAAGTCAAAATTTAAAAAGCATACTGCCCAATAGTCCTCCTATTGTTTAGTAAAAACGCCACACTTTTGGCTCACCTAATCAAATATTTACTCAGTCACACTTACTTCACATTTTCTAGAACAGGCAGCCATCTCTAAAAAGGTATTCTCCCTTCCTTTCCCTCCTTGCTTCATACTGCACATGTGTTTCATTCCCTCCCCCCCCTTCCCTCTGCCAGATCAGCTTCTGATTGGCTGGTGGGCATGTGTAGCTCAGAACAGGAGACAGGATCAAGTTACACACATGCTCAGAGAATAGGAAGTCTGCCGCTGGCAGCCTACAGGAAGGGAAGAGAGGTTTCAGTGATGTCACTGTAGTCTTCACACTGCTGTAGGCTGCCAGCACCATATCTCAGAGAAGCAAGCAGGGATCTGGGAATTTACATATGCAGTAAGTACTTAAAAAGAATGCCTTTAGACTTACTTTTAATTTATATTAACCTTTCATTGTCCTTTAAGAAAGTAATAAGGTTTATTTTACTTAGGCCCGTGAAGCATAAGAGTTTGCCACTTATTGCTCACGCAGAAAGTATTGCTTCCCTGGGTCTGTCTGTGCTCCTCACCCACCCAGCACAAGGTGCAAAGCACACGGTCAGCGGGCTCTGTCCAGCCCTGTTCTTACAGTTTGCCATAGAGCAAGTGGCAAGTACATGGTCCCATTGTGGTCTGTGTCATCACTCCCAAACTTTCAAATCATTCAGATGTGAAAGGGGGTGGCAGGCACAGGTACTTACAAGTAGGGGAAATCCTATGTGCCAAAATGGAGTGCAGAGACCTACGTTAATTTTACAAATCAGAAAGGCAGTGAGCACACTGCCCTTCTGTTTGTAAATTACCCCTATAATCTCCACTAGCTGTACCTCAGTAAAAATGAATGGCCACCCTGAAACATTATAGACTATGTCGCACAAGTATTTGACTTACAGATACTTTTGCTCAGCAGTCAAAACATAGGGAGCTGCCCATGATATACACAGTTCTGTTTAAAGCCATGTAAAATCTGCACAGTTACAGATTCAAATTGCTTTTTTTTAGTTGTTTCTTGGTGTGCAGAAATAAGTGATCACATTAAACCTGACAGAAAGATAAATTGTTGCTATGGATATAATGCTGCAGGGAAATTGGGAAGCAGGGAGATGGTCACAAATAACATTAGGATAGGATCTTGTATCATAAATTCCATTCTTAATTGGAGGGGATTCTCTAATTTATGTACTTGTATATAGGTGTTATCTTCCCTGACTTATGCACTTTACAGTTTACTATTACTATTGTAAGCTCCACTTGTGAAGTGACTGATGTGCACAATGTATAATCTTTCTAAAGCACTAAAGAATTTGACAAAGTACACTTCACATAGAATGTGTACTTTAGCAATAGTTTACCTTTCAGAACTGTTTACAGCAATGGGCTATGAAAAATCTAAAATAGCTGTTCCACCATTTCTACCAATGATCAAATAAGAAAAGAAGATGCAAGATTTTATCTTTCAGTATCATTTACAGGAAAGTGGCTTTTCAAAAGCAGAAATAGCTGTGCCACAGTTTTGACTGCTAGCCACAGAAAAAAATGAATTATATTATGTGCCCAGACAGTCAGCAGTAATGTGTGTGGGTTTTAGGGAAAAACTTTTTCTAACATTAATTCTCTAAATACAAATATAGCATGTCATAAACTAAAATACAATTATTATTATTATAAATTTAAAATAAAGGTAGCTCTGTGCTGATTTAGGGTCTTAATTGTATTTTTAGTTTGTACAAAAAAGTATAATTTATATAAACAGAGTGAATAATCGGCAATGATCACAACTCCAGCCTTCCTTGATCTCACATTCCATAACCCATTTGTTAAGCCTTGCCACAAATGGACAAACAGTATATAATCTGATTGGTCAGCCTGTGGCCTTCCTAGTCAGAATGCATAGGAAGTGGATCATGTTTGGCTATAGCTAAACTGTAAGCGATATTACACTTCTCTGTTTCTAGCATGAGTTTCATCTGCCTTTTTGACAGAAAAAAACCCTAAAACATTTGTATATAATGCTGCTGACTTAACAGGACATGTTCTGCTGTGCCCCCCTAGGCTATAGATTAGCCGCATGGTATTTCTAAGAAGCAACTATCCAGCTAGATGTGCCGTTTAACAAAGTTACTTGAGTGAGCTCAAGTGTATTGCCCATTGTAAAACCAAATGGACGTGAAAGATTTGTAAGAAGAGCATGTTCTTTGCTTTTCTAGTTGTTTCATATATCAGCTTACGACAACACAATAGCAAATACATAGCAGCTAAAATTAAAGTCAAGTGAATTATTTATCAAACTGATACCTCTAAGAAACTGATATGACTTGTAACTAAAGTAGAAAAGAATGTTTGTTCTCGTTTTCCTTCAGTACAATTTTAATGAAAGTGATCTGTGCTTTGTAATCTTTATCTAAGTATCAGTAATCCAATTTACAAGGTGATAGTTTGTTTCACGTGAATGCTTGCAAGGTTAAAGGGAAAATATACCCTGTACACAGACAGGTTTTATTTCCTTAAAAAAAACAAGAAAGGGAAAGGCAAACATACTGAAAAGAAGTGGGTACTTTTCACGACAACATGTACTCTATGCTGTGTTGCATGTAAGATTAGAGTTCCAGTGCTGTAGTTTATACATTTCTGGGTTTCACTTTGATCCATGCCATGCGGCATGTTGTCAGTACACAGTAAGGGTTACAACAACAATAAGGTCATAAATTAACAGTAAAAATTTAAAATTCCACAGATTAACCAATTGGTTATTCGTGGAACACAGTGGGTATAGTGCAATGAAAATTGCTCCACCAATAAATCACTTGGCAGCCTCTTGCATTGAGAGATTCTACATTGAGATGTTTGTACAAGGCAGTGCTATAGAACCCATTAAAGCTTTAATTCAGCCTAAATTATGACACTACTTAGATTAATTTTTGGTAAGTGGCATTAATACTCTGTATCATCACTTGAAGTGTTGACTGATATTTTATTCTGTGAACCATGTAAGTATATTCTGCTGTATAAAAAGATGCTATTTAAATACAGCAAATGTAAAATGTAATACGCAATGTCTGCATTACTTGTGGGCGTAAGTGAAAGCTACATAAAGATTTTGGAAATGCTCTGCACAAGCATTACAAGCCTATTCATATATTACCACTAGAAACTAGTTCATTACTTATTCACTGTTTAAAACAAGCCGAGAAGATCACTAATGCAGAAGCGGTATTTAATTACTATAGAAGGCTTAGGGCTCCCTTAGGTTGGTTAGTTTTACTTGTAATGAAACATCATGCTAGGCAGGTATCTCAGATTCAGCTACAATCAAGACAATGAACAATACCATTTACGATATTTTATTTGAGAGGTTCAGGATTTCCATTGTTTACATTTACTTTGTCAAAAGACCATTTTTGACTAAGTAAATACTGTATGTATAATACTTTTAACATAATTTCCTTTCATGTGATCACCTTGAGTCTTGGTGCATAATTTTCTGAAGAAAGGGCAACAACAAATTTCAGTGAATTCATGGTAGTTATTTCCTACTAATGAATATAAGAATTGCTGTGAGAATAGAAAATCAACAGAGGACAAAGGTTCATATTAGACTTAAATGTGACTATTTTTATATTAAATATTTTAATATAATAACAATAATAATAAATATTTCAGATAACTGTTTAAAAACTTAACCTTACACTGAATCAGCCTTATGGTAACTTAGGTCACAGGAGTAGAATGACAACTTCCAGAACACATTATTGATGTGCTTCCCTCTCTCCTTCTCTTTTATTTAATTTCTCTTTTATGTTCCACATGAATCTGTTTCAATGCAGTGTAATGGCAGTACAACAGTTTGAGCAGGAAAATAAGTATATTTTACAGTTATTTCAATATTCAGCACGTTTATGTGGCATTTTAAAAACACCATAAATACAGACAACAATGGAATCGGAGAGACAAAGCAGAATGAGCTGGGCGGTAAGATTGAACAAAAAGAATCAGGAAGTTTGTATGCTGTTTTAATGCAGTTTACTTCCTTGGCTCCATATGCCAACGGATGTGCATCCTTGTAAGAAATGCACCCAATACACCATTAATATGGTAAATTATTGAACATGGACCGTATTGTGGTTTGTGTTTTTATGTTCAATAAATTATCATTATTACAGGAAGATAAAACATATATGTAATAAAAATGGGTAAAACAGTCCGTAGTCTGCATTCTAATTCATCCCAAGGTGTTTTGTGGGCTTACCACAATCTGTTGCCAGAAAATAGAAAAACAGCATTGACAAAAATGTCAGTACACTATTGGTTAACGGTTTGTTTTCATTGGAAGCGGGATCCCTTACCCCAAACAGCCCTAGACTATTATTCCTCCTCTAACAAACTTTATGGTCAGCCGTATGCATACCAGCAGGTAGTGTTTTCCATCTACCAAAATTAAACTTTTCCATTAGATTATAAAATGACATCAATTACTCTGATGTGGTCCAATAGTGGTGCCAACGACTCCAGCCAGCACCGGACACTGCACATAAGTTTTTTTGCCTCAGATAACTATAAACACCCGATGTTCTCTACAAATAGTTCTTGTGCTGCCACTGCTTCTGTAGAAAGCCTAGAACTCAATGACACTGAGAATGTCATTTTAGATAGAGTGTAATTATTATTGCCAAAGTCTGGATACTTTTCACTGTACAGTGTATACACACAAGCATAAATCCATTAAGGTCAGAGTCACATGGAACTTTCAAACCATTTCATTACCCAGGCAGTTAGCAGCTCAATAGGTGGGAATTAAAAACACTACAAAAGTGCAGCCTAATCACTTGTGTGGCAAGCACCTGCATGTATGGATGCACCTGCTTGTTAGTGACACTGTATGTCACACTGAAGACTCAAAAAAGCAATAAAAAAATATAAATACATGTTTAATTATGGTTTATTTAAATAGCATCAGTAAGTTCTGTAGCACTTTGAACTCATTTTTATAACAATTATGGTTCTTACAATGCAAATATATTAAGGGGTTGATTCACCTTCAGGTTAACTTTTAGTATGTTATAGAATGGCCTTTTCTTAGCAACTTTGCAATCCAATGAAGTCTTCATTTTTTATTTTTTTTAATTACTTGCCTCTTCTTTCTCTTTCCAGCTTTTAAATGGGGGTCACTGACCCCCAGAAGTCAAAAATCAATTTCTCTGTGAGGCTATAATTTTATTAATGTTACTTTTTATGTTAAATTGGACCCTAGCAACCAGATAGCTGCTGAAATTCCAAACTGGAGTTTGCAACATCAAACAAGAACTCTTTAAATTTAAATGATTACATTGAGAACTGTAAGGGCTGTGGCAGACGGAAAGACTGGTCGCCCGCGAAAAATCTCCCATGTCGCGGGCGACCAGTCTTCCCGTCTGCCACAGCCCTAAAGGTGACTATGCACAGGCAGATTTAAGATGGTGGCTTATCTGCTGGTTTATGGGCACCGACAGCCTTTTCAATAGATATCTGGCCAAAAATCTGGAAGATATCTATTGAAAAGGTTTGAAAAATCCTATCAGGAGGAGGACCTAAACAGCTCATTGATGCGGTCAACTCTTGACGGCTTGCTTTGCCACAAAACAAGCACAAAACGAGCCAGAGTAGCCATATCAGGCAAAGATCTGCTCATCGGAAGGTGTATGGCCACCTTAAGGAACCAGAAAGCAATGAACAGGTTAAATTAAAGGTAACAGAAACGTAATGCCCTACTAGCAGTTATAAGTGAAGTCAAACAAGTATGTCAAGATAATGTAAAGCATTCCCGGCACTTATGTTTATTTAGAGCACTGCGCCTGAGTGCACTCCACATAATAACATATGCCCTTGTATTGAAGGAAATCCACACTCACGGGTGTTATCTTGGACAAAACCATTAGCAATTTTACATTAACATTTTAAAAATCCGTAGGAACATGGCAGTATTACTGAGGGAGTTTAGACATCAACTTGTATTTGTCATACCCATGTACCAATGTACCCAAGGCACCCCCGTGCCCAAGATTACTTACCTCAGGCAACACAGTTTAGGGTCCTGTTAGATTTTGTCAATCACGCTATGCTGAATGCAATGTGTTCCTTTGATAGGCTCCACCAGGTGCAATCGGCCTATGGAAGGAGTGCACCGCTTACAGCCCAGCATGACTGAAGAAAACAGTGGGGTGTCTGCACAACCCAAATAACCCCTAGTTGATTAAAAAAAATGGATGATATCAGTGTAAAATATCTATGGCGCACAGAATGTGATGTAAACAAAAAAAAGTGCAATAGAGATTATCTACAGCAGGGATCCCCAACCTTTCTTACTCATGAGCCACAGTCAAATGTAGAAAGACTTGGAGAGCAACACATGCATCATTAAAGTTCATGGAGGTGCCAAATAATGGCTAAGATTGGCTATTAGGTAGCATCTATGCACACTATCAGCTTACAGTACGCTTTATTTGGTAGTAAATCTTGTTTTTATTCAACCAAAACTTGCTACCAAGACAGTAGAATACAAATTGGACACAATTGAGGTTTTTTATGGTTTTATTCCACTGAGTTTTTTAGATTCAATGTTTATTATAAACAGGCAAGCTCTGCTAAAACTAGAATCGCTCAAGTACTGTTGTCCCATCAAATTGGAGAAAAGGTTGTCAACTGCCCAACACTATCTTACCCCATTTACTCAAGGACCATTATAAAACAAGCATACCTAGCAGCATTTGTATATATTAATACGCTTACACACAGTTTCTGCCACTTGTTTGGCACGCCAAACTTCCTATTTTCTTACATAAACTAAGAAGCATGGTCTAAACAACAATACTTTATAAATAAAGTATCATCAGTAAATACCATATGTACATATTAACAGTGCTTAACTATCCTTTAGTTTGGTGAGGTTGAATTGGAGTGATTGGGCCAAGGATCAAATCATACTGCAAGCCCGGGATACCAAAAGTTAAAAAATATATTAACACACTGATGTGGATCACACTGCACTGGATTTTCAAACCTGCTTGATAGAAATCTAGGTTATTTATGTCCATAAATAAGTTGGGCAGGCCTTCCCAAGGGTCCAATCCATGGGAAGATAAGCTGCCTTGTTGCTCTGGTAATGCTGACAATTATCAGTAAATAATCAGCATTGTCTATCTTAGTAGCCACAACAAGTAGCTGCTACTAGTACATCTGTGTGTCTACACCCTTAAGCTGGCCATACACGTGGCGATCCGACGATGTTTCGTACGACCATCCGTCGCACGAAACATCATAAGATCCGCCACACACCATTCAGGGCTGAATCGGCAGGTAAGGAGGTAGAAACAATAGGATTTCTACCTCCTTCTGCCGATTCAGCTCTGAAGGGAGAATTTTGGTCAGGCGCCTTCTATGGCGCCCGATCAAAATTTTCTAACTTGGCCGATCGGCGAGCCGACCGATTTCAGCAGCTTCCTGCGATATCGGTCGGCTCGCTGACATGCCATACACGCACCGATTATCGTACGAAACGAGGTTTCGTACGATAATATCGGTGCGTGTATGGCCACCTTTAGGGCCGTGGCAACTTCGGCAATTTCGGCAAATCGAATCTTACCATTTATTTGATTAGAAAATGTATAATACACCACAAACTTCAGCCGCTAGACTGGTATCACTTGAGGATGCACAAGTCAGAGTTACAAAGCATAAGCCAACTACCAAAAAGGCATTGGCCATAAAATGGACATTTGCTTAAAACATTAAAACAGTTGACTGAAGGTCACCACACTCTCTGCAGATAAACTATGCCGATACTGCTGTACTATAAAATGGCAAGTAAAGCTAAAATATCAGTGCACAATTCTTTTCTCAAAACAAACTTCAAACATTGGGTTTACACACAGAAACCCCGGGCATAGTAAATCCTATATCATATGCAAGATTATTTTTCAACCTGCAAGATAAGCACAAAGTTATTACCGACTGCTTTATTAAAATTACACCGTAGGGCTGCTATGCAGATTCACTTAACAAGTACCACCAATGCCTCTAAATTCAGTTTGCCCTAGCCGTTTATTGAATGCCCAAAGTACTCAGAATCCCTGTCCTACATTAGGAAGGTTGATACTAATGCATATAGGTTAGGACTTGATGTGCGCAAAAGAACTGAACATAGGAAACACTGGGCATCTACTAATGAAGAATGACATGGTCACTCTAATATTAATTAACCAGGTTTGCAATTACTTAAGGCTCTAAGTATCTGTATACTATAATAATGAAAGTGCATGGTTCTGTACATGTCCTGTTCTAGGCTAAATTATACCACTGTTACATGGGCACATAGTCATTATCTTTTAGTCAACCATAACTAGACATTCAATCTATACATGTATTTTTTAGCACATGATAAATGTTGTGCACCCACTTCCTTGGTCAACATATACAAACACATCCACTGAACATGCCTGTGTGGAGCTCTGACTAGCAATTGGGATTGTGGATTCCTTTGGGAAATGCACTGTACAGACTGAATGTCAAGATGGATCATGAATGCTGCCTCTATTTATGGTACCTCCTGTGTTTCACAAATCACAAGGTGCACAGGGCATGGGCATGGCTTCTTTCTTTTTGCATTTAACTCTCTAAGCCCCCATATGTACATGCCTTAACACGGGACTAACAAATGTCCACAGGAAATGGCAGTGGCTGGTGACAATGCTAGCAGTACACTAAAGTAGCATCCCTGTCATTTTTTGTAGGCTGAATGTGCATTTTTTGTGGGCACTTTCTAAAAGTAAAAGGGGCAATGTGCTAAATGCGCTAAAAAATGTATTAGTCTTGTAACTCATGCCAACAAATCAGCAGGCAGCATTTACTGGTTTGCGATTTGAAAACACGCATGGGTTACTGTACCTGGTCAAACTTTAGACTATATCTTATACCATATAAGTATGCAGCAAAGTGGGCAGAATCAGGGAAGTACAGAATTATGTCAGTACATAAAAAAACATGTACATAAGAATGGTCTGTATGTACATGAGTGCAGTGCTTAAAGGGAACACTGGCAGCAGCACAGGCACATATAGGCATTGCCAGCAGCTAACACCTGTAAGAATTCCCAGGAGTTAACCGTACACTCTTGCAGGAAATCACAGCTGCAGACAGTACACAAGCAGCTGACAGGGACAGACCCATTCCAGGAACACCCAGCCAATCAAATCACAGGAGCTGGTAGCCACAAAGAGTATGCCAACATTAAAATCTTGATCCCACCAACAGACAGCACCCAGGAAGAACCCACCACAACAACATAATCGTAGAGTGGATGGTAGCATCTAGCAGTACCCAATTAAAGCCAACTCCAGCAGCTGGCAACTTAAAACTGTTCCCATGCCAGGCCTTTCACAATGACTAGAGCCATGTGCCTAAGCAATAATGATAACAAGCTATAGCAGCCCTCATGTGCAGCCAACTTCATCAGTTGCCAATGCACATTGGCACTAATTTCTGCCCAGGGCCAGAGCCCACCTGTAAGGAAAAGCAGCAGCAAGAGCCAATGCCAGAAGCAGGCAGTGCACACAGGTTGCCAGCAGCGCACACAAGTAGTCAGCCCTGGTGGGCAGAAGTGCCTGAGGGCACAGGAACTTTCAATGCACAGAGCAGGGCATTCGGAAACAGGCATTGTGGGTAACAAAAGCATCTCTTACCTTGCTGCGGAGTTGCCCAGAGGTGGACACTTTGCGAATGAGTTTCTGCGGCCCCTCATGCTCCCCCTCGCTGTCAGAGGACTCATCTCCCGCAGGAGCTCCAGGGGCCACCGCAGGCTCCCTCATTGAACCCGACATCTTGTCGCACTCCTGCTGGGAAAAAACAAAGCAGTCCGTGTCAGCCAGGTTCCCTACACCCCTTTTACCGGCCGGGGGCACAGCGAAGCGCCTGGCCGCCATCTTCGACCGACACCGCCCCCATTCCTTCTCCCCCCGCCCTTAACTCAACCCACGTACCGAGTTCTGTCCAAACTTGTACCGCCTCTTCAGTCATTAGCCACAACCCACAGCTCAAAATGCCACCACCCAGTTACCGCCCCCACAACCTCAACCGAGCCAGATTACCCCCAACTACCCCGCCCATCGCCTACCTCCCAGACCTTAGCCCCGCCCCACACACTGAGCACAACCTCCCAATCACCCAGCCACGCCTCCCATTGCCCGCCCTTAGCCCAATGATATCAACCGCGCCCAGAGGGCATGACAAGCCAATGTGCGGGATATAAACCCCTCCGGAGGGGACATGTACTATTCCATCCTCCCAAGTTACCGGCTCCCCGCCTCCCGCCCCACCCATCACATGTCAACAGGCTCCTGTCAGCGGTAGGAAATGATCAAATCTACAGGATCGCCCCCTGTCTCTCCCGGGTATCTATGGAAATGAGCTGCGGGTCTAAGTATCCCGCTTGGCCAATGAAATGGCAGACGTCGCGTCTAAAAGAAGGATGAGCGCAAGCTAAGGTGTAACTGGCGCTAATACATGTATGTAGCACTACAGCCCCTTAGGAGACGGATGTGCAACCAATGGCTATTCACTCGGGGAGCAGGAGCACGGCATCATTCGCTCTTACCTGCCCATGTGAGTGTCATATTTAGGGTTAGGAATCAATATTGCAAAGCATTATGCACATTGACTTCATGGCACAGAATGTCATAGCGCTGCTACTACTGCTGCCTGTTAGATCTGTTTCCAAATTAAAGGCAAAATATAAAATACCTGAATAGCAGGAAACATGGGGAGGAGCAACTCAATTTGTTAAAGGGAAAATAACAAATGCTTAAAAGATTATTACCATTATCCCAGCGGACTTAAGGATACAGGCGATGTCGCCAAGCGAGCGGATCTTCTCCCTATATCCCCAACTATGGGTGGGCGATATCGGGAGATTCCAGGCTAATTTGATAGTTTGGCCCTGGGGCCGCGGACCAGTTACGAGTCGTGGACGGCATGGCAGTGGGCCGCATCAGTTCCCGCAGCAAAGAAAAACCACGCGACGCACACCTAAACGAGCTAATGAACGCGTGCATAAAGGAGCGATGAAGCCCGTCGCATGTATATAACGCGTACAGCCCCCCTAGCGCGTCACATGTATAACGCGCCTGAAGTTCACACCACGCCAACCCCTCTCCCCCCGATCCGTGGAAAAATGTTTTTGCCTCCTACCAGGCCTTGGCGCTAAAAAGGTTGGGGACCCCTGGTCTAAGGGACTGATATCGGCAGCTAGAATCAGTCCATGTATGGGGACCTTAAGGGGCCTATTTATTAAAGTGTGACAGTTACGAAATACAAAAAATTAGTATTTGTTCAGACTGTGCATAATTTTTGCGACCTTTTCGTATATATTTGCACAACTTTTTCGTACTTTGCGATAAAATTTGTGCGACAAAATTGTATTGTCATGCCGAGTACAAAAGTTTCGGATTCATTCAAGCTTTGGTATCGTGACTTTCCTTGGGCCAGGTTGGAGCTGCAGAGTGCCATTGAGCCCTATGGGAGACTTTCCTTGGGCCGGGTTGGAGCTGCAGAGTGCCATTGAGCCCTATGGGAGACTTTCCTTGGGCCGGGTTGGAGCTGCAGAGTGCCATTGAGCCCTATGGGAGACTTTCCTTGGGCCAGGTTGGAGCTGCAGAGTGCCATTGAGCCCTATGGGAGACTTTCCTTGGGCCAGGTTGGAGTTGCAGAGTGCCATTGAGTCCTATGGGAGGCTTCCAAAATCATGCACAGAAGGATCAAAGTCGGAATGGTTTTCCCGCTGTTTACGATCGTCCGGATACAAAAATTTTGTGACTTTCGGATTGCCAATACGATATTATTGCGACTAAAGGTGGCCATACACGTGGCGATCCGACGATGTTTCGTACGACCATCGGTCGCACGAAACATCATAAGATCCGCCACACACCATTCAGGGCTGAATCGGCAGGTAACGAGGTAGAAACAATAGGATTTCTACCTCCTTCTGCCGATTCAGCTCTGAAGGGAGAATTTTGGTCAGGCGCCTTCTATGGCGCCCGATCAAAATTTTCAAACTTGTCCGATCGGCGAGTCGTCCGATATCGGCAGCTTCCTGCGATATCGGTCGACTCGCCGACATGCCATACACGCACCGATTATCGTACGAAACGAGGTTTCGTACGATAATATCGGTGCGTGTATGGCCACCTTAATACGACTTTTTCGTGATATTTGCAATCGTCAGAAATTATCGTATCTAATCCAAATTTTAACCAGTTCGGGATTCGAACTTGTACTTTGATGAATCAGCCCCTAAGTGTGCTGCAATTCAGCATAAAAACTTTTCAAGACATCCATATTTGTATTATACAAAGAAAATCTAAAGAAAAACCCATACTGGCACCTCCCCACTTAGCCATTACTAAATGCTTGTCGAGAAAGCAGAGTTTGATACTATAAAATGTAACTTTTAATAGTCTACATCAGTGCTGTCCAACTTCTGCGGTGCCGAGGGCCGGAATTTCTCTAGCAAACATGGTGGAGGGCCGCTAATGGAAGCCAGTTTTGACCACTCCCCCTTTTAAACCACACCCACTTCAAACCACACCTATTTTTTCACAATGTTGGTAGTGCAGCAAAAACCCAAATGCTTGGTCCTTACCGTGGGGATATCAACCGCCAATCATATGTGAAAGAATTATATTATGTCATATTAAGATAGATCCTTAAATCCATATGCCTCCTCCTCCTCCCCAGTGGATAGCACAGCAACCCCCAGCATATAATTACACACCTTAGGGACCATTTAATGGCTATTTCCAAACAAACCCCTGCCAGTTTCACCTCCCACAGGCAACATAGGGCAGGCAGAGTATGGCACACACAGGCAGCATAGGTCAGGCAGAGTATGGCACACACAGGCAGCATAGGGCAGGCAGAGTATGTAACACACAGGCAGCATAGGTAGGAAGAGTATGGCACACACAGGCAGCACTCTGCCTGTCCTATGCTGCCTATGTGTGCCATACTCTGCCTGCCCTACCCTGTCTGTGTGTGCCATACTCTGCCTGACCTATGCTGCCTGTGTGTGCCATACTCTGCCTGCCCTACTCTGCCTGTGTGTGCCATACTCTGCCTGCCCTACTCTGCCTGTGTGTGCCATACCCTCCCTGCCCTATGCTGCCTATGTGCCATAATCTGCCTACCATATGCTCCCTGTGTGTGCTATACACACAGGCAGCATAGTCCAGGCAGTACCTACAATGTCTGAGGTGTGAACAGGGGAAAATGTGGGTGATTACAGCCTGAGCCTGAGGTGAGAACACTGCAGGGGTTGAACAATGGAGGGATTAAAAGGTGTGAACAACACAGGGGATTACATGTTTAAACAATACAGGGGGATTACTGCCTGAATCTGAGGTGAGAACCATGCAGGGGGCCAGTTAATCTCAGTACTGATACCATTTAAATCTTACACAAGAGTAAGCCATCAAAGCAGCCAGACAGGTGGGGGGCCACACAGAGGGGGGGGTCGCGGGCCGCCAGTTGGACAGCACTGGTCTACATTAAAAATAGCTATTCAGTCCAATAGACCAGAAAACAGAAACCCCATAAGGTTACAAACCCTGCTCCGAGACATTGATCATGTGTGGATCTATTATTGCAGAGACTAAGGCTAATGCCACACAAAGCATATGGCGCATATTTTTGGCAACCCGAAAAATGCTTGCTGAAAAAACGTTCCATACACTTAAAACTCCCCCTACCTGTGCCTGCACCCGAATGAATGGAATACACTCTGGTGCAGGCACATGTAGCCAATATCCACATAAAAACACGAGAAAATGCAGTCTTGTGTTTTTAAAGGAGAAAGAAAGGTAAAAACTAAGTAAGCTTTATCAGAAAGGTCTCTGTAAATACAGCCATGTGCACTCACAGAAATGCTGCACTGACTTCTCTGTGAAAAGATTTCTTGTGTTGGTAATTCCTGTGTCAGAGACACGCAGCTTTCTGCTGTCTCCACTCTCCTGCTCCCCCCTCCCTCAAGAATGCTATGAACTCACTCCCCCCCTTTAGGAATGTGGATCTAAGCCAATCAGCAGGAAGCTGACTCATAGGGGCCCATTTACTTACTCACGAACCGGCCGAATGCGTCCGATTGCGTTTTTTTCGTAATGATCGGTATTTGGCGAATTATCGTGACTTTTTCGTTGCCATCCGAATGTTTCGCAAAATCTGGCGATTTTTTCGTAGCGTTAAAACTTGCGCGAAAAGTCGCGCCTTTTTCGTAGCCATTCCGAAAGTTGAGCAAAATGTTGCGATTTTTTCGTGGCGTTCGGATTCATTCAAGCTTCAGTATGGTGACTTTTCTTGGGCCAGGTTGGAGCTGCAGGGTGCCATTGAGCCCTATGGGAGACTTTCCTTGGGCCGGGTTGGAGCTGCAGAGTGCCATTGAGCCCTATGGGAGACTTTCCTTGGGCCGGGTTGGAGCTGCAGAGTGCCATTGAGCCCTATGGGAGACTTTCCTTGGGCCAGGTTGGAGCTGCAGAGTGCCATTGAGTCCTATGGGAGGCTTCCAAAATCATGCTAAGTCTGAAAGTTTCGCCCGCCGCTTACGAGCGCTCAATATGAAAAAGTCGCGACAAGATACGAGCGAATCGTAATGGCTACGAAAAACTCGCGTTTTTCGTGAAACTCGTATTGGTAACTAAAAAGTCGCGACAATTTCCGAAAAGTCGTAAAGGCGCCGAAAAAAATCGCAAAAAATACGAAAAAGACGCAAAATGTTCGTTTTCCAATCGAAATTTTTCCAATTGAAATTTTTCCAATTCGGATTCGAATTCGTGTCTTAGTAAATCAGCCCCATAGTCTTACTAACTGAGCATGTTCACTTGGTCTGGGTGTCTGTGCAGGAGCGAGGCATTATGGGAACTTTTGTTTTGTTGTTTTTTCTTCCTGTTTGGCTTCTGATCTTCTGAACAGGTGAAATATGGGGAGACTTAAGGGAACTATTGAGACAACTGAAGGTATGCCTGCAGCTTGAGATTAACTCTTTTTCCTTCTCCTTTAAGCGGATATAAGCTACATATTCAATTCATTTTGGTGCAGGCACAGGTAGGGGGAGTTTTAAGCATATGAAGCGTATTTTCGGCAAGCGTTTTTTGGCTTGAAGAAAATATGCGCCATGTGCTTCGTGTGGCAATAGGCTAATGCCAGACGTGGCATTTGGCGTATATTTTCGGCAACTGGAAAATTGCTTGCCGAAAATAGCGCCATATGCCTCCTACCTGTTCCTGCCCCCGAATGAATGAAATACGCTCGGGTGCAGGCACATGTAGCCGATAGCCGCCAAAAAAAACACAAGACTTAGTATCTTCGGCGGATATCGGCTACATGTGTCTGCACCCGAGCATATTTCATTCATTAGCGTGCAGGCACAGATAGGAGTGTATAGCAGTATTTTCGGCAAGAGGTTTTCGACTGAAATAATCTAGGGCAGGGTAGAGTCAGGTGGGCTCAGCCTCACCTCTATCCCTGCCTCACTAAGGGAAAGTAAAACAGGTCAACAGTAAAACACTATTCTCCCCTGGTGTCCCGCTAGCCCTCAAATGTATTGCTGGCTCTATATTGTGCTGTTGCTCACACCTCACACCTGCTGCTGCTATTGTTGTTTGCCCCCAAAAAAATGTTGCAATAAAGGCATTTTAATCTACAAAGACAAGAGGTGCTGTTCCTGTTCTTCTGTACCTGGATGTGCCGATGGAAAGTGGCCATTGGGGAACCTGCACTACTTCTAACTAATCACAAGGCTTGGTGCTGACTACTACTCTCCAAGTTGCTCACACCTCAGTCACATCTGGTGCCGCAAAGTACGATTCGATCACTATTTGTTTGTAGATTACTATTTTAACTACCTGGCACACCACTAGTGTTGCACTGCAAATCCCTGCATATGGGGTGGTGAACTCAAACTTAAGGTGCCCATACATCTTCAGATCCGCTTGCTTGGCGAGCGGATCTTCTCCCGATATCCCCCACCTACAATTGGGCGATATTGGGAGAATCCAGGCTAATTAGAACAATGGGTATAGGCAAAGTCGGTCCGGGGACCACATCCCGATCCGACTAGATTTTTTAACCTGCCCAATCGATATATGCCCGATTTCAGGCCAGATATCGGTTGGGCAGGCCCGTCGGTAGTGCCCATACACGTGCTGATTAGCTGCCAAAACGGTCTAAGGGGCCGATATCGGCAGCTACAATCGGCCTGTGTATGGAGACCTTTAGTTTGCAAATCCATATTTGTATTGTCTATTCTGTACAAATGGGGTTGAATAATTTTGTGCTAGGGGAAGTGGGGTTGGATAAAGGGGACCTATCACCAACACATAAAAAGCTGTATAATTAAACCCATTTTTTTAATTAAATCATCAATACCTGTAATAAATGTATTTTAAAATCTGAACTGTCAATCATATATTGCCTGCCCCACTTCTATGCCTGAGGGATACAGGCAGGACAGGCAATACATGACTGACAGATCAGATTTTTAATTACAATTAATTTCACTTTCAATTTATCACTTCCTGGATGTCACCTATATGTGGTATACAAAAGATTCTGGGGTTGTACAAAACTTTCCTGGATATCAGGGTCTACAAAACAGTACCTGCCTGCTTGCTGTGATTGTAAATTAAGAGACTGAAGGAAACAAAATTGAAATCATTAACTTAGTGTAGGTAAAGTTTATTTTAACTGACTTACACAATAGAAAATGATTTGGAATTATTTCTTAGGGTGACAGGTCCCCTTTAAGAAACAGGAGGTGAAAAAGCTTCCCCACTAATAGTTCCTGATTGGCTTGTACAAGTGAGCAGATGATCTGAGTACAATCACTTTCCACGGTTATTTGCTAACCAAATTATTAGGCTCACATGGGGTCATGTTATTATAGGAATGATTCCTAATGGCTATCTTAGTGTCATTTGTTTCACTGCTAAGAAAGCAAGTTACAGACTACAATAAGCTCTATGTTGCCATCCACTGGAAAAATCCTGTATATTATTTCCACATTTTAAAAAAATTAATTTATATAAGGATTATATCCTAAAAAATATGCATTCATTGTATTCATCAACTGACATTTACCCATTCTTAATAACACTAAACCATAGGTGGGTATTTGACTATATCTAAAGTTAGCAGGTTTATTTACTTTGATTCATTTAAAGTTTTGTGTGTAGCACATGTTATACATAAGCACACAAAAGCACATGACAAATGGCTGGGAATCTAATGCAAACATTAAGTGGGGAGACAAATGGAGGGGAGTAGGAGAAGTAAAGTCAGAACAAAATGAGAAAAGTCTAGTTATCTTGCTAAATTTAGAGTCTGGGAGTCAACAGGAGTGCCTAGCAGTTCATTAAAGCCCATATTTTGGATTCATTCCCTTAAGCCAAAGTCTCTGCATCCTGTCACAACACAGTTGGGCTGATTTACTAACACTGATGCTAAACTGCACCAGTTTCTACCCATAGAAACCTCATTTCTTACAATATTCGGTGCGTGTGTGGTGGCTCGAAGAGGCGCCCGATATTGCTGAAGGCTGCGAATATCGGTCGACTTGTCGATCGGCCAGATTAAAAGATTCTGATTGGTGCCACTGAAGTCGCCCGAGCAATATCTACTTTCTGGGCTGAATCGCCAGGTGGAATTTCTATTGTTTCTACCTCCATATCTGACAGTTCATCCCTGAACATCAGTGGAATGTGGGAACGATCTTTCGTGTGACCAATGGAATTGCTATGTGTATGGTCACCTTAATTCTTCATCCATTCTTTCTTCACATTCTACATCAGTTCATTTTTGTTTTCAGACCTCCTCCATTGCTCCCTTAAAAATTTATCTGACCAGTTCTAGGGTTAGAGATACAACTATTATGTGTTTTTATGGTTAGGGTACAGAGAACCCTATCAGTGAAAGAAATGAGATAAGTAAAATCGAGAAACAAGGAAGGATGGAGGTAGCAAAGAGGATTAAGGAGAATGGATAGCCCTCTGCGGCAAATTAGAGAATCTTAGGATGGGGTTTTTTGGCATTACATAAAAAGACTTCCATTCAATCTCAGAACAGAAGTGTGTAATCCTGTATACATATATTTAACAGCACAATGTTATTTTTTAACATCCACTTCCCACAAGTATACTTTCCTTGTTGCTTCACATTTTGTGTTTAGATCACGTTAAAAATAATTAATGGCACCCCTTTTGTTTTCAAGAGGTTTCCGGGGCTGCAAAAGAAAATTAACTGATTGCACAACACTGTATTTATGAAGTCAATCGGGAATCCAAAGCAGGTATTGTTTACCTTTGTTATATTGTTATATCATCAACAACAGCGATTGTGTACTTAAGGCAGAGCCAAAAGAACAAATTAGTGTGGCTCCTTTCTCATGAACACTGAATGAGTGATTTCACCACACTTGTTTTCATGAAGGCAATTAAAGAGGTAGTGTATTGTATGTGACAAAAGACCAATATAGAATAGGAAAGCAAGTGATAAAATAAGAATAAGATATTCTATAACATGCTAGAATTAAAGGTGCATATCACCTTTAATTCCATATAGCATCACTTGTTACTGCTGTCACATTTTCCATCCATTTGTTTAAATTCAAGGACACTGTAACTCCACTCTTACCATCATTACTTTTAACCAAAGCCCATTTCCTCTTATCAGTAATATAAGCACTGTTGTCTTACATAACTATTTCTAGCTCCTGAGGTATTATATAGCATGTGGCCATAAAACTGTACACCCTGCATCTGTTTGCTCACATCACCATAAGGATGAGTGCATTAACAAGTCCTGACTCTTTCACTTAAAACATATCTCTTGCTTACTTGAAAGCTAGGCCATATGAAAGAAAAAAACCCGAAATATGACCAGGGCACTAATAATGTGCCAAATGTATCAAAAGAGAAGTAAACCCCCCAAAGACAAAAGCCCTGCTCCCTCCCCGCAGAGTCTATTAGATGCAAAAGCGTCCCTGTTTGGAAAGCTGACCTATAAATGCAGAGTAGTGCAGCAGATCTTATAGGTTCCATCTTCTGCATCTTTGGTAAACAGATTAACAGAGCTTTCTGACGCATGCACAGTTGGACCAAATCCCCATGCACAACTGCGCATGCGCCTGAAAGCTCAGTGTTGGTGAACTGGGAAGTATTCTGTGCTAGACTGCATCTGGAGGGCAGCTTTCTAGACAGGGACACTTTTGCATCTAAGATGTATATGCCTGATTTCTGTGAATAGGTAAAATAAAATAGCTTTCTCTAGTGATCAGTGGCCAAACCATAATCAAAAAATTGATTGGTTTTATTGATCAATACAATGGAGCAGAGTACAGGTATGGGACCTGTTGTCCAGAATGCTTGGGACTTTGTTTTTCTGGATAAGGTGTCTTTCCATAATTTGGATCGTTATAACTTAAGTCTACTAAAAAATAATTTAAACATTAAATAACCCAATAGAATTGTTTTTGTGCCAATATGGAAAATAGATCAATGTGGGTTGATGCATAAAAGTTACCATGTACAAGGAATTGTTTTATTATTACAGAGAAAAGAGAAATTATTTTTAAAAGATTCTATGGAAGATAGCCTTCCCATAATTTGGGACTTTCTGGATAAAGGGCTTCTGGGTAATGGATCCTATACCCATATTTTTTAGGCCAATGATTTTTGAAGTCAAGCGTATCCAGTAGGGGTTCTGTTTTTGCAGTTCTTAAGAAAATAAATAAGACAAATAAATCCTTTGTTCTCTTACAAATAGATCAAGGGTGGATACATACCTCCCAACTGTCCTGGTTTTGCATGCAGGGTCGGACTGGGCCACTGGGGCATTGGGAAAAACCCAGTGGGCCCTGATGGCCCAGACCCAATCCCCGTGCTCCCGCGAGCCACTGGTATCCCTCCCCCAACTAGGGTTGTCACTTCACCCCTTTATTACAGGCTACATATTGAATCAACATTCTGGCTAGTTAACAATTATTGTAAATGCATGCTTGTAAATTAATTACTAACCAACCATGCAGGATGTTAATTCCATATGAGGCGCTAAAGGTGATTTACGCACACTGGGGGAGGGGGTCGGACAGTGGTGGGGGCCCCTGTGGGAGGGTGTGAATGTGCCCATTGGGGGGTGCAAGGGCCCCTGAGGCAGTAGCCCCAGGGGGCCCTGCACCAGTCCAACCCTGTTTGCATGGGACATTCCCAATTATAACAGCTCAGCCCACAGTCTCAGATTCTTATTGAAAAGTACCTCATTTCCATTTGATCTCCTGCACTGAACGGCAAAAAAGATACAATATTTCTCAAACTTAATTAGATAAGTAGGCTTTTGGCAGAGAGCCCAGAATACTCACCTGCACTTAGATACAATTGTAACTAATAAGCTAAACAGGTCTCTGGGGGTGAAACTGAGAATTGCATCTTAAAGGGCAATTTCACCTTCATTAGCAAAATTGTAATAACACATAAAACAAAACCCTCAGAAATGTGTTCAAACTTTACATAACCTGACAAATTTTGTAAAATGGGAGTGGTATTTATGGGCTATGGTCACAAAAGTGGGAATGGTAAAAAAAAATTCACTGCGCTACACATGCAGGTCACATGCCACAGTGGCCAACCATTCAGTCCACTAGCAAATCATAGGTGCAATGATAGTAAGTATTGGCTGGGTATGCCAACTTTCATTTGCCATATTTTTTTCGTTTTTAAACTTCCCTTCCCAAAAATATACACACAGATAGAAAGTTGCTTATAATAACATTTTCTTTCATCAGGAAAACTTTTAAATTTCATATTTCAGTGAAAATTCTGCCGGGTAGAAAAAAAGTATGTTCCTCCTAGCCTGCCCCCACCTCGCCCACCAAAATAAAAAAATTTCAGTGTTTGAAGAAGCCCACAGTCCTACTGGCTTCTGTAAAAAGTGTTTTATTATGGCGAGTGAGATCGGAGGCAAGTTTTGTGGAGGGAGCAGAGACAGGCAGCCTATAAGAATGCCTAGAAGTACACCCAGCAAACATCTAGGTGCTGGGGAAGACACTGCATTTTATACAGTAAAACTTTAGATATTTTTATTTGCTAATTCATTTACAAATAATAAAACAAAACAAATAATCTGCCAGTTCGAAAAGCATTGATCTTTCTAAGATGTAAGGAATAGTTGCCAGTAAAGGAGATATATTATTTGCACATTATTATTGTTCAGTTACATTATAATCTAATAAAATCCTCTTAGCAAGACATTATGTTGAACTTATGGGTTTAAAAAAAGGTTTCAAAAACTTCTTTAAATGCATTTATACTGCAATAAATAAGAATGCATATCATATCATGTCTCGGTAATGGCCAGGTATTAACGGAAAGCAAAATACACGGAGCAACTCCAAACATCGCTGCATAAAAGCTGCTTTTGAGAAAGTGGCGTGACGCCACGAAACGCGTCAAGCGTATAATCCCCATTTTTTGGGACACTCATATGTATTTTAAGTGATTACAATAAACGGTGATTTTATGCAGCGATGTTTGGAGTTGCTCCGTGTATTTTGCTTTTCGATGGATCCTTGCTGTCTGGGTGTCAGCAACACGTTTGAGCATGAACAGAGCTGACCGGTAAGTGCTCCCGTGATATGTTTTTGCAAGGTATTAACGGAAACAGGTAGAAGTACAGTTAGTCCTTGTTTTAGAGAGCTTGAATAGTAATAGTACAAGGGCAGTGTTTAACTGGCCCACCAGGAAAACTACCGGTGGGCCCAGGTGTAAGTGGGCCCCCCTGCTCCAGACCATTTGGCCTGTTTCATGGTCGTTCCCTATTTGTGAATGGGAAGAAAGAGGAGAAATAGAAGCTAGCATGTAAATAAGAGAGACTAGGAGAATAAAGACGTTGGGTGAGGAAACGAGGAAAAAGAGTTTGGAAAGTGGGCCTAGGGTCTAAGGCTTTCTGGTGGGCCCCTGGGTTCCCAGTCCAACACTGTACAAGGGTGCATCAGCCACAAGACCTGGTGCTTAGCTAGCTGGATCTTTTTGTTACATTCATGTTATCAAGAGAATCCAGTTCAATTATCCTTTTGCTTTTCTTTCCCTAATATGCCTAGTAGACTTAGTATTTGGTGAATATACTGGCACAAGCTGTCAATGTGGGCAGTCCTTAACATAAAAGATCAGAATTTGTTTTTGTTGCAAGAACAAATGATATATGGATATTTGTGTAGCTTTAACACCATGGCCAATGTTTCGGCAGTTTAACATTTGTACAACAAAACTATTGCTATAAAATTAGAAGCCAGGCATGCTTAGTTTTTGAGAAGAATATTTGTCATCCAGATATATGCTTTTTATGTTTCAGGGGAAAGAACCAAGCTTTTGACTACATGGCACAATGCCACTTTGGCTCTGGCAAATAGAGGGCCAAATACATGAAACAAGGAAGTGTTTTGCAGTCATACATAGCCTATTGTTGATTATCAGGAATTAAAAATAAGCAATTAAATAGATGAGCAACAGGGAATATACTTCCTCATTGCAGCTTTTTAGAAATCCATTTCCAAGACACCTTCTGAACAAATTTGAATTGACACAGCTCTAATTGTATTCACTGTGCCCAGATCTGAATTCACAGGAGATGGAGTTTCCTGAATACTCTAATTTTCTTGGCTACCCAATTAGGCAAAATAACACAGAGGTAACGACGGAGGCTCTAAAACACCAAAATCCATTCACCCCTACCCCCACTCACTTGAAAGAGCCACAATTCCTGACAAGTGCTTGCACAATGGCTAATGGCTTATTAGCATTTAATTTAGATGCATTATGTGTGGCTGCACTCATCTATTTCTCGGTAGTATGTACCTTAATTGCAAATTAGCATGTGAATGATATTATATGCATCCTGTCCTTAAGGAGCAAGAACTATAAAGATAAATATGATGTTTCAATATACCAGAGTTATAAATATTTTGGAAAACATAAATTATTCTAAATTAATAAGGTACAAACTGTGTTTTTTTCACTGAATTTGCTTTCCCACCACCCAGGTCCTTACCCACACCCGGTTTCTGCATTAGGTTACTAGACCTTGGGCAAACTTTGCACTTTTTATTACCCTATCTTATAGTTGGCTACTAAAGGTGATCACCACCATGCTTCTCATTCTATCAGTACAGTAAGAGCTAGAACATAATCTGTTTTCAGCTGAAATAAAACTACAAGACAAACAATAATGAATCTTTGTGATGCTCAACAGTTCTACCTCAATAGGCTTTGTTTGCTTTACATGGTTAGATTTGTTTGGGAAGCCAACACCTTTGTACAATTCTGTTTGTACATGTCACTCAGACTGCTGAGCATGCAAGGAATTTTTGCTTTGCTTACAGAATAACAGAAAAGTGATGGGATGAGGCCAATTGCACAAAATATCATATATGTCTGATCAGTTTCTCTGTAAAATGTTTTACAAAGGAAACAGTTGGCAGATCTTATCAACAGTCTCTGGCTGACTTCTTCTCAACAAGCCCTCTCAGAAGTCCAAAAATCAGGGTCATATTAGTTCATAGCACCGTACAGATGTATAAATATAGCAATAACCCCTCTTAACGGGGGGGGATTTTATTGAATACTCACCTTTATGATTGCTTCTTAATCAACTGAAACAAATGTAACTAGGCCTGGGCAAGAATGGTTGGTTGCAGGCAGGCAGTGAATCCTGAGGACCTTTATGCATGCACCAATTAAACACTCATTATAAATAGGCCCAGTGTAAAATAAAAACTAAATTAAGGCACACTGTATTCTAGCTTCCAGCAATTTGCATAAAAAATCAAACACAAGTACTTGCAGAGGCACAGAGCCCTTGCTTCCACAGTGAAATCACAGATTGTGTGACTGTCTGAGCTTTCCTGTGTGCAAGTAGCAACTCGCCCAGTTGCGTAGTTAGACTTTCAATGCAAGTCTATGGATGCAAGTACTCAACAGCAGTGTGCGCATATATCCATTCAAGTTAATATGAGAGATGTCTGAATTACTGATATTGCATACATAATGCAAAAAATGCCATAAAACCTATATCTTTAACGAAACACAAGTATGATATATATATTCATGCAGGATCCAGTAAGCTGGAGTAAGTACATTTTCTTGCATTGAATACTTCTTGGTCAGAAGGCTCTTAGACTTAAATAGAGAATCAGACACAGGGTATTTTGATAAATGGGCAAATGGGGCAATTGTCCATCAGACTTTAATCTGCTATAACTTTTAACCAAAACATTCCCCCAAAGATGGCAGGCCCATTTGTTTTGTGAAACAGATTAGATCTACTCACAATAATTTTTAAAAATTAGAATCATTCACATAAACAGCAGGAAGTGATCTTCCCATAATTCCAAGCTTTCTGCAAAATGTGTTTCTGGGATGCCTATACCTGTACCAGCATTCACTGCTGTACAAGAGATGGAAGCAAAAGCAATAAAATCCCAATGTAAACCTACATTGATAATAAAGTAACTGAAGATGTATATACCTTAGATCAGTGCTGTCCAACTTCTGCGGTGCCGAGGGCCGGAATTTCTCTAGCATACATGGTGGAGGGCCACTAATGGAAACTAGTTTTGACCACTCCCCTTTTTGAAACCACACCCACTTCAAACCACACCTATTTTATCACAATGGTGGTAGCAAAGCAAAATCCCAAATGCTTGGTCCTTACTGTGGGGATATCAACCATCATTCATATGTGAAAGAATTATGTTATGTCATATTAAGATATACCCTTAAATCCATATGCCTCCTCCTCTCCTGTGGATAGCACAGCAACCCCCAGTACACCTAAGTACACCTTAGGGACCATTTAATGGCTATTTCCAACTGCTAACTCCCACAACAAACCTCTGACAGGTTGCTGCCTGTGTGTGCCATACTCTACCTGCCCTTAGCTGCCTGTGTGTGCCATACTCTACCTGCCCTACCCTTCCTGTGTGTGCCATACCCTCCCTGCCCTATGCTGCCTGTGTGTGCCATACTCTGCCTGCCCTTAGCTGCCTGTGTGTGCCATGCTCTGCCTACCCTATGCTCCCTGTGTGTGCCACACAGGCAGCATATTCCAGGCAGTACCTACATGGGTACCTACAGTACCTATGTCTGAGGTGTGAACAGGGGAACAATGGGGGTGATTACAGCCTGAGGTGTGAACACTGCAGGGGTTGAACAATGCAGGTATTAAAAGGTGTGAACAACACAGGGGATTACATTTTTAAACAATACAGGGGGATTACAGCCTGAATCTGAGGTGAGAACCATGCAGGGGGGCAGTTAATCTCAGTACTGATACCATTTAAATCTTACACAAAGGTAAGCCATCAAAGCAGCCAGACAGGTGGGGGGCCACACAGAGGGGGGTCGCGGGCCGCCAGTTGGACAGCACTGCCTTAGATGGGTTTGAAAGCAAAAACGTAGCCAAACTCTGAATGTTTTGTATTTAAAAGGGGAACTCCACCCAAACAAAAATAATGAAAAAACCATAATAAAAGAAAAAGGACATCTATGCGATTCAATAACAAATCTCAACAATGTAAAAAATTGCCCTGGAGATACAAGAGAATTGTGTCATAAAATAATGCACTGGGTAACTCATAAATGCTTAAATAAACAACTGACAGTATCAGTTGTTTATCATTTTTAGATTTATATTTAGGTTGAATTAGTCCAGATTTGCCATTTAGAGACAAATGTTTGATAACTGTTGTTGTTGGTTGCTCTCTATTTTCTGGGCAATTGCTAATATTCCCCATTTGCCCCAAGTCGTCTTACCATTCTCAATAAGCAACATTATACTTATTAACAGAAAAGATAGAAATGTTTCAAAAAAACAATTTTTTCTTTAGTGATTTTAAAATCTAATTTCTACTGAAATCAGTATCTGTCTTTTTTTCATCCCTATTGTCTGCAGTGTTGTACCAACTACATGTACAACTGACAATATGTAGTTGTAGCAGTCACAGCACTCTAACAGTCATTGCGTCTTGAGCAAGCAGAAGAGGAAAAGAAAGGAACAGGAATGATTCTGCTTTCAATAGCAGATATTTGTACAAATAAATTAATGCATATTTAAAATACATTTCCTTTCGTTAGGCTGCATAAAAAATACACACTATTTTTTTTTAATCTTTATATTATTTAGGTAGAATTTATGACAACACGTGACTGCATTTTTACATGGTTTCAAAAATCTAATTTTCTGGCCATTTGGAATTCTTGGAAATGATTATTAAAGTATTATTTTGCTTAATCCCTTTGGGTTCAAGCAGTGTTACTGCATGATGGATGTTTCATCCTGAAACTTATCTTTATTTTGTAATGGAAAAAAGATGCATTGTGTTTTAACCCTTTAATTTACCCATTGCAGTAGTAAAACAGACAACTCTTGATCCCAGAAAGGTTTTGCCACTGACAGCAAATGGGGTCACCAAACTGTATATTTATAGCTTCCAGCTGGAATGTCAGTTTCAGGGATTACTTCTGCCGTGGCTGGTCCCTTGACATACACAAAATAATCAAAGTGGCTCTTTGCACACTGCCTCACAGCTGCACTGATATATTGACTACAGACTGCAAGCCAACCATAACCAATAATGCATGCTATTATAGGTTTATCTGTGGAAAGGAACATAGTATTCAAATAGTCTGAGCAGGCCAGCCGTCTAGAAAAGAAAATAAGCAAGCACATAATGGGTTCACTGGAAACCAATCACTTGATCTGAGGAACTGTGACATATGCACAGTTATAGAGCAGGTTACGGTGTATTTGCTTTGGAATGGTAGCTTTCCATAAAATATGGTAACAGGCACTAAAGCAAAAAATAAATAAAAAAATTAAACATTAAAACTCGCAAATAATGTTTTGCCTTAGTGGATTTATACCCGTTTAGCTACAGTCAATAAGCTACTGTATTACTACTACAGAATAAAAAAAAATCAGCCAAATAAATGTGCCTATTTAAAAAGGACTGGAGCATTCTAGGAAGCAGGTTTCTTAATAATACATGCTAAATCTGTATAAAGGACACTGTGACAGAGAAGGTGACCATTTTCTCTGAACAAGAATATAAACAATGCATTCAGAGGGCAGGTGCCAAAATTATCTGATTCTCTCTAAATCTATATATAAGTAATACAGTATAAGGAATATAATCAGGTGATACAGTTCCCTGATCAAAGGGTTGTCTTTTTGCCATACCAGTACAGGCAATAATGTTCTTGTTGTGCTGAATACAAGCAGTGATAATATTCTCTATACTAAATTTAAGAAAATTAAGAATCAGGTAACACAAATAGAGTGCTGCTATGTTCAGGGTCATTTGCCTTTCTTGCCACATCAGTTTCCAAGCTGTTTATGGCTGCAGGAGTATTCTTTTCACTAGGGGTTGTGCCTAAATAGAAAAATGGAACAGAGTAAATATGTTACAAACATGGAATTGCTATGTCTGGCTTATTTACTCCACTTATTTTGTACCTGCTTTTTGTTACCTGAAGGTAACCCAGGTGAAAGGAAAACCTTCTTGGCAGCCACTCTCACAAGTCCCAGCTCTTGTAGAAAGCTGCTTCGCCATGCAAATTGCATGTGTGGCATGACCTTACTTGCTAAAGTTAGTAATACATCCAAAGGACTAGTGATAAAGGATTCTCTTCATTTCAACAGCAAGCAGCAGGCAGGTGATCCATAGACATTGTTAAAATAATGAATGGGTGTCAAACTAATTATGCAATAAATGTTTATGCTACTCCCAATTTTTCATTTTAAAATAGTATAGAAAATAATATGAGAGCGCATGCTGGATGTAAAGGAAACATGTCAGGTAACAATCTTCTAATTACTTTACCTCAGCATAAATAATAAATACAGTTAGAGGGTATGGGATTTTGCTCTTGCTGAATAAATGGGATACACTCACAATGTTGGTGATGCTTTACATAATAGATACATTGAAGGAGCACTAACTGACACTTCTTTCCAAGTGCTGAATAATAGAGATATAGCCAATCTCTGTATGCTTAATGTATACAGAACAAGTGGCAATGTTATCTAAAGGACAAATGTAAGTGACAACAATAATAGGGCGCACAATATTGTAAAAGAAACATATAACATATAAAAGATACAAGATAATTCTGTTCTATTCTCTGTGAATGTCTGATTCAGTGATCTAGAGGTCAGGTAAGACTGCTGTCTGTCTCTGAATGGTTGATAAAATTATACTTAAGGAAAAGATTACTATTCTCTTTGAATGTTCAGTATTTTATTCTAAATTATAAGCATAGGGATACAGCTGGAACTCTGGCCAGATTGTTCTCTCTCTATATTCAAGAATACAGAGGGCTGGTAATACTCCTCTTCCTGAATGCTCAATAAAAGGAAAGAGATAACAGGTGTGACAGGTTTTTTTCTGTTCACACTATACATGAATACAGTCTGAGGGCATGTAAAACTGTTGTTACTTAATGTCCTACATATGGGTCAAAAGGCAGTATGGATGTCTCTTGCAAAATATTCTGCACACATATTGTATACAGTCAGAGCGCAGGGTAAGACTGAATGCCTTACATATGGGTACCATGTGAACGCATTAAGGATGTTTTTTTTGCTGAATTCTCTGCACACATACTGCATATAGTCATATCGCAGGTAAGACTGTCTACATCTTAGTGCAATCAGAAGGCAGTAACATGGTTCTTGTGGAATTCTCTACACAAATTTGATATAGTCAGTGAGCAGTTAAGACTGTCTGAATGCCCTACATAAAAGTGCAATCAGAAGGCAGTAAGGTGGTTCTTGTGGCATTCTCTGCACACATATAGTCAGTCAGGGCAAGACTGAATGCCCTACATATGGGTACAATGAGAACGCAATAAGGAGGCTTCTTCCTGAATACTCTGGGCATACTGTATAGTCAGAGGACAGGTAAGATTGAGGGGGGAGGCTCCCTGAACGCCCTATGGAGATACAAACAGAAGACAAGTGACAGTGTCTGTGAATGCCGGGGACAAGCTGGACAGCGATTCGCAAGAGGAAGTTTCAGCTGATTATCTCCCAGTTTGGTCATATGTAGGGACCCCTAAGAGAGACAGCAGGAGCTGCTGTTGCCAAGCAGAGAATGGCCGCGCTATGAGCACAGAGCTATACCCCGTAGCGCAGCGCCAGTCACCGAGCCCCATGCACTTACCATCTCTTCCCAAACTGGGCTCCGGCGGCTGTACGAGGGGCAGG
Organism: Xenopus tropicalis; assembly: GCF_000004195.4. NCBI lineage: Eukaryota > Metazoa > Chordata > Amphibia > Anura > Pipidae > Xenopus > Xenopus tropicalis. The sequence goes on along the minus strand of NC_030678.2, from coordinate 132,631,394 downwards.
CAGTCTCCATCATTCCCTGCACCTATCACACCGGCAATTTCTTGTAAGTCCTGCAAATTCTTCCCAGAACGCAGCGCCTGGTTAGCGAGGAGATGGCCCCCGTACACTACCGTGTCTCTTCGCTCAGCACCGGCTCCTCAGCACCTCTGTCATTGTGAAAGTAACTCTGCTCGTCTCTCCTGCTTCATTACACGTGTCCCCTCCTCCTCCACTGTCTTCCCGCCTCCTCTTCTTCTACCAATTCCTGCTCTGTCTGGGCGCTTCCCATCGGCTCCCTCCCTCCTACTGACTGGGAAGAAGCCACTGTCCTGGCACCCCCGCAGCACAACGCAGCTTCTCTTCAGGGCACCGTGTACCCAGGCTTCTCGGGGTCAGAGGGGCAGCTTGGGGGCTACATATATTCAAGTACAAAGGAAATATTCTATTGTGTGAGAATCGTTAGATATTTTTAGCCGGTGTGTCAGAAAGTGTAGCGTGCAGCCTCCAGCTCTTGCTGAACTGCAATTTGTGCAAGGTTACGAAATCATTGGAAAATGAACGCCTAATAAATGCAGTTTTGCTTGGCGGCGCAGGACGTTTGAATTCAATGCAACCGTAGCAGCTCTTCCAGCTGGATTTCCTCGTAGGGTTCCACATGGGCTGGAGACTTTATTGTTATTACCAGCGACCTACTGCCAGTTGAACCCTGGAAAGTGGCAACATTATATATACCCAGCACTAACACTTGCTATTCTGACGCTTTTGCCACAGAGTTGGAACTGACCATTCTCATCATAGTCGGGGCTCTTTTCTGTAAAGAGCTTGGTCCTGAATGCAGTTACCTAAAGCAGCTGCCATTTGCTTTTATGGTGCCCCCATATAAAGTAGCTAATGTTACCTGCAGGCATGGTCTCACTAAGTTAGCTGCCTGTTTAAGTGCCTAAAAATACGCATTTTATAACTCTTATTTGATCAAGCATGTTTGAGTATTTATCAAGCCGATTAATACTCAAGCCAGGTCACAGGTGTAGTAGTAACTGGTGATGATGCCAGAGAAACATATGCAGTGTATGAATAAAGCCTCTGCAGTAGCTTCCTGCATGATCTGACTGTTGGCCCAAAGCCTGATTATTTGGATCAGCTCACTGTGGCCCTGGCCCAATCTGTTGGTTCTGGCAAATTTTGACTCCCAGTTCAGACCTGGTTGGCCCAACACTCAGTAAGCAGGATCAGGGAAATATCTGTTCAGTTGATGATCTATGTGGGCCAGCTGGGTCCATTCTCTGCCTAATGGGCTCAAGGGCCAATTGGACAGAGAGAGTATGAGGGTCAGGTCCAAAATAGGATTTACAACAGGCCCTGGCATTTCAAGTACACAAAGGACCAAACAGCTCCAATAAATAGTGACTCTCTTTGTCATCTTACAGCAGCCACTCAGAAACTTAGATTGTGTAGAACTATAATTCCCACAGTATTCTGACACTACACTGCATTTAACATCCCTGACTTATTATATATCAGCACATGGCATGATGTAATCCATACTTGATGCTGCCGAGGACTGTCTTGGGCTCAAGGAATTATGGTTGAGAAATACTGTAAGCTAGTGGGTGCCTAATACTGCTGAGCAATGTAAGGATCAAGCCTTATAGATCGTAATAGCGTAATAGTTATCCTTCTGAGTTTTTGGGCATTTACAGTATTATTGAGAAAAAAATAAATATCAGGCATGTGTAACTAAAATAAATATCAGGCATGTGTAACTAAAATTCAGTAAAAATTCTGTGTCCTGCTAATATGCCAGCAAATTCACAGAGTATCTAGCCACTCCTCCATAGGCAAGACACATCCCTTCTAAAGTCTTTAAATAGAACTGCATATCTCTGACTTCCTTGCTTTGTTTCCTGCAATAGGAGGACCAGAAATCCCTATGTCTTACTCATTTATTTCCTTGTATGCATTTGTCCTCTTTACTTTACATGTGTGTTGTTAAATTTGTGGGTAGGAATTTGGTTAAGAGGTGTTAGTCTAGAGGTGAAGCACTCTGGCTAAATTGCACCAGTGCAGTTAACAACTGTAACAACTGAACCCAAAGTAATGATATGTACTGAAGTTGCAATCAGTCGAGACCCAACTGGAGCCCCACATCTTATTTGTTATGACCCTTAGTTCCGCATGAAAAAAGTACTATACTGTATAAATACGTGTCCTTCCCTTACTAAATGATGGTGCAGTCTGTTCTATTATTGCCAAGCTTCTGCTTGCTGCTGTGCCACAAATAGTACTTTCTGGTTTTTACCCAGGGGCAGCAGTTATAACATTTTATTTCTGACTTTAAAATAAATTCATCAAGTTGCAATAACTCTGGAGTAGTCTTAATTTTCTTTTTTTACAGCATTTAGAATATGCAACCAATTATTAGCTTGATGGTCAGTTAATACAGTACAGTGTGGCCACAAATGGTTAATTGCAATGCCCTTATCATAAGCACATACAAAAAAATGATATCAGCGGCATATGGGCTATCAATACTGTTGTGGTTGCAACAAAGTTCTATAAGTATAAGTTTATAAGTTTATAAGTTTTATTCGATAGTTCAGTAGGGGCCCCCATACAAGCACTAGCCATACAGTTTTACAGGAAATTACTGAAATGTATGAAGTTCTCAGCCATATATAGTCCACCGTAGTATTTCTTTCCTTAGCAGTTCAAGATAAATGTCTGGGATCCTGTACACAGTATTATTACTTATTTAAAAAAAAAAAAAAAAAAGAATTAGTCAAGAGAAGGCAGGCAGATGCACAGGAAATGTTTTTTTCAGTATGGAAAGATTCTGATGTACAGTCCAGCAAAGCACCTTCTGGTGGTGGGGTTTAAAACCAGGTTTGAGAGGGCAGTGGAAAAATAACTGTCCAAGTCACAGAAAATGTGAATGCAAATAATGGGACATATTTATAAAGCTTTGTAAAATATTTTACACCATAAAAGAGAGTAAAAGTTAATATATGATGGATTTATAAACATTGTAAACATCTAATGCCCTTATACAGAATTAATGGGCATGCATTACAAAGCCAGACTAACACCTACCAATTACCCCAAGACTTTAGACAATTCTAGATTTCAGATAATACATTGAAGTCAGTGGGGCAGTTTAACATGAGAAAGAATGTTTTGTATAAAAAGTGGTGTAAAAACAACTTTTTTTCAGGTAGAATTTTGCATTAAATCATTTCACAGCTTTATAAATACAGTATACATGATTTTACATCATGTACATGTAAACTGTATATTAACCCTCAATTTAATCAAAATAGTATTAAATGCCTTCCATAAGCTTTGTAAAACATAAGCACTGAACTGAGCCATATATGTGAATGGGTTTCCCTTTTGGAAAAAAATTGTTACTTTTTATTGTTACATGTGGATAACAATTTCTTGGTACTTATAAATATTTCTATTTCCTTTCTGGAAAAACATTTATTACTATTCAAAAATGAGTTCTGCTATGCAGAAAAACATACAATCCAATTTTTTTTTTCAGTCATAATTTTTGCTGCAACCAGTTTTTTTTTCCGCAATTACACTTTTTTTTAATTGATTTTGTTTTTTCAAAAGATAATTGGGAAAAAAGTCTCGGAAAGGTGCAGTAAATAAGACTATAGGGCTCAATTCCAATGTGGGGCATTGTGCAAACAACAGCAGGCCTCTGTGAAATGCGCCTTTGAATTGAGTGCCCTCTGCATTAGCTTGATATATTCTCCTAGGGGCACATTTACTTACTCACGAACGGGCCGAATGCGTCCAATTGCGTTTTTTTCGTAATGATCGGTATTTGGCGATTTTTCGGAAAATTGTCACGACTTTTTCGTTGCCATTCCGAATGTTGCGCAAAATCTGGTGATTTTTTTGTAGCGTTACTACTTGCGTGAAAAGTCGCGACTTTTTCGTAGCCTTCGCGCCGAGTACGAAAGATTCGGATTCATTCAAGCTTCAGTATGGTGACTTTTCTTGGGCCAGGTTGGAGCTGCAGGGTGCCATTGAGTCCTATGGGAGGCTTCCAAAATCATGCTAAGTCTGAAAGTTTCACCCGCCGCTTACGAGCGCTCAATACGAAAAAGTCGCGACAAGATACGAGCGCATCATAATGGCTATGAAAAACTCGCGTTTTTCCGCGCAAATCGTATTGGTAACGAAAAAGTTGCGACAATTTCCGAAACGTTGTAAAGGCGCCGAAAAAATCGCAAAAAATACGAAAAAGTCGCAAAATGTTCGTTTTCCAATCGGAATTTTTCCAATTCGGATTCGTGGGTTAGTAAATGTGCCCCCTAGTGTACACCTATGGAAACACACCCTTGGCAAGAAAAATAATAGAAAATGCTTGAGAATTTAAATTAAAAAAAAAAAAGAATTCCCTGCTGTAGAAATGTAATAGATATGGAGTGTGTTGAGACACTGGAATAGAATGGGATTAGTAGGTGGATATTTTGTCCTCTGCTCAATCCAATTTTGCACACAGAAAATAACAATGAATTTTGCAGATGATTGAGTTTTGGAACAGACATGACATACTTGTGGAAATAGTACTTTCCTACCTTGTCCCTGGTGGCACTTGCCTCTGAGTAATCGTGTAATGGTTTTTAAACCTGGCCTCAATAGTTCTCCATATAACTCCTCTCAAGTGCATAGAAATATTACTCAGAATGTCTGCTGAAGGAAGCAATTAGGTCTCACTGGATGTTTAAGTTTTTCTCAGTAAGACTCTAGGTTACAAATGTACTTTAGAGATAATAAGGTCAAGAAACATGCTGATGGATTGAAAGAAGAAACCACAATATGCTCTAAATTACAGCATGGGTCCAAAGACACTGATTCTAAGAAGAATCTATTTAGTAATTTAAGGCATTATTTAAGCTTGAAACCCCTCTGTTTATTAATTTAAGGAGTTCCAAAAAGGATTTTTACCAGTAAAGCACAATAAAAGTTGAATAATTATTAGTAACTGAACTGAAACATTATATCATATAAAGTATTAGTAAACGCAAACACGCTTAAAGCTTGATTTAAACCTTTAGAACCTAACATTTCCAAGTAGAAAAAGAGGTTTTGTTTTTGTACAAAATAACTTCTTGTTACATTGTATAAAAATGTGTGCTTTTGAGTTCCTACATACACTGGAACCTTATTTATTATGAGAACAGTCTGTTGCACTTCTGTGAATGAAATATAATAGTTGCATAATGATCAGACCTGTATTAAGGTGCTCCCTAGCAACAGGACCACAATCTGCCTCATTCCCAAAGCCAATTGGTACATTATCATTACAGTCATATAAAATTGGGGAGCACAGAAAAAATTTTACAGACCTGTCCTGCTGGAGGAGCCTGGCACTTGCAACATTATTTAAAAAATGTTTATTATACGAAACACGTGGGTGGATATCGTGAAACTTGACCTGTGTATGGTCACCTTGAAACAAGGCTAATTATCACCTTTAGGGAAACAAACCACCTAAGCTTACAACATAGCAACAGGTACAGTATTATATATTATTAAAAAAATCACTGTTACTAGAAGCCAGGAAAAAATATTAGTACCAAAGTCGCCTGCAGTTTCCTTGAAAGCAATTTTGGATGAATTTGGAAAGCCAAAAAGACTCATATGTTTTTCCCACCAGAGATTTAGATTATTAATTGGGGCCAATAATCTTTTTTGTGTCAGTGGCCTAATAGGGAAACGGTCATTAAGAATGTATTTATGCCTTAATACAAAGTGAAATGATGAGTAATGTGGAACTGTCAGGGAACTGAAAAAAAGGTAAAAATTTAAAACTTTCCTGTTTCCATGAGGACTTTCCTAGTCATGTAACTGCCCTCTTTCTTCCTGTCAAAAAAGCCAGTGGGTATATTGAGAATTTTAGGATAACTCAGAATTTGATAGTTGACAACTGTTGTTCTTCATATTTATATCCATTATTTTTCTTTCTCTCAAGCAGGTGATGAGGTTAATCACTGTATGTCTGGCAGTTGATTGTTTGTGAATGCCTATGTGATAATTGATGATATATGTCTGTTCAATGTCTCTCTCTCGTTAGTCACAGTTTGTGATGCACTTGGTGTCTCTGGCAGCTAATATTGACTTATTGCACTCTGTTTCTTTGGTGGTTAATGGTGAGTTATAGCTCTTTGCCTTTTAGGCAGTTCACTGTCCCTTTTTGCCAGATCATATATTTCCCATCAGTATTCTAATATAATTTAATGTTGCAAACCCTCCCCCTTAACACAAACTTAAAGAATAACTTGCAAACTTTAGTCTGTTTTATGAGGTACATGTTTAGTTATTGACCAGTGAGTGTGTCGTTTCAACCAGTAAGCCAGTAATTCGTATGTGAGGTCTGACTACTAATATAAGCCCATACACATTTATCCTGATTTCCCAGGCTAATTCAAACTTCATGACATGTGAGCAACCCTTCTTTCAGCTTAATTTCTTAGAGGGCATGGATGGGGAAAAACAGAGCACAGAAATTTGGCCACAAATCAGCTAAGAATGGAGCTGGCTCTGACTAAACCCAAAGAAGTACAGCACTACAATCTCGTTATTTGGAACCCATGCCACAGAATATTATGAAAGAGATCAGTAAAAAAGATTGCTGCATTAACCTCATCAACATTAACGGGCTCATTTATTAACATTCAAGTTCAAGCTTTGCTGCTTGAGACAAAAATCACAATTGCAGGGGTTTCTTTTTACTTTTTTTTTAATACATTTTCATCACCTAACACCTGCAGTGATTTTTTTCATGCCAGGAAACAAACAGAAGCTAAAGGAACACGCTGCAGTGGTTGAATACCAGGCAAGCGACCTGGAAGACTCATGTAGTGACCTTTCTGGTAAATATCCAGTGGTTCAAAAGCTGGTAAGAGATAAACTAGAAAACAGACCATGATGCATCAATTTGTGATTTGTTGACTTTTCTGAATAAGCAGAGATCACTCATTCAAGCTTCGGTATCGTGACTTTCTTTTGCCCTCATGTGCCCCAGCCAGAGCTCTCGTTGCTAAATTACTCAATGCCCTTTACCTAGATGAAATACAACTATGAAATAACAGACCATGCTACACCCTGCCTGACATCTGGTCCAGGCAGACGAGAAACTACATTTCTTTACTTCACCTTTTATGATGCCAAGGGTTACAGCCTGAGGGCTAATGGAACTACTAAAAATGCATTGCCCAAACTGGCTTTAAGTCAGTCAGCAAGCTCTTCACTCATAAGCCATTAGAAGCCAGTGATGACAATCAGCTTGTCAGTAGGACTAGGCTGATTAAAAAAGAATAATTAGCATGAAGTAAGAAGAGTTAAGATTTAAGAATAGTAGTCAATTTGAGATTATTAGCATTCATGCAGAGATTTAAGAAAGCATTTAGAGGCCAATAGTTTTTAATATGTTTTTTTAAAAATGAGAAAGTATACAAAAGTGAAAGCTATTAAAAAATAATTTGTTCCTTTAAGGAACAAATCAATTTTTAAAATATTCCAATGAAAATATTGATTTGCTTACCAGAAAAAAATAAAACTCTGTCTGGAGAATAGGCAGAGTTGAGTCTAAAACATTGCTCTCGCAATAAGTATTTGCCAAGAATGTTTAGACTTTTTTTTTACAACTAAGGAATCAGTAATTACAAGATACATAGATTCTGCCTATAAGTATTACCAGAATTGAGTATTGAGTCAGAATTGGAAAAATTTGTATTTTTTGTAATCTATAGAACTTTGCGTAATTTCCACAATATCTTTGTTAAATTATGTGACATTTTTGTGCTTTGCATCAATTTGTGCGACAAAATTGTACTTGTCACAACAACTACGAAAGTTTCAGAATTCATTCAAGCTTCGGTATTGTGACTTTCTTTTGTCCAGGTTGGAGTTACAGAGTGCCACAGAGTGAAGGCTTCAAAAATCATGCTTTGAAGGTTCAAAGTCAGAAAGGTTTTCCCACCATTTACGATTGTTCGGATACAAAAATTTCATAACTTTCGGATCGCACCACAATATTTTCGTACAGCCATGACACGAATTTTCGCGCAACTAACGCACATCAGAAATTATCATGGTTAGTCTGAATTTTTTTCTATTGTGCTTTTAATTGGCGAAAATTTGTACTTTGATAAATGTGCCCCTAAGTATAGTGTGGCTTGATTGAGAATTCAGAGCAGATTTTTGGTGAGGAGAGGTGGTACCAATCTGATTGGTGACTGATACTTTGGCAACCAACTTTTTGTAAGTTTATAAAGCTGTACAAACCATTAAATACTACCTAGGTGTATAGATAGATACAATTCTCTCTGACTGCCACAAATTTAGCAGTTCCAGTAACTTGAATGGATCACATCTTGCAATTGCATGTGTTGATATAATCTGTTTTAATTTCCGATGTGAATTTTATATTTATATCCCAAAAATAGTTAAGTTTTAAGCATATAAAACCATCATCATAGATACATATCCCCAGTGTATTATCTCTATGTACACACAGGAATGTTAATTCTCCACTCTGATTAATCTTATTGTGTGGAATTCTTCAGCTGTTTTTCTGGAAAAACCATAGGGTATTACACCCAAGGGAGTTCTTTTAGAATGCGTTGATTATTTTTGGCTGCAGCCCGCAGACTACTTCTAGCCTATACACCCCCATCAAGGTTTGGCCCTTTGGCGGTGCAAAGTCAATTTTCTGCTCTTTTTGCTACAATTGTTTTGACCAGCAATGTTTCCCAAAGATACTTGTTATTTGTTGCTTTAAAGGTAATTTTTGCAAGCAAATAGAAAATATGAAGATGGATTTCTAATGACTTTGAGGTAAGAATAATATGAAGCCACAAAAGCTTTTAGTGCTCATAATCCTTAACAATGTAAATCTCTGGAAATTTTTTATACTGAGTCAACAACTCTGTAAAAATATATTGATCCGTGCCTGACTGTATGCTTCTCAGAGGAAAGGAATTAGGGAAGTTTTTGTCAAGGTCCTGCTGTAAATATTTAATTAACAAACATTTATTTTATTCTGCTGGAATTAATATTTGTTTTGTTTACTCCCAAAGTGTCATTATTCTAATGGGACAAAGTGATGGTAAATCTTTACTTTACTAACAGATAATAATGCATACATATAATAGAATTTTAGTTACATTTTATTTGGACATTAAAATAAAATAGCAATAACAATCTCAATGTATTTCAATTCATTAAAGAAATGAAATTCAAAATTGTTAAATATTTCCTAAATGCAGAGTTCCACAGATGAGCAGCACAGTTCAGGGCTTGTAAGGTAGACAGTCTATATAAAAAAATATTTACGAATTATTGATCGCATTATGCACCATGGAAAGGTTTGGGCAATGTGTTTGGATAAAACTACATACTGTTTACAGAACACATTTGGAAAAGTTGTAATCACTGTCATATACCTGAGCATTAACTCTGACAAACTGAAACATAATCTGAAAGCACATTTACAGTGCCTATTTGTGAATTTCACTGTAAAACATTTACTGAAAGTGTTCATTTATTATTAATGGTTGTTGATACTAGTCATTATGAGTCTATTGCTTACATAGTTCCTTCAGCAAGGCAGTTGTTTTGGCATTATTAACAAGCCATCAGTAATGTGACTATGGCTTAAAGTCAGTTTTGCTCTTAATATTAAGCCCCATTTCAATGAACAAAAAAAGGATTTTACAGATAAGACAAGAATCTCTCTTTTTCTTAAATTTTAAGGGGACTCGGGTACTGGAGGAATGTCCAAAAACCAGTTTTTGAGCAGGTAGGATACTAAGAGGGTATAGCAAGAATATGATGGTTAATATACCTTTAAGACTTTGAGGGAAGCCTGGACTTTAACTTCATTAGGGACAGTGAACATATAACTGTGACAGTTCCTCTGAAGAGGCTAGATCTTTGAAAAGATAAGAGGTTTGCAGCCTAATTAGTGGAATAAAGGAAACTCTGAACATTTATTCTGCATGACTGATGCTGAGCAGTGGTTTTCAGGCTTGTACAGTCTTACAAAAATCAGACAAGTATAACCCAGTCTGTGTTTTTCAGATGCCAATTTAATATACTGATAATAATAATAATACTGAAGGCTAGTCTACTATTTTATTGAAAATGAAAGTAAAAATCTCAAGTATGATGAATTGCACATTAAAGTTACTATGTTTATAAAATTATACTTATAAGATTATACTCAGATCAGCACTGTTTTAGGTTTCACCATTAGTAATGTTCATCAAGAAGAATGAATAATGTTCAGATATAAAAAAAATTAGCTATATCATTTGTATTGTTAAGAGTACTTTCATTCAAAGCAGTACTTTTAGAAGGAGTGCTAAAACTTTTTCTAAAAAAAATTATTACTTTTAATGAGACACACATGACACAAGGATATTCCCAAGCTAAATCTATGCTGCCAGTGGTATCATGATTAATTTTGGTTCTGCTAAATAATTGAGTGGAGAAAAATGTATTTCCCACAATGTAGCATGTTTTGCCAGAATTACAGCCTAACTGCAGTCACTGCAAACCAAGAGCACAAGTATTTTAGCCTGGCTATAAATGGAGGAGAGGTGCACAAGTTGTTTTGTGAACCACATGACTGGACAGTGGTCATATACTTTTTTGCCCTCTAATGAGCTTGGTTTTGTTGGCACAAAGGGTATCTTTCATGCCAGATTAGCCAGTTGGTCGGTCCGGTGACCTAGCATTTTCACAAGTTCAGGGCTCCTAGTTTGACCACTGGAATGACTCCTCTGTGAGATAATGCTGTTACAGGAAGCACATTTTTGCTTTACTTAACTGGTGATTCAAACACTCTTTTTTTCAATAATTTTTATTGAAGTTTTCAAGTTTAACAGGATGGACAACTTGTTGCGAATGACATATATTGAAATGCAAATGTCCATAGAGAAATAGTAGGAGAAGAAAAAGAAATTCAAGGTCTTGAGTCCTAAGCATGGAGGAGTCAAATACAGGATAGAAATGAAAGAGTTAAGACATCAATTTAAACTGATGTCAAACCTCCCTTTTAGTTAAGGGTACACTCTCTGGTGCATTGGCTGTCCTCTGGGTTTCAAGGGCACTACTATGGTTAGCTTTGCTTGTATATTACTATTGTGTCTGTGCAGTGGCACTTAGGGGCAGATTTATTGCAATGTGAGATTAGAACCCACAAAAAATTACTCACATTCTGTTTATTCCTATGGGTTTTTTTTAGGGCCTGAAGTAATTTAATCTGGCATTTCACAATGTAAAAAGACCTATTACAATTTTTTTTCGATCACTAAAACATGCAAGCTTTGTGACGATTTTCAGAAATGCCATAAAAACCGTTCTGTTTAGCATAGCTTTGCGTTTTGGTAGTTTGCAGTAGAAAGTTGTATTTACTCATTTTTGTTTTGTCAGAATGTGTACTTTCGGAAAATGTATGATTTTCTAGGGTCTCTGTACTGTTAGGGGGTCTTATTGCACATAATACACATACCGGGTGCAAAAACTGCATGAGCCAGAGCGTCATATGTGAAAATTCATATGCACTATTTTTATTTGGGTGCTGCTGTACTCCGCATAGTTTGGTAAATCAATGCATATAGGGCATCAATCTGTTCAGTAGACCCCTGGCGTTCATATTTAGAGTGTTTTATGTTGATATGTTACAAATTGTGGGGGTACATAATGGGGCAAAATGCAAGCTTTGTGACAATTTTCAGAAATATTATAAAAACCATTCTGTTTAGCATAGCTTTGTAGTTTGGTAGTTTGCAGTGGAAAGATGTATTTACCCATTTTTGTTTTGTCAGAATGTGTACTTTCATAAAATATATGGCTTTCTAAGGTCTTCGTACTGTTAGGGGTTCTTATGCCACATAATACACATACCGGGTGCAAAAATTGCATGAGCCGAAGCATCTTATGTGAAAATTCATATGCACTATTTTTATTTGGGTGCCCCTGTACGGCACGTAGTTTGGCCAATATATGCATATAGGGCATCAAACTGTTCAGTAGACCCCTGGCGTTCATATTTAGAAAGTTTTATGTTGATACGTTACAAAATGGGGGGGTACATAATGAGGTAACATGCAAGCTTTGTGACAATTTTCAGAAATGCCATAAAAACCGTTTTGTTTAGCATAGCTTTGTAGTTTGGTAGTTTGCAATAGAAAGACGTATTTACCCATTTTTGTTTTGTCAGAATGTGTACTTTCGGAAAATGTATGATTTTCTAGGGTCTCTGTACTGTTAGGGGGTCTTATTGCACATAATACACATACCGGGTGCAAAAACTGCATAAGCCGGAGCGTCTTATGTGAAAATTCATATGCACTATTTTTATTTGGGTGCCGCTGTACTCCGCATAGTTTGGTAAATCTATGCATATAGGGCATCAAACTGTTCAGTAGGCCTCTGATATTCCTATTTGGGGTGATTTGCCTTTGTATGCAAGAAATTGTGTGAGATAAATGCAGCAAATTGCAACATTTTTAGGCGATTTTCTGAAATGTCATAGAAACCACTAACTTTAGGAAAACTTTGCAGATTGGTACTTTGGTGTAGAAAGGACTCTTTACCCATGTTGGATTTGTCTGAACGTGTACTTTCCAAAAATATATGGTTTTCAGGTGTTACCCTACATTTCTGCAGTTTCTATCCCACATAAAACTGCCATGTGTTTATGAATTAGGTAAAGGTAAGCCATGAAATTAGTGTGCACAAAGTATATTTTGGGGTCTCTAAGTGCCATGTGCTTTGATAAACCTATGTACAGTGGGCATCAAACTGCTCAGTAGACCTCTGGGGTTCATATTTTGGGTGTTTTATCTTGGTACATAATGACCTATAGAAAATAAGATGATGCATATTGGAGGTTTGAGGTGATTTTTGGAAAAAATCAGCAAACTTAGGAAACCTTTGCGGCTTGGTACTTTGGAGTAGAAAGACAAAGGTACCCATTTTAGATTCGGTGGAATGTGTACTTTCCAAAAATATATGGCTTTCTGGGGTAAGCGTACTTTTTTGTAGCGTTATCCCACACAATATGATGTAAATGTGTTGATTTTGCAGGAGCTGAAATGACAGATCATATGGGGGTATGTTCACATTGGGGCCCCTACATGCCACATACTTAGGTAAACCTATACATATTGGGCATCAAACTGTTCAGTGGACCCCTGGTATTCATATTTAGGGTGTTTTATCTTGGTACCTAATGCTATGTAGGAGATAAGATACTGCAAACTGGAAGCTTTGAGGGGATTTTTGGAAATGTCATCAAAATTGCTAACTTTAGAAATGCTTTGCAGCTTGGTACTTTGGAGTAGAAACACATGGGTACCCATTTTAGATTTAGGGAAATGTGTACTTTCCAAAAATATATGGCTTTCTGGGGTGAGCATACTTTTTTGTAGCTTTATCCCACACAATATCATGTAAATGTGTTGATTTTGCAGAAGCTGAAATGACAGAAATGGCAGATCATATGGTATATGTTCACATTGGGGCGCCTACATGCCACATACTTAGGTAAACCTATACATATTGGGCATCATACTGTTCAGTGGACCCCTGGCGTTCATATTTGGGGTGTTTTATGTTGGTACCTAATGCTATATGGGAGATAAGATGCTGCAAAGTGGAAGCTCTGAGGGGATTTTTGGAATTGTCATGAAAATTGCTAACTTTAGAAATGCTTTGCGGCTTGGTACTTTGGAGTAGAAACACACAGGTACCCATTTTAGATTCGGGGGAATGTGTACTTTCCAAAAATATATGGCTTTCTGGGGTAAGCGTACTTTTTTGTAGCTTTATCCCACACAATATGATGTAAATGTGTTGATTTTGCAGAAGCTGGAATGACAGAAATGATAGATCACATGGGGGTATGTTCACATTGGGGCCCCTACATGCCACATACTTAAGTAAACCTATACAAATTGGGCATCAAACTGTTCAGTGGACCCCTGGCGTTCATATTTAGGGTGTTTTATCTGGTTACTTTATGACCTGTAGAAGATAAGATACTATAGACAGGAAGCTTTGAAGCAATTTTTAATACATTTCACAAATTTTGATAAAAACCAATAACTTTAGGAAAGCATTGCGACTTGATAGTTTGGAGTAGACAGACAGTTCTATCTATTCTGGATTCCACAGAATCTGTTCTTTCTAAAAATGTATAATTTTCTGGGATAAACCTTATGTTAGTGGAATTTGTGACCTTGAAATCTAAAGTATGCAGCTTTATGGAGCAGTGCTTTGGAAATTTGGTAGTGTACTGCTGGGAGTTTTTGACCTATACAAGTGAGAAATCTCCATAAAACTATATATATTTGGTATTGGCATGTTCAGGAGACATGGGACTTTCCAAATCAGTTGTATTTTTGTGCATAAAATATTTTTTGTTTCTGATGTATGTGTTTATATTATGGAAAATATAATTTTTCATTTTTTAGATATCTAGAAGCCTATATCTTGTTACAGAATTGTAATTACACAAAAATTCCACCATATTTTGAAAGCTTAGGTTGTCCTGAAAAAAACAATATATAGTTTTCCTGGGTAAACTAAAAGTCCCCCCAAGGAAAAGCCCCTAAAGTGAAACAGTGCAAAATGTTCAAAAACTGTCTGGCAGTAGAAGTTCCACTTTGGTCCAAAACGGCTGGCAGTGAAAGGGTTAATATGGCTGTATTGTATTCAACAGAAACTCATACTCTATCATACAGGAATACAGTGGATTCAGTTTCTAGCTTACTGGTCTATATAGAGTCTCTTGTTCAATTTTAAATAACAATAAGAATGGGCAAATCTAATGGGAGAAACAAACAGTCTATTTGCATGGTAATACAATTTGAATCAAGTTGCACTTTACAGTAATGTAAAAGCTGGCTTTGTGCCATTGGCCTGGGAGAATTTATGGCACTTTGTGAAATAGCTTTTTTAAAAACTGATATTCCCTAAACATCACCAGAAATGCTTTCAGCGCCTGGGATAACAGCACTGTCATGAGATAGTTCCTTCATATTCTCCTCTGGTGGAAAAAGCAAAGCAGGACGGACAGAGATACTGGAACAAAGATTTCAATCTTCCTTTCCCAGGGGGCTCAGGGATAAAGGATAGTATAAAACCTCAATTACAAATCTATAACCTGGGCAGAATATTTGATTCCGAGAAAGCTTTCTAAAACCAATATATATACCGGTGTATATATATATATATATATATATATATATATATATATATATATTGCATGAACTCTTCTCATATCAGGTGAAACGCATTTGCAATACTTTATGTGATATTTGCAATGATGTTTAATTTTATGACATTGTATATACTGCACACTGATCATAGGGAGGGGGTTGGGTGCCAGTTTACATCAAGTGGCTATTTTAGGTTGTGGGATCCTGGTGTGTTTGGGATGTCTTGAGAAAGGTCCTCTTAGCAGGACCGAAACTTTTTCACTCATTCCTAAGTCCCATGAGTGCTTGGATGCACCTTGGGCATTTTGTCCTATAATCATTTAAGAACTAGCATGTTTTTATAAAACTGGGCCAAAAAGTACATGTTTGCATTGACTATAGACAAAACAGGGGAAGGCTATAAAATGAATAGCATGCAGCCTGCAATTTTCACTGTCTGTAATGTATTCAAGAGAAGACAGTAAAAGGGAACATTGGGCATTAAGACAAGATCAGGAGGAGCAAGAAAACTTTCAGAGAGAATTGCTTATATGTTGGCCAAAACGGCAAACCCTAATATGAGTGCTGCTTGCATAAAGATAATCTGCATGGAAAAATATTGCATTTGAAAATAAAATCTTTTTTTTCAAAAAAAAATCTAAGTGCTGTCACTTCTATTAGCATTAGCACCCAGGCAGTTATGTTTATGAAGTACATTCTATCTATTCGGCCATATATTTATACACATATGCAGGAAATACATAATTTATATATAATTTAGCATTCTTTAAATAAGCCATGCCCTCCAGCATTTGCTGAGCAAAATGAACTGTAATGTTCAGGATTATGTGTGCATAAAAACTGCAACATTTCATCTATTCATTGTGTTACCCTTCCATGTGTCACAGTCACTACTTCATTTAAGTATACTGTGGCTGTATAAGCAGAAGGGAGGGATGTAGTGCTTTCATGACATTTTTATTACTTCTATACATGTGAAATCACAAAAAATATAAGGGCTCTGTAAAAGGTAGAGTCATTGTGATATATGTGAGTAGATTGTTCCATGTGATATTCTCGATATTGAGCTTTCAGCCAATATGCAAGTGTTACAACAGTAGCCACATACAGTGGAGGAAATAATTATTTGACCCCTCACTGATTTTGTAAGTTTGTCCAATGACAAAGAAATAAAAAGTCATTTCAATGGTAGGTTTATTTTAACAGTGGCAGATAGCACATCAAAAGGAAAATCGAAAAAATAACTTTAAATAAAAGATAGCAACTGATTTGCATTTCATTGAGTTTTTGAACCCCTACCAACCATTAAGAGTTCTGGCTCCCACAGAGTGGTTAGACACTTCTACTCAATTAGTCAACCTCATTAAGGACACCTGTCTTAACTAGTCACCTGTATAAAAGACACCTGTCCACAGAATCAATCAATCAAGCAGACTCCAAACTCTCCAACATGGGAAAGACCAAAGAGCTGTCCAAGGATGTCAGAGACAAAATTGTAGACCTGCACAAGGCTGGAATGGGCTACAAAACCATTAGCAAGAAGCTGGGAGAGAAGGTGACAACTGTTGGTGCGATTGTTCGAAAATGGAAGGAGCACAAAATGACCATCAATCGACCTCGCTCTGGGGCTCCACGCAAGATCTCACCTCGTGGGGTGTCAATGATTCTGAGAAAGGTGAAAAAGCATCCTAGAACTACACGGGAGGAGTTAGTTAATGACCTCAAATTAGCAGGGACCACAGTCACCAAGAAAACCATTGGAAACAGATTACACCGCAATGGATTAAAATCCTGCAGGGCTCGCAAGGTCCCCATGCTCAAGAAGGCACATGTGCAGGCCCGTCTGAAGTTTGCCAATGAACACCTGAATGATTCTGTGAGTGACTGGGAGAAGGTGCTGTGGTCTGATGAGACCAAAATAGAGCTCTTTGGCATTAACTCAACTCGCTGTGTTTGGAGGAAGAAAAATGCTGCCTATGACCCCCAAAACACCGTCCCCCACCGTCAAGCATGGGGGTGGAAACATTTTGCTTTGGGGGTGTTTTTCTGCTAAGGGCACAGGACAACTTATTCGCATTAACGGGAAAATGGACGGAGCCATGTATCGTGAAATCCTGAACGACAACCGTGGATGTCGTGGATGGGTGTTCCAGCACGACAATGACCCAAAACATACAGCAAAGGCAACAAAGGAGTGGCTCAAGAAGAAGCACATTAAGGTCATGGAGTGGCCTAGTCAGTCTCCGGACCTTAATCCAATAGAAAACCTATGGAGGGAGCTCAAGCTCAGAGTTGCACAGAGACAGCCTCGAAACCTTAGGGATTTAGAGATGATCTGCAAAGAGGAGTGGACCAACATTCCTCCTAAAATGTGCGCAAACTTGGTCATCAATTACAAGAAACGTTTGACCTCTGTGCTTGCAAACAAGGGTTTTTCCACTAAGTATTAAGTCTTTTTTTGTTAGAGGGTTCAAAAACTTATTTCACTCAATGAAATGCAAATCAGTTGCTATCTTTTATTTAAAGTTATTTTTTCGATTTTCCTTTTGATGTGCTATCTGCCACTGTTAAAATAAACCTACCATTGAAATGATACTGTTCTGAAACTTTTCATTTCTTTGTCATTGGACAAACTTACAAAATCAGTGAGGGGTCAAATAATTATTTCCTCCACTGTAACTACCTATACAGCAGATTCCATGGTCATGAGGGGGGGGGTTTGACGTGGACCATGGGGTCTGCCCTATTGTAGTCCCCCTTCCCTGGCCCCTCTCCTACCTTTGAAACAGCAGCATGATGTGGGACAGGAGAGTAGGGCAGGGGAGGAGGGGCTGTTCATGCCAGGCCCCCTCAGAGGATTTCTTTGCGGGAAGGGGGTCCCAACATGACCAAGTTACGCTACTGCTCAGCAGCCAGCTACATGTGTCTGACCTCATATGCTGCTACTGTCTGTTGCCTACCAAACACAAAAATAAAACAGCTTAATTAGAAAAAGGAACAAGAAGTTTGACTATCATTATTTTTTTTCTTTTATCATTTTGAAAAATTAAGGAATCTTCAAAATTTTTTGTGTCAGAATTTCGTGAGCTTCACATGATATTAATTACATGGTCTTAAATCACTAACCCAATGTCTCAAAAGTATCAAAGCTTCCAGCCTTGCTACAATTTTAATATATTTTCAGATGCTTGCTTATAAATTATGCATTTCTTTTCCAGCACTAATGAGAGCTGAAGTCAGAATTACTGCAAAATATGCATGCATACATCTGATTGATTTTTCCATCTCTGGATCAACTCTCTGTAGAAATGATGAGTTCATATAAATACCTCTGGTTTCCCCTTCTCAGAACTGCAGGAATATGTATTCTTATATATATATATATATATATATATATATATTGTTTTTATTGCAAGAAAAGTTTCTACATCTAATTCATACCAGAAGATCCATGAACATGAAGAAGGGTTGCGCATGATTCCATGTGTTGCTCTTTACATTTGCATAAGTAAATATGTGCGTGTAAATAGAGGGAGAAAGGCCTCCATCTTTGCATGAACTTATAAATAATGTATTTGAGTAGAAGCAGTAGGGTGCCATTCCTCTGTTATCAGTGCTGACAACTCTGTTCCATGAAAAAAAGTAATTGGCTTATGAAATAAATTGCTGTATAATGATAGTTTTCAATTATATTATATTTTGGAATATTTATAAGCAAATGTGGCTTACTAAAGAATAATTGCTGAACACAACATTTGTGTGCTTCAACATAAAAATTGTGTTGCATCATAAAATTCCAATGCCTCATCAACCAAAACCTCATCAAAACTATTGTGTCATCGGTAGTGCAGATCCCACTCTGTGTCTCCAGCGAGCTCACAATAAACAGTATATTAATCAATCCAAGTTTGTAGCTAGAACGGCAATCCTGAGCCACACAAGTAAGGTTGAATGCAGTTTTTACTTCTGTCGTGTTTTCAGACCTTTGAAAACTAAACAGCCTTTCTAGAACCAAGAACCGAACAGCACCTTCCAAAAGCCAGATAGCTGGCAAGCCTAATTGTATGTACCTAACCAATCTAACTGTTCATTTGGGCCACAATTCCTAAATAAACACCACTAGAAGTACTACATAACTGGTACTGTTTTATTACAGTTTATGGCAAATGCCTCTGTGAGACAAGCAATATGATGTTCCTAATGCTGTATAAACACTAAAGGAATGTTATGTGCACAACATAAGCTATGCCCTCATGCTTTACTGTCTGCTAAAGTTGAAGATAATCTCTGCTTATTCACAAGGTATACTTTCCACTGTGAAACTGTATTTTCTCCAGGGATGTAAACCTGCTACATTTTTAAAGCTTTCAGTGTAGTACAATATGCTATAGGCACGAATTTACAAATCACTTGCATATACCATTTGTCATGGATGGGTGATTAATTCCATAAAAGTGACCATACAACGTAAGGTATTTTGGGGCTTTATTTAGAAATATAAATACTGTCATGGGAAAACATGTTTTTTCAAAACACATAGAGTTTCTTCAGCAGAATCCTGCATTGAAATCCATTTTTCAAAAACGCAAACAGATTATATTTAATTTTAAAATTTCACATGGGGCTAGCCATATTTTTCATTTCCCAGGGTTTCACAGCCACGTGACCTGTGCTCTGACAAACTTCAGTTACACTTTACTGCTGAGCTGCAAGTTGGAGTGATATCACCCCCCTCCCAACAGCAGGAACAATGAGAAGGTAGCAAGATAGCAGTTTCCAGCAGATATCAAAATAGCACTCAATAGTAAGAAAAACCCAAGTCCGTCTTGCAACTCCTCCAGTTACATAGGAGTAGGAGAAACAATAAGTCAGTGGTTCTCAACCTTCCTAATGCCGCAAACCCTTTAATACAGTTCCTCATGTTGTGGTGACCCCAACCATCAAATTATTCCTAAGACCATCAGAAATATGTGTTTTCCAATGTTCTTCAGTGACCCCTGTGAAAGGGTCGTTCAACGCCCAAAGGTGTTGCAACCCACAGGTTGAGAAGCGCTGCAATAGGTTATCTGAAAGTAGTTCTAATGTGTAGCACTGTCTCCTTCTGAAAGCTCAGACTCAGGCACAATGCACTGAGATGGCGCCTACACACCAATATTACAGCTAAAAAAAAAAAGCATTTGTTGGTTCAAGAATAAAATTTTAAATGGTAGAGTGAATTATTTGCTATGTGTATTTTTTTTTTATGTGTAATTATTTTACAAAGTGTAATTTACACAAAAATAATAACAGAATCTCTTTAAAGGAGAAGGAAAGGCTAGTAAAGAGTTAATCTCAAGCTGCAGGCATACCTTCAGTTGTCTCAATAGTGCCCTTAAGTCTCCACATATTTTACCTGTTCAGAAGATCTGAAGCCAAACAGGAAGAAAAAACACTGAGCTGTGTAAAGGAAGTTCCCATAATGACTCATTCCTGCACAGACATGCAGACCAAGTGAACATGCTCAGTTAGTAAGACTATGGGGCAGATTTACTAATCCACGAACGGACCGAAAGCATCCGAGCGTGTTTTTTCGCAATGATCGGTATTTTTGCGTTTTTTTCGTATTTTGCGCGATTTTTTCGTCGCCGTTACGACTTTATCGTATATTTTCCGCGACTTTCTCGTCGCCGTCGCGAAAAAATCTTTTGTTTCCAATTCGATTTTTTCCCATTTGGGATTCAGATTCATGGATTAGTAAATGTGCCCCTATGAGTCAGCTTCCTGCTGATTGGCTCAGATTCCCATTCCTAAGGGGCTGGAGTGAGTTCTTAGCATTCTTGAGGGAGGGGGGAGCAGGAAAGAGCAGAGAACAGAAAGCTGCGTGTCTCTGGCACAGGAATTACAGATACAACTAATCTTTTTCCGAGAAGTCAGTGCAGCGTTTCTGTGAGTGCTTATGGCTGTATTTACATAGACCTTTCTGATAAAGCTTACCGTACATACTCGAGTATAAGCCGATCCGAGTATAAGCCGAGGTACCTAATTTTACCTAAGAAAACTGGAAAAACTTATTGACTTGAGTATAAGCCTAGGGTGTGAAATGCAGCCGCTACTGCTAAGTTTCAATAATCAAATTATTTAATAAAAGGACACTCACAAGTGCTTACATGACTACCATATTAATAAACACAAGGTATGGACTGGAAAATGAGGCGCATCCAACATAAGATAACCATATGCAAGGTTGGACGTGTTAATATCTCATTTAATTTTGATTGTAAATTTGTTATTTAATTCTAATATAGTTCTGTATACTTTTTGGGGTGAGTGATGTAGAATCACAAGTTTAAGTTTATCTAGAAACTCCGGCTCCATAACTGCAGCTTGAAAGGGAAACAAAATGTACTTCCTTGCAGCTAGAGCATGCAAATGCAGGGAAATATATTATATATATATATATATATATATATATATATACACATAACAATATAGCAACTGGAGCCCACTGTGCCTCAGGAGTCTATGAAAGAGAATAATAGTATGACAGCTTAACCATAAATAAACACAAACCTACAGACAAACAGCTTTCTACAATTTAATAAATATAAGAGGGACCAGTAACCCCACCCCCAAGCAGTGATATCCAAATGCGAGCCAAGACAGCAACCACAGCACAACAACGAGCTCCTTATAGTTATTATGCTACCAATGTGTAACTTACTGTTTTTCTCTCCTGTGTCTTCGGCCAAAAAGGCGCTTCCAGCGCGCTGCTTGACAGCTCCTTCGCTTCCTGCTCCCTGACACGCATGACTCTATGTGCGCCGTAAGTTTAAGCGTCGCGTTACCATGGTTACCATTGGCTCTAGTGTGTTACGCTGCTGAAAGCGCTCCCTGCGCTTTAGATTAGACAAAATGCACACGGGGCGGCGGAGGGGGTTGGCGCGCGTCTTCCAGAGTGAACGTCCACGCACATCCAGGAGCGCAGAACGTAAACTACCGTATATACTCGGGCCCTTTTTCAGCACATTATTGGTACTGAAAATCTCGGCTTATACTCGAGTATATACGGTACTTAGTTTTTACCTTTCTTTCTCCTTTAAAAGAATTTTCTCTGGGTCCCCTTTATTTAGGAACTAGTAAAAATTGCACACTCCCATTGTTGGAACCTTGTGTAGATAAACCTTAAAATTTGCCTTATCCTGGTTTTCATCTTTTATCTCTCAGATCAGTCCTTCAGTGTCTCTTACAATGGAGCATCGTCTTCTCTCTTGCCTCTTTCTATCGGGGTTCCTCAAGGCTCTGTCCTGGGCCCCTTACTATTTTCTCTCTATACCTCCTCACTTGGCAAATTAATCAATTCTTTTGGCTTTCAGTACCACCTCTATGCTGATGATACTTAGATTTATCTTTCCTCTCCTAAACTCAACCCAGAGCTTCTAAGGGCTCTGGCACACGGGGAGATTAGTCGCCTGTGGGATGGCATACGCGGTTTCATTGAGAGGAAACTTCTGCGATTTTGTTGAAATCGCGGTGCCCCGTATGCCATCCCACCGGCAATTTACATTTTCGCTGGTGGGATGGCAATTCGGGGAAATTAGTTGCCTGCGAAAAGGGAGATTTGATGCGGGCGACTATTCTGCCCGTGTGCCAGAGCCCTAACTCATGTCATTTCCTGCCTGACCGCTATCTCCACTTGGATGTCCAAAAGTTACCTTAAATTAAATCTCTCTAAGACTGAATTGGTTCTCTTTCCCCCATCCAATGCCCACATTGTTCCTGAGGTATCTATAAAGGTTAACAATTCTACCATCACCCCATCTTCCCAGGCCCGGTGCCTTGGGGTTATACTTGATTCTGCCCTGTCCTTCACTCCTCATATCCAGTCACTGGATACACTGTCCAGTGTATGAAACCCACTTATTGTACAGCGCCGCGGAATATGTTGGCGCTTTATAAATAAATGTTAATAATAATAATAATAAAAAGAGAAGGAATTTTTTAAATTATGGATTATAGCATATAAGGCACAACTAACTGGGGATGGGTTTGGAGTTTCCCACCTCCTTTTATCAAATGGGAGGTTGCTCAGTTCTGAAGAGTGTTGAACTAAAACAATTAAAGAATCTACTGCAGTGTAGGTTTTAGATTTTGGCACATGTATCAATACAGACTTCACTCTCGAGCTAATTTACCAATGCAGTTAGAGTGGAATAGTTTGCAACATTATAACTGAATCTGATCACTCAGTCTTGCTTGTAACAAAGTTAACAAAGCTTCCAAATTCAATAAAGTTTAGTTCTCAACACAAGGTTCAGGCACTACAGAATGTGGATGGGAAAGTGCAAATCTTACGAATTTCATAATGGAACCCCTCTGGGTCCCCTTTAAAATTTGGTATTCCTAATGACTCTGCACATTGCTCATATAATGCTTATTACACCACTAAATGGGAGGTACTTTTGATCTTTTGCCATGTTTATATTACCCAATAACCCTTCTACATGCACTTTTGTAAGTACAGACCAAAATGCCAGATATAAATAATTCAAGGCTTGTAGTGGCATGTTGTGGAATGCATAAATTGCACTGATAGTAAAAACTTACAGTCTGGATAAAGTTAGGATACTACCATGGATGTTTCTGAATGCCCAAGCATATTTGGTTGCTAGTTTATGCAGCATACAGATGTATTAAAGGAGAACTAAAGTACAACAACAAATTAGTGTGTGCCCACAGGTTATAAAATCCTAATGCACAAACTATTGAGCAGAGCACAGAAAATTTAACAGAAAAAAAATAATCTGATATTTTGGTCTCTCCCTCTCTGTTGAAATTTTGAAAACTATGCACAATAGTATTTTTTGTGCACACAGCCTTTATGTTTTAACAGAGAAAACTGGCTGCACAGCAGTCTATGTTAATTAGCCCAGTGATATAATTATCAGAGGAGTAGGGGTAAAGTGGTAGGAAGAAGTGAGGAAAAGAAGGGTGGAAGTCTCTAGTTGTGCTGCTAAATTAATCCTTGATTGATACTGTAGATATATTTAGCAAATCCTCTGGAAAGGCTTTCAAGTAGAGTTGTTAAAGGAACAGTAACACTAAAAAATGAAAGAGCTTTAAAGTAATAAATATATAATGCACTGTTGCCCTGCACTGGTAAAACTGGTGTGTTTGCTACAGTAACACTACTATAATTTATATAATAAGCTGCTGTGTAGCCACGGGGGCAGCCATTCAAGCTGGAAAAAAGGAGAAAAGGCACAGGTTACATAGCAGATAACTGATAAGCTCTGTAGAATACAATAGTGTTTTATCTGTTTTGCCTGTGCCTTTTCTCCTTTGAATGGCTGCCCCCATGGCTACATAGCAGCTTATTATATAGAAATTATAGTAGACTTTCTGAAGTAAACACACAACTTTTACCAGTGCAGGGCAGCAGCACATTATATTTTAGTTACTTTTATACACTTTCATTTTTTGGTATTACTGTTCCTTTAAATTGCAGAACAGGGAGGCAGTGCCTTTTTGCACTTTTGTGTACTATAAAAACTGTTTTTTTTTACTGGTTACCCAAATTAAAGATTGTGATCCATCTTGTACCACATCCTGCAGACTCCATAAAAAGGAGGGAATGAGGAATTGTAGAAATGAATGAAAAATTTTTTTAAATAAAAAAGATGCATTACACTGATCTGACAAGTATAACATAATTTTAAAAGAGCACACAATGGCGTATATTTATCAAAAGATGACATACAGCTCACCACAGTCCACCAGATGGAAATATTACCACTGTCTATTGCCTTGCATAGGATTTGTTGAGGCAAAATTTACCAATTACTCTTAAATAGAAAGTTCTCTGCATGCAAGTAAATGTTTTTGTGTGCTGGGTCGGACTGGGGGGTGCAGGGCCCACCGGGACTACCGCCTCAGGGCCCCTGCACGTTCCCTCCACCGGCCACGTCCCCCACACTCCCCTAGGGGCCCCTGTGAGGGGTCAGGGGGTGCTGCTGAGCCTCCCTAACCCCAGTCCCATGAGCGTGTGGAAGTTTAACGTGTCAGGGGAGGAACACCGTCAGGCCAGGGGAGTGCTACCAAGGTTCGGGTCTGGGCCGCCGGGGCCCGCTGGGTTTTTTCCCAGCGGCCCAGTTGAAGCCTATTTGTGTGGCTGTACACCTGCCAATCCATGTATGTCTGTCAGGGTTTCCATTATGAGCAGCAATAGATGGACAGGAGCACTTTGACCACTTTGTCTATACACCCCATGTACCACTAGCCTTAAGGGGCAGATTTATCAATATGTGAGTTTAGAGCTTAGGACATAGAAACTCACCCATGCTCTATTCATTCCTATGGGATTTTTAGAAGTGTATTTATCAAATGGTGAGTTCTAACTTTCACCCACTGATAAACAATCTTCTAAACTCCCATAGGAGTGAATAGAGCATGGGTGAGTGGGTGGGTAAAGTTTCTTAAGCTCTAAACTCACATTTTGATAAATCTGCCCCTTAGAGTAGGTACATAAAAAAAAAAAAACACAACAACTTTCATTATATGCAAATGTGCCTCAAAATAACTAAGCACACATTGGACCATGAAAACTGGGGCATTAAAGACTTTGCTCAGGGGTGCACCTCTCTGGAATTTGCTTTTATATTCTGTCTTCAAAAGATCAGTTAAAGGACATGTAAACCCCCACGCACAAAAATGTAAGTGAACAGCCTCTTTGAAATCTTTCAATACCTGCCACACTGGTTGCCCAGAGGTTAATAGTAAGGTTGTAACATCTCCTTAATCACTTAGATTTCCTTCTCCTCCTGTAACCCACTCGGCCCCCCACCCTTGGGAATTTGCTTTGGTTCCTTGCTTGCCAGACATGCTCAGTTGTTCTAAACTGAGATTACTAAACACACCCCCAGTCTAGCAGCCAGTGAAGAGATGGCATTGCTGGTTCCCATAGAAACTCAGCTCTAGCTGTCTGCTTCAATTTATTTCTCCTTAGCTCAGTTTTACCATTACAATGCTCAAACAAAGCAGAACTTTTATCAAAGACAGTTGTGCCTGTGTGAGCCTGTATTCTTGATTAAATGTATGTTGAATGAGGGTCTGTGTGTGTGTATGCTGCTTGCAGATTTAAATGTAACTTATTATGTATCAGAGGAAAAATGCAGTACAAATGATGCCCTTCTGGAGGGGGAGACGTGCCCAACTGATATACATTGTAGGCAAATGTAGGCTTTACGTGTCCTTTAAATTTTTTTTTTAAAGACGCTTTTCATCTACAGTCGTTTAGCAAAGCTTTAGTGAGCACTATATGCTGCTAAATGAAATACCCTATGCTACATCTGTCACCTTGCCAACTTCTGATCTTGGCCATTCCCAAAATTGTGTGTCAACACTTCTTAAGATTGTAAGATCTCTTTGGGGCAGGTCCCTCTTCACCTATTGTATCATAAAATGTTCAACATACTTGTAACATGTTCAGTGTATACACCCATGTATTGTACAGCACCCAGCCACCCTAGTAGCCTGACCTAAGTACACTCCCCCAAACGGCGGAAGTGACACCATACAGCAGGGGTGCCCAAATGGTATATTGCGGTCTACCAATAGTTCACTTTAAAGTTTCTGGTAGACCTTGAGGTGGAATGCAGCAGGATGACATCCCGCCACTTCTTTTTCCCCCCCCCAGCATAATGGAGCTTTTGAGTGCGGATGCTCAAGCCATCAGTCTTTGTAGTTTTATCCGAGTATAGAAGTGTCCTCACCGAGCCGCTGTATAAATTTGTTCCCACTTTATATATGTTTCTGTGTGCAGACTACATAGTGGGCCATGAAGAAGGGAAGTAAAAACTACTACAATCCTTTCACATTAAACTTGAAGTTGGCACTTGAATAATGTTATGTGGGCATTAAATGTTAATTTGGCACTGCATTAATATATTGCCATGTGTATTTGTAAAACATTGATACTTTTTCTTGCTTATTGAACCAAATGATAGACTATTTTAACTGTGGTAGATCTCATGATGGAGGTCAGGTGGCAAGAGTAGATCACAGGGTGACAAAGTCTGCCATACTGGTACTCATAATGTCATGGATGTAAAAAGAGCCGGACACTTCACCCTCCTTATCTCCATTAGTAGGTCGGCAGTTGTTGAGTTTATATTTTTTTTATTTTTTAAACTTTATTGATTATATATGCACCTCAGGGTCACCCACCTAAGGTTGCCACCCTATGCACAGGCCCTCGAATGCCTATATATAAATACGGCTCCGAGTCAGCACTGCAGAATAGGTTTCTTAGTTATAAGTACAGGTATGGGATCCCTTATCCGGAAACTCGTTAGCCAGAATGCTCCGAATTACGGAAAGGCCATCTGCCATAAACTCCATTATAAGCAAATAATTTTTAAAAATTATCTCCTTTTTCTATTTAATAATAAAACAGAACCTTGTACTTCATCCTAACTAAGGTATAAATAATCCTTATTGGAGGCAAAACAAGCCTATTAGGTGTATTCAATATTTAAATGATTTTTAGCAGACTTAAGTTATGGAGATCCAAATTACGGAAAGATCCCTTATCTGGAAAACCCCAGGTCCCAAGCATTTTGGATAACAGATCCCATACCTGTACATATTAATAGTAGGGTGTGGCTGTGTAGGAATGATATCCCTCACATAAGTTTTCAAACAATTTGGCAAATAATCCCGACATACAGTTTGTGTGTATTATCCAGCCTGCGGTAAAACCTTAGATTGTAAGCTCATGGGGCAGGGACTGGTGTGAACATTGTGTGAATACGCCGGTGATTTATAAATACATAAATAGATAATATTTATAACCTGGAACTATTGCTATCGACATGAATATGTAAACGCTCTTCATCCTTCTAGCACTAGGTCAAGGAACCCCCTATCCCCCCTCACCACCAAAGTAAACACACTGAGACATTATGTGGCAAATTCTGTGGAGGTCACAGGCTTTTATTATTGAAACCATAAAAAATATATATATATTTTGATGTAATAAATTGTTCTATTTTTATATTTTTTTCCGTGAGTGCTTTCTATGAGATTATTTTTATATATATATATATAGGTACACCCTGACCCCAGCTGCGGCTCTTATTTTCCAAATACAAAAACTATTGTGTCTCCAAAAAACCAACGTGGGTGCAATGCCCAAAAAATTTTACCATGAAAAATTAGAGCAGGGATCATAGGGCCACGCACACTCAGTGATCGCTTTCTTAAGCCCATCCCCCTACCCAACGTGGGTGCAATGCCCAAAAAATTTACCATGAAACAATTAGAGCAGGGATCATAGGGCCGTGCGCACTCAGTGATCGCTTTCTTAAGCCCATCCCCCTGCTCCCTCGTTGTGCATAAATGGCGCTAACCAGTCTCTTGCATGCATCAGAGAAGACCGTGCAGTCAAAGTCTGATGTACACTAGTGACTCACTAAAGGTAGGCCTGCACTTCAACCAACTCATGCTCTCAGAGCCGCACTGCCGCCAACCAATGGAAAAAGGGGGAGGGTGACACCTATCCTTTTCCAATGGCCCCACTACCTGGCCCGTGACCTCCACCATTCATCAATAAAAGCCTTGATATTCCCAATGAACAAATCCAAACCTTCCCTCGATAAATGAACTCTTTTTTTTATCTTGTCACTGCTACCACCCCCCATTGCAGCTTCAGTTGCTGCGCCGATTCTAAAAGAATGGGTTCCAAACTTCTTTGGGTCCCAACCATTATCGAACACCGCCTTCTTCAGAACTTGCCTAAACTGAAAGGCTGAAAGAGGGGAACCATCTTTATGCAACAACAATAGCTGCCCCCCCTCCGGACGCACCGCTGGGCATGATACTTCCCCTGTTCCCAGTATACTTACCCATTTTCCTTTACCCATTTGATCTGTCTTCGACCTACTAATATAAATCAACAATTTATTTTTTTGTAATGATACATTCTTGTATTGCAATCCTTTTTCTATTGCCTTCTTAGAAGGTGGCACCAGCTAACTAACATGAAAAGCTCCACCAAACAACAGGGCAAAAGCTGCTCTAAACACATTCAAATTGGTCAAAACAAATTGCGCCCAATGAACGCAATATCTGTTGCAGCCTATCTTTAATGATAGGTTCCCTTTTATCTACCCTTGGGCCTTCAGCTCTACTCCAGCCCTTCATCACTTTCTTAACAATAGGATGATGTGTGAAATCGGGCCTACCTCCTGCTACGGAAAAATGCGAAATTGCCGCCAATGTAGTAGCCGCAACCGCTTTAGACTTCCCCTCCTTGTAACGTTCCATCAAAAATTCAAATAAATCCTTAAAAGCATAATTTTTCTTACCACCAATGCAGAATAGCTGCCATCTTTCCCAAGCCCTTTTATAGCTGGCCAGAATTTTTTTCGATAATGACATGCTGTATAGCTCTTATAATATGGGTTCACCAACTGCCATAAATTGCTGGGACACGCGTGAGCAGATCTTTCTGCCTTAGGAGCCAGTCTGAAGAAAAGATCCCACTTTTCCCTTGACAGAAACTTGCACAACCAAAATTATGACTGTACATGTTATCTTGTTGGTCCATCCACCTAGGTCTCCTTTGCCAAGGCCTATGCGCCTTCCTCAGATCATAACTACAACCATCCCCATCACAATAAGCATCCTCATAAAAATCACCTCATAGCTATTGTACCAACCTTGCAGACCACCCCCATACCTGGGTCTCAAGGCGTCCTGCACGTATCTTGGTCGGCCATTACCTCTCAGTTGTGTTTTGCAACCCCATCTTGCCCAGCCTCGCCCGCAACCCCCCCTCCCAGGGACAGGATCAGCCTCCATGCCCCACTTACCTTTGTCCGATGCCTCCTCCAACTCCTCTCCCCTTTCTGTGGTGCGCTCTCTCCCTCCTTCTGTCTCGGTGGCCGTCAACTTCTTTTCCCAGCATTCAGATCCACCCAATGTCCCCCTTCCTGCGTCTCCCGATGTGGTCTGATCGCTCCCCAAATCCCTTACTCCCCCCCATTGGGACCCTTTCGTGGTCTGCGTTGATGGCAGTGGCAGCCTTCTTCCGGCCTATTCCCCTCCGAACCCCCTCCCTTGTTCGCGGCCTCCGAACCCCCTCCCTTGTTCGCGGGCCTCCGAACCCCCTCCCTTGTTCCGCTGCACTTACCGCGCACTCCCCTTATTCCTTGCCACATTCCGTACCCCCTCTGCCGTCATCTGGAAATCTTCCGCAATCCTGCGGCGTTGCACCATTTCTCCTCATTACTTTGCCAACCATTCCCAGCACCGGACGTTTGGTGTAACTCTCCTCCTGCAAAAGATACCTTGCCTTCCTCCTCCGTGTGGTTCCTAACAACAACTCCCCCTGCTCCCCTCCATCCCGGAACCTTTTTGGCCGAAGAATCTTCCTCCTGGGCACTTCCACTCCTGCACCAATGGCATCCATTGGCACAGGTTACATAGCAGATAACTAGTAGATAAGCCCCATATAATGGGGGTTTGTCTGTTATCTGCAATGTGCCTGTGCTTTTTCTCCTTTGAATGGCTGTCCCCAGGCTACACAGCAGCTTATTATATAAACTATAGTAGTCTTTCTGAGGCAAACACACCAGTTGTAGCAATGCAGGGCAACAGTACATTATATTGTAATTACTTTTATACACTTTCATTTTTTGGTGTTACTGTTCCTTTAACAAACATACATCCCATTACATACCTTGCTCTGCCCCAACTCCCCTCCCCTCTCTCCTCTCCCTTTCCCCCCCCCCCTCTTTCCCTCCGCTGCTCACACTTCTATTGTTCTACCTGGAGCTGGCCGGGGGAGGGAGCAGGTCCTGCCCGAATGACCATATGGCTAAAGGGGGAAGAGGTCCTAGCCTAAATTCATTTCAGCCCTATTTGGGCTTCATTCACACTAAGGCGGGGAAGTATTTCCGGGAGGACTTTGTGCTCCTGTTTTCTCCATCCCCCTGCAGCACATGAGCCGGTGACACAACAACAGGAGCTGTGGAGGACAAACAGTGACAGTGTAAGAACACGCGGGGTTACAAGGGAATTTTTTAAAGAAAACTAAAGAAAAGTACTTGACTGACCTGCCTTATTGGTGCCGTGACTGAATGGCACTCACATTATCGCAGTATTAGTGCTTTGGCTTCAGTAGGCAGTTACAGTTTGTGGCAACATTCCCCTTAAAGCCATGTCGATACTGTGGTGTACTGACTGAAAGAACGCGTCTTCATTAAATCTTTTGAGGCTGTCAGTTTGTGAGTTCATGGACTGAGAGTTTAAACCTTACGCAGTTCAGTCACTTCCTCCAATCTCCCCCCCCCCATGCTGACAGCAGCTAGTAGTGTTTCCTGGGGTTGTGCTTTCCCACTGACAGGAGACACACAGATAATCTGCACGATTCCCCTCGTGGCTTTCCTAAGGGCTAATTAATGGAATGAAAAAAAAAGAGTAGGTTAAATTAGGTAACTTCAGCCTTCTGAAAGTTGTAGTTCACCAGTTTGTTTAATAGAGGTGTTTTGACCATACCTGCTCCTGCACATTCTGCATATATCTAGGATGATTCATAAATGAATATATTTTCAGTTATTTATGGTTGTATGAGACAGGTCTATATGCTCAGTTCCCATTAGAAAAATCTACTTGCATGTCAGATGTAGTTTTCATGGCCATGAATTGAATTGTATGTATTTGTTCACAACATGTGATCCAAGATCTGTCAGTACCGTTTTAAAGTAATTTATTTTTACTCCTAATATTGCCAGTACTGTACATTGCCATTTTAGGGCTAGCTCCTAGCGAGGTAGTACTCCTGTTATGTTTACCCTAAAGGTGGCACTACTTTCAGAATTAATGCTTACTCATAAAACGTATCCAGCCATGTCTGTAAAATGCCCCCATGCAATGTTCCCTTTAAGCTGTCTTCTTGTGCATGCAAACAGAAATTTGAGACCAGCACACACAATAAATTGTGGTTGCACAAAGATATTTGTGTGAAATCACATAATTTTTTACTGAACACACCAGTTTTAAAAAGTGTGTACAAAAGAAAATAGCCAAGAACTAATTAGAGGGAACATTACCCCAATCACCCCAAAATCATACTGTTTCTGGTCTTCTATTCCACTCGGCACACATTTGATGTTCTTGTAACCATTCCATTGGCAAAAGTATTCTAGATAAAAAAATCCCAGTTTTCTACTAGTGTCTCTAACTACTACTACCATTCACTACTATTCTTTTTTGCTGTTTCTTTATTCTTGTTCTATTTACATCTAACTAGCACAATAAAGACATCACACTGAAACACAGTGAAGTTGAAAGACCTCCGTTCCACCGACCAACTTCTGTTAATACTTCCTTACATTTTTTCATTCTTCCTCCCTCCCCTGATTTAAAGGAACAGTAACACCAAAAAATGAAAGTGTTTAAAAGTAATAAGAATAAAATATACTGCTGCCCTGCACTGGTACAACTGGTGTGTTTGCCCCAGAAATTTATATAAACAAAGCTGCTGTTTAGCCACGGGGGCAGCCATTCAAAGCAGAAAAGGCACAGGCACATAGCAGATAACAGATAAACACTATTGTATTCTAGAGAGGTCATCTGTTATCTGCTATGTAACCTGTACCTTTTTTCCAACTTTAATGTCTGCCCCCATGGCTACACAGCAGCTTATTTATATAAACTATAGTAGTATTACTGTAGCAAACACACAACTTTTACCAGTGCAGGGCAACAGTACATTATATTTTAATTACTTTAAAAAAACTTTCATTTTTTGGTGTTACTGTTCCTTTAAGTGTATATATATATGGGGTCCAATTTGGGTGCTCTGGCTCTGTATTTTGGGCTTTATTGAATATGGTTTTCAGTGGGCCCCAGGCAGTCCTTTGTCCCATTGCCCTTAATTGTATTTAGTCTTATGACTAAATTAGAGTCAGCTGCTTTCTGTTATGTAATACATTTTGTCAGATTATCACTCTAACTAAAACACTTTTTGCATGGATGTTTTTTTTTCTAGCACCATCCTCCATGCAGTCCCTCCTTCATCTACCTCCCAAGGGGACTCTGCCAGCCTCTTCATTGAGGAGGTTCAGGTGTCTGCTAAACCAACTGATAAACCATCATGGAGCAATACCACATACAGTTTTCCGGTGCCAAAGCACATCTACAGGTACAGACCAGAAAACAAAACTTGCAGTATGGGGAATAGGGTAGTGAAAAGCCCATGAACTAAACCAGATTCCAAGAGAATGTACAATACTTATGAATGTAAAATGTTTGTTTACAAAATGTTAATTATATCTATTATTCTAATGTTATTAATTTGATGATTCTATGCCTTTATTTCTGTTACAGGTGACACTGTTAGCATTGGGGATGTATCCTATAAAGTGAAATTCCCAAAGAACCCAGAACTGGTTCCCCAAAATTACAGTAAGTAGTTGATAAGCAGAGAAATGTTTGGGCACTATAAACCCAACTGATGTTATATAAACTGGCTTCTGTGTTTTAGAATTATGTTTGCTATTTGCATTTATTTTATATTTTTAACACTATGAATATGCACTGTGATCTGGGAAATTACTTACTATTGTTCTTGTGAGGGGGGATGGGCTGCTATTGCAGTTTTAGCCTTGCCTAATCTGTCTTTCCCTCCCTGGGCTAACTGGTTCAAGCTTTCTTATAGCGTCTAAGGGCTCTGGCACACGGGGAGATTAGTCGCCCGCGACAAAACTCCCTGTTCGCGGGCGACTAATCTCCCCGAGTTGCCATGACCCGCCATCCCGCCGGCGACTTACATGTTCGCCGGTGGGATGGCGGGTCATGGCAACTCGGGGAGATTAGTCGCCCATGACAAGGGAGATTTGTCGCGGGCGACTAATCTCCCCGTGTGCCAGAGCCCTTATAGCCTATTATTTGCATTTCATTTCCTATCATAAGAAGCATAGGCAGAGGGTGACTTTTTTGTTTGGGGAGGCTAAAGATGGGCCATACACAGACTGACCTAAAGCTAATGTGAGACTTAGTGGATTCGCTGCTGGTATAAAAAATTAACCTCCCAACTACCTCTTGCCATTCCCACTTACTTCCAAGGATTCTGTACAAAAGTGCAGGTGCAGTTTTTTTTTACCCTAAAATGCTTAGGATGTAAAAGTATTCATATGTGCACTTCTGTGAGGGGATCTGCAAACATTTGTGTTTGCGATCAGTTAGCTTAAAGGGGTAGTTCACCTTTAAATTCACTTTTAATATAATGTAGACTGATATTCTGAGACAATTTACAATTGGTCCTCTTTTATTTTTAATGGTTTTTCAGTTATTTAGCTTTTTGTTCAGCAGCTCTTTATTTGGTAATTTAGCAGCTATCTGGTTGCTAGGGTCTTATTTACTCTAGCAACCTGGTAGTGGTTTAAACAAGAGATGGGAATATGAATAGTTAAGGGGCCTGCATGGAAAAATAAGTAATAAAAAATTATAATAATATTAAAATTGTAGCCTCGCAGAGCAATGATTTTTGGCCCCCATTTGAAATCTGGAAAGAGGCAGAAGAGAAAGGCAAATTATTCAAAAAAATTAATCAGGAAGACCAATTGCAAAGTTGCTAGGAATAGGCCATTTTATAACATACTAAAAGTTAACTTAAAAGTGAACCACCCCTTTGGATGTGTTTACGTTAGTTTTATAGCAAGAAAGGCAGTGAGTACTGACACCCCAGGCACATTATATACAGTAAGACACAGTCTGTATTTACAAAACCAGCACATTATATACAGTGAGAAGCAGTAGGTACTGTTGGCAGATATTCAGGCCCTGGCACTATTACACTGGCACGGATACACAACATTGGCCCCACTGTAACTAACTAGAAATGAACACAACAATGACAAAAAAAAAATAGTAAGTGCAAAAAACAACAACAACAAATATATAAAAGCACAATGAACTTTTTCAGGTGGAAAGAGTTAACTTACCCTCCATCTGTTAGGACAGGTGATAGATTATAAATTATTATAGATGTCAGGTCAGGCAAAAAACAATTTAATGTCAGCTAGTGATTCAGCCTTTAGAACTGTATAGTACCTGTGGGAATGGGATGAAATCTGCAGCAAAAGATGAGAGTTAGTTCTCAGGTAAAGTTTACAGTCTGTAGATTCTTCTTTTCAGTCTTCATTTCTGCACTGCCTTCAGTTTGTAATATCCCCCGAGCCCTGTCTGCATCTGTGCTTTGATTGGTCAATTTTACGTTCTGTCAAGAAAGCTGTGCTCTGATTGGAAAATCCACAAGAAGAAAGATCCGATCAGAGCACAGCAGAACGGGCTTGCAGGAACAGATTTCCAGGACAGTGCAGAAACGGAGTGAGCGGTTTTTTTTTTTTTGTTTTTTAATGTGCCAAGCAGGTTTGGGGAGGCTTAGCCTCCCCTAGCCTTAATGAAAATCCGCCTATGATACATAGTCAAATGGGATCGCGGACTGTAAGCAATTGCCATTTAAGTGCGTAGAGCTAAATAGGGCCACATATGTTGCTTCCCATATCTCCATATAATCTTTACAAGAATATTATTGTATCACCAAAAACACATGCACTGCTATTTTTTTTTATAATACTACCTTGGGTTGAATTTAACTGATTGTGTTGGATCATTGGGGTGTACACAATGTCTTTGGAGTGGGTTGGGAGTTCCATTAGGTGACTTCCTGGGATGGAGATATAATTTCTCTTCAATCACACGTGAGAAGGATGGATGGGTAACTCTAGTTTGAAGGGCTTGTAAGCCCAGCCATGATGCTGTCCCACTGTTTTGCTGTAGAAGTTATCAAAAAACATAATTATATTATATTAGATATAAAATTCACCAATGAGAATTCTACTGATTAAATACCTCATTATAGGTGCAATAGAAGTGACCAAATAAAACACAGATTCCCTGCGCTATGTTGGGAATCTTGCTGTTATCTTACATTTAGGGGCACATTCATCAAATCACATGTTTGAATCCCGAAATGGGTAAAATTCGAATTGGATACTATAATGTATGATGATCGCAAATATCACGTAAATGCTTACGAAAAAATCGCAATAGTCACGATAATATCGTATTGGCGCTCCAAAAGTCACAAAATTTTCGTACCGAACGATTGTAAACAGCGGGAAAACATTTCCAACTTTGATCCTTCTGTGCACGATTTTGGAAGCCTCCCATAGGAATCAATGGCTCCAACCTGGCCCAAGGAAAGTCACGATAACGAAACTTGAATGAATCCGAAACTTTCATACTCGGCGTGACAATACGATTTTGTCGCACAAATTTTGTCGCAAGGTACGAAATTGTCGCAGAAAAAATGCTCTGAGCGTTCTTACACGTTCGTTTAGAAAAAGTTTTATTGTGCAGTATTCCTTTAAGAATACACACCCTGATATTTCTGGACTACAGCTCCCAGCATGCCATAACCTTATTATATGTTAAATTATTCTGGGATTTGTAGTCCAGTAACAGCTGAGTAAAGTTTGGTTGAGCAGTGCAGGGCACTAGGGTTTAGTACCCCTTTAAGGCTTCAAACTTTAGCGTGGGTCTCCATGAGTGATAAGCTTGCCAGTATGAGTGTTAGATAAGTGGTAAGTTTGGTAAGTGCTTCAGTAACACAAGATAGTGAGGGTTTGTGAGCTTGACAAACCAAAACCCCAACAAGGTGTAAAAATGATCTTTAGAATTCTTTTTTTCATTAAAAATGAGCAGGGTTTTATCTTGCTATATGCCAGCACACCACTTCCTCAGACATTGATGAAATTTAACCTGTAGCCTAATAGAGCAGACATACTGTATCTTCAGGGCATTTGACTGCAGGTGTGGTTCCACCATGACCTCATTGTCCCTGGATGCAGAGCGTCACAGATGATGAAAGATAGTGTCAGGAAATTTGGACTAGTTGCAGGAATTATGGTTGCCACACAGTTATAAGCACTATTTCCCTGCACTTCAAAATTAGCAACATTTTTTTTAGTAAAATTTCCTAAAGGGATCAGTTTTGAGAATGAAATTGTGAAGTGCAAGTTAAGATTTTCTTATGTCTTTTAATGTTTTGTCAAAAAAAATTAATGGGATCCATTTAAAAATGTTATATTGCATAGGGCTAAAATACTGGATTCTAAAATTTTACATTTTGTGATTTATAAATCTTTTTTAATAGTATGTAATGTTTAACTGATTCATAAACAGTGCCCCTACAGGTGATGCCTGTGTATAAATCATATTCAACAGGTACATCTGTGGGATTGTCTGGGGTGCTGAGAGCAGTTTTTTGTGCTGTATTTTAAAGCCTTATTTAAAAGAAAAAACTAATAAGAATGAAATTATTTTATTGTAGGGCAATTTAATGTACATTGTATCTACGTAACAGAATAAAGTTAGATAGTATTGAAAGTTTGAACTGTGCCTTAAATAGAAACAAATCCATTGGTTGCCTGCTTGTGTCATACTTACTGCAATTATCACATATAATAAACATCACCTTTATTGCTAAAATAATCCTAAGAATACGATCACATGTATTTCTTTGTTTTTCAGCTCTATTCTGCTTATTGTTCTATATTAAAAAATTTTTTGATTTGAACCCTTATCTTTTTACTACTAACAGCATACATATATTAGACTGCCTTTATTATTCTATTGTTATTGTTCCATTTGCTAAAAGACATTAAGCAATGTTAGTCAAAACATTGCATCTAAATTTATAAAGGAAGTGGCAATTGGTTTGCTTAAGCCACATGGGCTTTGTTTCTAGGTCATAAGGATTAGACTACATAATGCCATAGGGTAGTAATGAGTTGTGTGTTATGAGCCATTTCTGCAACTGTGCAAACATCTACATTTCTGCACTCTATTGATATCAATTTTTAACTAGTGCTATATGTCAACATCCTAAAAATATGTATTACAGATTAAACGGTTTTATATCATGGGTCTTAAGCAACCAGCCCCTCAGCTATTGTGAACAACAATTCTCAGAACGCAAAAAAAAGTTGTATTTTTTTTAACAAGCCCAACTTGTAGAGGTAATATTCTAATATAGGGAATTTTTAAAGCTTTAGTAATAAAGCATACATATCATAGCAAGCACTTTCTGTGACCACAAAGATTATTTATTGTAAGCAATGCACTCCCACACACCATAATTTTTGTCAGTGGCAAGGGACTGATGCTCATATGACTCCATACTCTTTCACAAAATATTCTTATTCCTTACACTTGTATACCTTACAGAGCACATCAGCTTTTATAATGGATGTCTTCTACCAGCATTGCATGGTATGATTACTGTTAAAGGAACAGTAACACTAAAAAATGAAAGAGCTTTAAAGTAATAAAAATATAATACTCTGTTGCCTTGCACTGGTAAAACTGGTGTGTTTGCTACAGTAACTCTACTATAATTTATATAATAAGCTGCTGTGTAGCCATGGGGGAAGCCATTCAAGCTGGAAAAAAGGAGAAAAGGCACAGGTTACATAGCAGATAACTGATAAGTTCTGTATAATACAATAGTGTTTTATCTGTTATCTGCTATGTGCCTGTGCCTTTTCTCCTTTGAATGGCTGCCTCAATGGCTACATAGCAGCTTATTTATATAAATTCTGAAGTAAACACACAACTTTTACCAGTGCAGGGCAGCAGCACATGATATTTTAGTTACTTTTATACACTTTCATTTTTTGGCGTTACTGTTCCTTTAAGTCCCCTGAGACAATAGCAGTTACTAGGGACAGATTTACTTATAGTGGTATTTTTGCCCCCTGTGATTTAGTTTTTTTGTGCTAAAACACAATTTTTTGTGTAAAAGAAAAAAAAAATACATTTTGTTTTACAATTTATTATGCGTCAAAACCACAAATACCAGAAATATACAATCTAACATGCAATCTAACAGCTGTCAAGGTAATATAAAAGTCATTGGGAGCTGTCCTAGGCAAATTATAACAGTCTTTATTTAATTCGTGGTTTTAAAGGTTTTCGTTTTTCTTTTCTCATTTTTAAGCACACAAAAATTCTTACGGAAATGAAAAATTTTAGGTTTTTGTGTTCTTTTTGTTTTTGTTCCAAATTTTAATTCATTTGTGCTTTATATTTGGATCTTTTAATAACCACTAGATGTTTGTGGTTTTAGTGGAAATTAGTTTATTCATGGTTTCAAAAACCTCTAATACCACTAAAATCAGAATGCTTCCATGTATTGTGATTTATCTGTGATTGAAAATGAAATTCAGTTTTTACTCTAAAACTCGCTATAAATTTGACCCTTTGTATCTGTATTTATTTGATGAATGTATTTAAAAATTTCACTGATTTTGCTTATAGTTCCTGATCCCTTAAGCCACGCTAATGTGCAACATCTAAGATGGATCATGCAAAAAGACCTCCTGGGACAAGATATTTTTCTCATTGGTCCTCCTGGGCCACTGAGAAGGTCCATTGCCATGCAATATTTGGTAAGCAGAGTCTCCTTTACTTTATAATTTAATTAATGATTAAATGTCATAAACAGAATGACTGATAGATTTTGTTATTATTTCTTCACTAAATGGATATATGCTTTGCCTATTTTTACCCATTCTTTGACAGTGAAAGTGTGTAAAATTATCGACACAATATAAGCAATTAAATACTAAATTAAAAATTAATATAGTCCATCAAGTTTTCATATAAATGTTTAGAAATGAAGAAAAAAGTTATCATCCTTTATGGCGTTAAAGGGGTTGCTCACCTTCTAAACACTATTTTTAGTTTAGATAGTACACTAGAAATAAATACTTTTTTCATTTGCTATCTAATTTTTGTTTTTAACCATTTTTATAATTTTAAAGTTTAAGCTTTACCATTACTTTCTCTGTTTTTTTGAGTCTGGCATTGCACTAATCCTGTTGCAGACTGTGAACTGTTACAACTTGCTACATTTATTACCATCTGTAGAATGTTAGCAATTCTTCTATCAGTTATTGTTAATGAAACAAAGGGATTATGCTCAGCAGGGCCAAAGGTAAGATATGTTTCAACTAATTAGAACACTCTACAGAGTTCATGACCCCCTCCCAGAGCTGCTTGAGGGAGAATATTTTATTAGAAAAATTATCAAAAATTAAAAAAGAGAGAATTTAAAAAAAGTATTTCTGCTGCAATCAACTGAACTGACAATAGTGTTCAGAATGTATGTATACATTTTTTTATATAGCACAACAGATGTATGTAGTGCTTTACAAGGCATTAACAGGTGAACAACCACATTTAAGTAACATTAAATTTAAATATTTTATCCTATCTGACAGTGTGCATTCTTATAAAATATATTCCTCTACATTTTCCCGTGTTATAGATGCAAATATAGATGTGCACTTGTGCAGTTGCAGTAGATTAACATCTTTGGATCCCTGTATAGCTCTTGGTATTATTTAACATAATGCCATTTTAGTGCAGTAGAGATCCAGTGCAAAGACTAATTCAGAGTACATGCATGTGAGAAATGTA
Organism: Xenopus tropicalis; assembly: GCF_000004195.4. Taxonomy (NCBI): domain Eukaryota; kingdom Metazoa; phylum Chordata; class Amphibia; order Anura; family Pipidae; genus Xenopus; species Xenopus tropicalis. The sequence continues at coordinate 132,590,631 of NC_030678.2, read as the reverse complement.
CCAGATACTTAAAATGGCTGGTATTAGATAACCACCTGCTCCCTATTGTGGGCAAAAGTAGTTCACTCTCATATGTTTGTTCAATCAAAGAAACCATTCTCTATTGCAGTGATTCCCAACCAGTGGCTCATGAGCAACATGTTGCTCACTACCCCTTTAATGTTGCTCCCAGTTGCCTGAAAGTAGGTGCCATTTTTAAATTGCAGGCTTGGAGGCAAGCACAGAGACACAGTTTTACTGCAAGCAGATCCTTCTCCAGTCCACATGGGGCTATCAAATAGCCAATCACAGTCCTTATTTGGTATCCCCAAAAACATTTTTCATGCTTGTCTGGCTCCTCAACACTTTTTTACATCTGAATGTGGCTAACAAGTAAAAAATTGGAGAAAAGTTGGGGATCTCTGCTCTATTGAGGTTTTGTAGCTATCTTTCTGTGGCTTATGTGAGGACATGTACTTTTTTTAAACCAACTCAACTCAGAGAGGAAGGCATGGAAGCAACATAAATTGGCGCTGTTATTCTCCAGTAAGATGTTTATAACCTGTCATTATTGTATCCATCAATAATTTTCTGGTTTATTTCTGGGAGCTCCAATGCTGGATGGTGCTGGAATCCCATGGAACATTTTAAGAAGGAGCATCTTAAATACATTGTCAGGCAAATCATTTATGAGCAGATCTGGAAGTTTGTCTTCATCCTAAACAATGTTTCTTTTACACTTTGAATTATGGTAAAAGACTTAAATGCTGACGTTAAATGTTTTTCACTAGATGTTGGTGGCAAAGGAGGCATTGATTACTGAATAAAGGGTTCACATAAGGTATAAATACATTTTAAAAAATGAAGTTGTATTTGTGCCTGAAACAATGGGTAGTTTACAAATCCTCAGTTTGCTGCTTAGTTTTGCACCCAGAAAACTCTTTATTACTCATTTCAGGAGCTGACTAAGCGTGAGGTGGAATACATTGCTCTTTCCCGAGACACAACTGAGTCTGATTTAAAACAGAGGAGAGAAATACGAGCAGGAACAGCTTTTTACATTGATCAGGCAAGTTGCTATCACGTCATATTGATCACACTTCTCTCAAATCCATTGCCTAATTTATTCACTGATGAAGCAGAGGTGCAGGTGTAAATTGGATTATGGTATATTGACTCAATATATTTGACTCAGATTTATAGTAACAATTAGTTTTCTTCTAGAGAGAAGGTCGTTACCAAACTATAATTAGAGTTCCACACCAATGAGTCAAATATATAAAAAATCAAAGTGCTAAAATTATAAATTGTATTTTGTTTGAATGATTATAACCTTTGTATACTTTTCAAAACACCTTATGTGTCTCATTTTACATAACACCTAATTCACCTCAACCGGGATCTATTGTCTTTTGCAGATATTCAGTCATTTTTGATATTTTTTTCTTTCAATTTGCTTCATCTATTGTAGCAAAGTTTTGCATTCAGGTTGAGCTCCCTTATACATAGATGTCACCAGGATTGGGTTGGAAACATGAAATTATGATGAGGAGTTTTAGGGTCGGGAAGCTCTAGAAGAGATGCAGAAGTGAATAAAAGTACTAGAGATTAGTGACTGGGAAAGGTAGAGATCAAGGAAGATCAAATACAGGAAGAAACACAATCCAGGAATCTATGGTGATCAGGGCCAGCAGCTGGGGGAATAGGAAGGTCATTGTGCTTTTATATGGTCATGAAGCTCCTTGGTGACTGAAAATATCCTTATATTTTACAAAAGGGGTACATTATTTACAATACATAGAATACATACACACAAACACATCTCTGTATTGAGTACTGAAACAAAATAAAGTTTAACTTAATCCCTAAGGGCTGTGACAGATGGTGAGAAAAGTCGCCGCGCAACAAATCTTCCTTGTCACGGGTGACTAATCTCCCTGATATGCCATCCCACCGGCTAGAATGTAAATCGCCGGTGGGATGGCATACGCGTTGCCGAAATTGCCGAAGTTTCCTCTCAAGGCAACTGTGGCGATTTTGCCATCCCACCAGCAATTTACATTCTAGCCGGTGATATGGCATATCAGGGAGATTTGTCTCCATCTGTCACAGCCCTAAATGGATAAGGGGTGAATGCCTCCTTCAAATCAGTTTTCATTGATGCTTATATACTTTATACTGTAATGGAATATAAAAGATTATTGCTAAATCTCTTTATCCCTTCAGTCAGACTAAACGTATGTTGAAATGTTTAACTAACTGATAGCTCATAGGCAATTTTAAAATACTTTATTCAGCAAAACACTAAAAATGAATACATAGTAAAATTCATAACAGGACAACCTCAATGTAAATATGAAATTAAAGAAACTGACCACAGGCTTTTTTTAGTGATACAATTTGGTTTTTCATAATTCTTGTTTTTTTTCCCTCCAACATTTCTCAGCAGACTGACTGTTGCTACTAGCAACTGCTACATTGCGATTTATTTTTAAACTTCATGTGTGCTTCATAAATATTGCAGAAAACTTGGTAACAATTTCACTCTTGGAAGCTTAGATTTTGCCACTATATATCTATATGTAGCTACTGTAATTCTGTCTGGCTATCTATATAACTAGCTATCTAGCCACCTATCACATTCACAAACTTCAAGCAATCCAACCCTCCAATATAACATTTCATATTCATGTCTGAATAAACTGCTATGTTTAATTAGGTTGTTATGGGAGCTACTTACATTTTTAAGCTTTTATATACACTTTTATTCAACATAAAAAATCACTGGTTTTATCATGTTTTATTCCTGTGATTCTTGCTATCAGATCCTATCTAAATCCCATTGTTTATCTTAGTGTAAGATAACATTTAGATTGTAAACTCAATGAGGCAGGGTCTACTTTTACTTGTCTCCTTAACACTTAGCACTTCATCTTCAATGTAACTGTACTTTGTTTATTATTGTATGGATCCCTCCTTATTCTCTATTAAAGCGGACCTGTCACCCTAAGAAATAACTCCAAATTATTTTCTATATTGTTAGTTGAGCAAAATAAACTTTACTTACTCTATATAAATAATATAAATCTTGTTTCCTTCTGTCTTGGAATTACTCAATCAAAGCAAGCAGGCAGGCACCATTTTGTGGACACTGTTATTAAGGCAAGCTTTGTATCATGCCAAAATCTTGTTTATGTGCCAGAATGGGGGACCAGATGCCCATGCCCATGCACTGGCTACACAGTTAGATGAGGAGGAAGGAGGGGAGAAGTGAGATGTGCAGTGACATCTAGGAAGTGCTGAATGGAAAGCTAAAGTTATTGTCTGCCCTGCCTCTATGCCTAAGGCATAGAGGTGTGGCAAGCAATATATGATTGACAGCTGTGATTTTTAAATGCCTTTATAATGGGTTTGGATGTGTTAATATAAAAATGACTTTGGGTTTCATGTTTAATTTGAACAGGACTTTTATTATACAGATTTTCATGTCTGGGTGACAGGTCCACTTTAAGGTATTGTTCTGCTGTGCAGTGCTGCATTCAAAAGTAGTATTTTATAAATATAAATATTTATACATATATTACAAAGTACCACTCTACACTAGTTCATTTTATGGACACTGGAGATAGTTAAATGTGATGTTGCCTAATTGAGAGATCTAGCTCCTACATCTTATGATTGATCATTTGTGAGGCCATACTCCAAATAATGCTTTTATGAACTGTGGCACCCATCACAGTTTGATCACCTCCACTTGTATCGCAGATGGAACACCAGTAACCACTATAGATAATGTTTAACTAACCTTTGCACCTTTGCAGAAGATAATCATTTAAAGACAAGGTACTTTAAATTCACATTACTGAGAATTGATCTACACCATGTAGTAGTAGTTTTGTTAGTCACAATACAGTACAGCTAGCTGTTTTTTTGCCGAAGATCAATGGCTGTTTGGGCTAAAGCAATAACTAAGAAATCATGTTCTTCAAGGGTTGAAAGTCATTATTACCTTTTAGCTAAATGCTTTGATGTATTGTATAAGATTTGTTGGATTAAATTACTGGATTATTCAACCTGTATGCTGTTAAAGTGTAAGCTTAAACAGCATACAACATAGAGGCTTCTGTGAACACAGTCATGTATTTGATGTGATTGCTTCAGTTAAAGCGAAAAAAATTAGATGTTCTCTAGGTAAGGGCTGGACAAATGTTCAGATTCTTAGAGTTTTAGTTAGCAATATTAGGAAGGCATCCCTGCCTACCCAAAATTATTCAATATATTCCTGTCTGTCCTTTTACTGTAGAAACAACACATCATCAGGAACAGTAACACCAAAAAACACCAAAAGTGTTTTAAAGTAATTAAAAAACAAGGTACTGTTGCCATGTAGAGGTAAAAGTTGTGCTGTTGCTTCAGGAAGATTGCTATAGATAATATATAATATAATAACTAGCTTTACTGATGTGTATTCTTGTGCAAATGAAGGTACCGTAATCATTTTTTTCCCCCAAGTATAAATATTTTTTATGCATTTATAAAATATCCAATCAAATTTGTTCCCAGTAAGTTTTGTGTGCTCATTTTGCTCATATTTGTGTTTTTTTGTTGTTTAAATTAATTAATTAACAATGGCCAGAACATTGTCTGATGTACAATTTACACCTGAATGTTAGTTTTAGTTCATTGCTATAAATGTTAATTTAATATGCAAACATTTGTCATAACACGACTAAAATCTGAATGTGTATGCCCATTCAGTTCATTAAGTGGCTTCCTCGTGAGCCTTAAAGTGATACTGACACCAGAAATTAAACCTTTTTTATAACATTGTCATAACATTGCCTTTGCATGCTATTTATAATTTTGCCATAAAAGTATTTGTCCAAGCTTTTACATTCCCTATCTGATCCCCCATGTCCCTCTATGAGGGGGCTGCCATATTTGTCCAGCAGGGGGCCGTTAGCATTAGGAGCTGAAACTTTCAGGCTGAGAAGGGACAGTCTTAATGTCTTTATTAAAGGAGAAGGAAACTCATTTTGGCATTTTACTGCCAATAGATTCACCACATTAGAGCCACCTAGAACACTATATTTATTCTGCAGAGAGCTTTATCATACCTGAGTTAAGAGCCCTAGACGCTTTCTCTGTTTGCTTACGATTGCAGCTGCCATTTTAGCTTGGTCTTTATAGCTTCCTGCTACAGCTCTAGCCGTTGTAGCTCAGATTATACATTCCTAAGGGTGGGGGGGAGTAAATGTTATGAATCCTTATGGGAGGGGGGAGCAGGAGAAGAGAGAGAGGAAATCCTGTGTTTCTATTGATAGAGGACTCAGTGCAGCTTTTCTGTGAGTGCTTATGGCTATATTTACATAGACCTTTCTGATAAAGCTTACTTAGTTTTTACCTTTCCTTTTCCTTTAAGGAGAAAAATCAACATACCTCTCTAAGTGGGTCGGATTTTTTTTCCCAATTAGATTAGCACTAAAAGTCGACCAAAAAAGGTTGTGACTTTTTCGAGATTTCAAGACAAAACTGCGACAATTCTGGACTTCATTTTATTAGTGCATGTAGTTATTCTTCTTATGATTTAAGGGTATTAATATGTGTCTTAATATGACATAAACTTTTTTTATACCACCATTAATGTGGGTATCACATGGATGTCGTTTGAAGTAAGTGTTGTTTAAAAAAAAAAAAAAAAAAGGGAGTTGTCAAAACTGACTTCCACTGCACTGGCTTAGTGAAAATGAAAGAGAGGACTTAATAAAGAAAGCCAGAAGATTGGTAGTTGAGTATCCGTGAGTAAGCTGTAACTTGTATATTAATTAAAGGAAATATCCCCTATTTTAGTAAATAATCAGCAGTGTGCAACTGAAATTGCAGAAAGACTGTTGGTAGAAGCAATGCATTACATAATCCCTGGATTAGCCCTCTGCATTTTAGCTGTGTAAGAGCAAATAAGAGCCTATTGGGGAGAAGGAGAATTAAGACAGTCTCACAATCCACTCAAGTAACTTTTTAAAGAAATGATGTTTAGCTTTCATCTATTTATCATACATACATAACTGGAATGTGCATACAATGTGCTACCTTTGGATCCTGACTTTTATTTAGGTTAGGGCTATCTTAGGCCCTGCTGCAGAAAAGATGTTCTTCTATGTATTCCCTGTCAAGTAAGCAGGTTAAAGTTTCCAGCGTTTACTTTATTGTTCTCTGACTCAGTGTTGGTTGTTATGCAGCCAATTATCTGTCCTGACTTAAGCACTAAGGTGTTCTGATTCTTGAGCACTTGAACACTTTCTAGCACCACTAACCTATATAAAGCCAATCTTTGCATTAATGTACTTCCTATTATAATGTCACAAACAGCCACCCAAATCCAAAAGGTTCATTTTTGCCTATAACTGCCTTTAAGTGATGACTTTGTTTAGGATCATGTATTACAAACACTGACTCTATTTTAGCTTAAGGAAGAGACCTCAGACTTTGGTCTTAAATGGAACCTCCTCTCAAAAACTGCTTTTTTTTTTTTGCAAAATGCACTTTGCAATATACACCATTAAAACATTTCAGAAATTTTGAAGTCATTTTAAAATGTCATTTAATTTGCTTTTTCCTTTCTGTTCTCTAAGTCTGACTCTTAAAACTGTATAACTGGAATCTGGTCTCCTACAGCTGGTTTGCAATATTCTTCCAGGAGTCAGAGCTTGGAGAATGTAAACAGTCAAAACTGCTTGTAATAACAATCATTTTTACAAATAACTTTAAAACCACTAAAAATGTGTCACTAATATGAACTAAAAATTTGTTTAACATTAAATTTTCTATAATTATGCAAAAAAGTTGAGGCGTGTCCAAGATGACGCTCTGAGCAGACGTGAACTTAGAGCTCTCCTCTGAACTGAATCCTGGGACACCAAACACACTAAATTGTACCCACAACATTTGTAGCTTGGGTGGACATAAGAACAAATTGCGTGGGGACAGCAAAATGGATCAATTCCTGCAAATACCTGCAAGCCATGGTATGACAAGCCCCACCACTTCAAGGCCTAGCATGCCTAAACCAAGAGGACCTCTTGGTTTATTTGGCAGACGCCGGTTCCTCTCTTAATATCCTAACCTAACAGAAATTATTACATGCTTTGGGAAATATTCAGCACTTTCAGTGAACTGGGGCAAATCCCCCCTACTCAGACGAGATCCTACACCACTACCATGCTTACCACAAGCAACCTCTATAGTGACAGTGGAGGAATTTCGATATCTAGGTATCCAGGTACACACAAACCTCTCTGTCTTTATGTCCCAAAGCCTAGACCCAAACATTACATCTCTAAGCAACACCCTACCTATTTGGTCAAAGCTTCCATTGACTCTGTGGGGAAAGATCAGCATTTTTAAAATGATGTACCTGCCCCAGTTTCATATCACCAAAGGTAATACCTAAATCCTTCTTCAAGGCACTCAATAAAGGTTGTCCTGGCGCAAACTGACCCCTCCTACAGAGACTGCCAGCAGTGATTTAACCCCTTTGCAAGCCTGGATACAGGTCCTGGCTCTGTACTCTGCGAAGCACCCCATCCTTACACCAAACTTGCCCCTATGGGTAAACTCGCTGCTTTCGCAATTTTATCAGTATAATGACTTTATATCCTTGCCCCACAATCAAATCAAACGCTTATGAGACATTTTCACATACAAGATGCTAAGGGAGAAAACGAAAGTACGAAAGCTATTTCAATTCAGATATTTTCAATTGAAATAAATTTTCTTGGTTTGGTTCATTAGGTATTAAGTGGATTTTGAAAAAGCATTGTGGTTAGTCCAGTTCCCCAAACCATTCGCTACACTATATACATTGCTTCTGCAAGCACCTGTCCCCATTTCAGTCAAATAGTGACAGGCTTTCTCAGATTTGAGTGAGGAGAGCTGGGAAGAAGCCACCAACAGAGAAGGGAAAAAAATCATGGGACACAACCCATAAGCTAGATTTTACAGATGTAGGACTGAAGGGGCAGACTTTATACATATGGCCTGGCAATGTCCAGCAGTAGCCCACTTTTGGAAGGAATACATAGTGACCCCTCAGGTAGGCTTCTTCTGGATAGTAGACAAATTAGTCACCCCTAATCAGGCTAGGCAACAATACAGGACTGAGGGACAACATATAGAATAATACCAATACACAATATTTGTACTCCTTACTGTGATTGAGCTGTAACAATGTATAGATGTATGTAACAAGGTAACTCACCTCACCAGCAATACACATCATTATCTTAGTACAGGTATAGGACCCATTATCCAGAATGCCCGGGACCAAGGGTATTCCGGATAAGGGGTCTTTCCGTAATTTGGATCTTCATACCTTAAAGTGATACTGACACAAAAAAATGACTTTTCAAAATAATAATGTGCATCAAAAGTTAGCTATAGGTCATGCTGACCATTTTTTGTTTAAACTTTTGCTTTTGCCAGTACCTTGAAGATTGATCCCGACTGTTTTACAGCCCGACTGCCACTTCTTTCCCTGTCTGTTATCTATCTCTTCACTGACATCACATGCCATAGGCAGACCTGCTTTTTTTTCCCCCCTTACTTCTAGGCAGTCCGTGCATTGCCTAAACAAGTGATCTGTTCCTCCTCACATCTGAACTGTGAGTTTGCTGTCTATTAATCAGGCTGTTTATTATCTGCTCGTGCCTGTGCGACCTGCGTTGTCTCCCCCGCACCGGCATACTTTAATGCCGGACACAGCCCAGAACAATGTCCTGCACGCTGCTCTGAGAAACCACAGCCTCTAACTCTTTGCTGTAAGAGGTCAATTTTGTGACCTGCTGTAGATATTTGACAGAAAAAAGTTTTGCTTTAAACACTAACCGACTTTTGCAGCACAAACATGGCGGCGCCCTCAGGCAGTTAAATAGGGGATAGTACAGGAAATATAAGTGTAATAGCCAAGTAGTTTTACACTGAAATGAGAAAGCTAATACAATAATATAGCAATGAGAGGTTTAAAAAGCAGTATGATTTTTGGTGTCAGTATCCCTTTAAGTCTATTAAAAAATCAATAAAACATTAATTAAACTCAATAAGATTATTTTCCAGTAAGGATTAATTATATCTTAGTTTGGATCAAATACAAAGCACTGTTTTATTTTTACAGAGAAAAAGGAAATCCATTTTTAAAATCTGAATTATTTGCTTATAATAGAGTCTATGGGAGATAGCCTTTCCGTAATTCGGAGCTTTCTGGATATCTGGTTTTCTGGATAAAGGATCCCATACCTGTATTTGCATCAAACAGTATATAAAGTAACTGTCTACCCCTTCCCAATGCACATTATATAATATATACCATCTACTATAGGTTCATGCATCCTTTTTTTTTTTACTTACTAGGTGTTAAATAAACCTTTATGTAAAATGTTGGAACTATAGAAAGCATATTTAATGAAAGCAACTTTTTGGGTGACACATCCAACCAGAGATGATGAAGATGATCTATCATTACATGGATAAATAGCTGATTAACGATTGTTTTAACCTTTGTTTTTTTGATGTTTCATTGAAGTGTGCAGTCCGGGCAGCAACAGAAGGAAGGATTTTGGTGCTAGAAGGTTTAGAGAAGGCTGAGAGAAATGTTCTACCCGTTTTAAATAATTTGCTGGAAAACAGAGAAATGCAGCTTGAGGATGGACGTTTCCTGATGTCTGCTGAACGTTATGATAAACTGCTTCAGGTAAATCCTAATCCTAAGTAACTGATACATTTTGTATCCTTATTATTTAAAACACTATTTTTCTTGCAAGATACCTGCAATATCCTTTTAAATATTTTACCAAAGTCAAATTTTTCCCACAAGTCACATTTTTTTCTCATATTTATAAAATTTTTTTACAAATGTTCCCAGTTATCGTTTTTTTCATTAGTTTTGTAAAAATACTTTCAACCTAGTTGAAATCTATGAGAAATTAGTGTAATTAAATTATTTTTTTGCATGTTATTTTACTCAGCAGAAAATGATAAGTAAAGAATGTGGTAAAATGAAATCCAGTTAATCTGCTTATATGTTTTTGGATTAACCAAATGAAACCAACACAGAAACCAGAAGAGTATACAAGATTTGCATAACAGCGTTGTATCAAAGTGGGTTTATTTTTCCAATTATCATAAATTTTACATTAAGTAGGGAAAGAGAACTCTGTAATAGGGCTGTGCCCATCAGATATGATACTGATATTTCAGAAATGGTGCAGAATTTTTAATTGATTATATTTTGTAAGTTTCTTATTAAATTACACACATTATTAATTTTTTGCGATGATGGTAATTCCTATTTATTGAACACTTTTCACCAGGACTAGTCCCAAATGAGTGTCAGTGCAACTACCAGGACTTAAGGTGCCCATACACCTACGGGTGGGCGATATCGGGAGAATCCAGGCCCTGGGGCCAAACGATCGAATAATAACGACGGGTATAGGAAAAGTCCGGACCGACAAGATTTTTTAACCTGCCCGATCGAGATCTGCCCAATTTCAGGCCAGATATCGGTCGGGCAGGCCCATCGGTAGTGCCCATAAACAGGCTGCTAAGCTGCCGAATAAGGGACCGATATCTGCAGCTATAATCGGCCCGTGTAGTTATTGGCCAAGCAAACATGTTGATTTCCTGCTTGCAACAATACTGATCTCTCTCTGACTCCAATTAATGCACACACTGAGCAAGTGTCCTGACTGTGAGGCACTTGCCCCTGTATGGCCTTCCATACTGGGTGTAGGAACCTGGTAGCATAGCTAGACAACACACGGGAACGTGGGGGCCTCTCCCACAGAACTGGATTGGTTCCCTTATATGGAATTTTGGTGTGGTCAAGGCAATGACACACACAAGGAGATTTGTTGCCTGCTTAAAAATTTGCTACCGCATGTGAAAAATCTCCCTGAAAATGCACATTGTAATTGGCGCAAGTAAATGATATTACTTGCGGCAACATTGCTTAATCGCAGGGTCATGTCTGCTTTCGAATTTCCCATGATTAAGCTGAATTGTCGCGAGTAATGTAGTTTACTTGCAGCAAAATAGCAAAATATTTTCTGGGAGATTTGTTGCCCACGGTAATGAATTTTTAACAAGGGTGACAAATCTTTCTGTGTGTTATTGCCTTATAAATATAATGTATTGAATTATCATCTTACCCAAACTGCCTTTGTGCTTGAGTGGTCTGGGATTAGTTTATACAGGTATGGGACCCGTTATCCAGAATGCTCGGGACCAAGGGTATTCCAGATAAGGGGTCTTTCTCTAATTTGGATCTCCTTACCTTAAGTCTATCTTAGTTGGGATCAATTACATGGTACTGTTTTATTACTACAGAGAAAAAGGAAATCGGTTTTAAAATTCTGAATTATTTGATTAAAATGGAGTCTATGGGAGATGGGTTTTCCGTAATTCGGAGCTTTCTGGATAATGGGTTTCCGGATAAGGGATCCCATACCTGTTTTAGATAATTGTTCTACCTTGGACTCCTATGTCTGTTTTGAGTGTGCCCAGTCACCTAGTTGTGACCCCTGTTCACTGCTGCTACTTTGCATGTAATTGCTCTCCATAATTGATGATGAGGTGTTTTACACTTTTATAACCCTGATGAGGTGCTGCAACAGGATCAAAACATTTGTTATTTTGATGCACTAAGAAACAAAATAAGTATTGTTAGCCCTTTACAAGTGATTTGTGCCACTGTTTTATTTACATATCTATAGTCCACAAGAGGAATGCTCCATTTTTTAAATAGTTCTTCAATGGGACTTAAATACAATTTTTTACTAGTAAAATAAGTACCAAAACAACAACATACAAATAAGTACAAATAACATAAGCACGAATAGAAGGTGCTGAAAAAAACAGTGACTAAAGAAAAGAAAAAAAGGCAAAAATCGCTTTTTTATAGGGCATAGCAAAGCAACAAGCACCCAAGCGGTTACCATAGTAACCCTTTGGTTTTAGGTGCATTTTTTTTTCCCACTGGGGGTGGGGGGTGGGGGGGGTTGGGTTAAGTAGCTGTGTTACCGCAACACACACTTTGGTTTTTTTTTCGCTGTCCCCATGGACAGTCACCTGTGAGTGACCGAAATGTTGGCTTTCTAATGATTTGATATAAATTTTATTTGGTTTAAATTTTTATTTAGGCACTCATATTTAGTGGAGGTACTGGGGCCTGGGTGCAATGTATTGCATTTCTAACGAAAGTTTCCCTAAGTGGAATTGTAACCTAATAAATGCTTGTTTGATTCTCCCATCCCTTATTTTATGTTTACTGTATTGATTATAGCACCTGGGCTTGCCTTCATTTTTAATTTGGAATTCACCACTACATATGCAGTAACACAGTGTGTGCATGTTTCTCTGTGGGTGTATATATATTATTTTTTTATAGATTTCATAGATTTTTCATAGATTAGATTTTTATAACGATTTTTTTTAACAATTAACCAGAGGGTCTAACAAAGACAAATACAGCAATATGACCATTTGGCAGTTGGATTAAGGAGTAAACATCTTTTTTGCATGATTTTGTTTTTTGCCATTTATTGTAGGCTGAAGTGTATTATTATGAATATAGGAAAGTTGACGCTAATGATGGTACCTTCACAAGGCTTCTCTGAAAGTGAACATGAACCATTATTAATGCTGTATGTTTTTCTTTTCATAAACCATTACAAACACCTAGTTTAAAGCAATAAAGCCTACCAATCATTTAGCTACTCTAAATCTAAATGGATTTGCACATTTAATGACTTTCAAAGTACCAGCAAGGACTCATTTTCGAAAATTAAAGGCAGATTTGATCTGATGGCCATCTGGAGCATAGAGGTAATTTTGTTACATAGGATTAATTACTTTTCCTAATACGCAGATAAATACACAGATACATTTATTCAATTACTTGAACAAGAGAAGCTTAGAATAGATCTTAATCTGTAGTCTCTTACACAAAAAAATTGTAATCAGTCACCTTAGATTTTTCACTTACAAAACCCATTTACCCTTTATTGATTAATGAGCAGGGACACACTTTTTCTTTTGTAACCTCATACGTCAAAAAAACATTTTATATTAAATCTAAAGAACTCATTATGATAGCCCTCTCCATTATACCCTGCATGGATCTGTACATATGTGTATAGTGCTGCAAAACAGTAGTATCAAAATATAAAAATATTATTACCCGCTGAAAAGGCTATGGCTATATTATAAAACAGTCTCCCAGTACTGGGTAAAAACTGCGTTAAAATAGTTAAAGGGCTCATGAAACCAGACAATTAAAGCACCCTAAAAGCATTTACATGTTATTTTCATATTTTATCTTTTGTAGAAATTATTTTATTTAACAAATATCTGTATCTGCATTATTTCCTAAAAAATACATGCTACAATAAAATCTTAAAAATGTATAGGATAGTAATAGCAGTCAAAAGCAGCAAATTTATGTAATTGCTGAAGGTAAAGAATATTGTAATATTGCAGAATATGGAACAATTATTTAAAAAAAAAAAAACAAAAATGGTGGAAGGGGTAGTCAGTAGCAAAAGGGTAGTGAACCCCTACCAATAACAATTAGTAGAGGTTGAGAAAACCAAATACTTAATACTAAATAGCACCAAGTGTTAAAAATCAAATTCAATAGTAATATTAGGGAGAAAGGGAAAGCGTATTAGGATTGTTAGGAATTGTGTTTATGTGCTACTATAATCCCAAATAAGGAGGTTAAAGCTATACAAAGCTAAACTGTTATGTAATAAAGTACATTATTTTAAAGGGGATGTTCACATTCAGACACCTGCCTCTTTGCTGTGATTGTGAATTCCAAGACTATAGGAAACAAAATTTAAATAATTTATATAGTATAACTTTTTGCTTAACTAACATGATAGAAAAGGATTTGTAATTATTTCCAAGGGTGACTGCCCCCTTTAACATAAACAAGATATGCCGTAAACAATGGAGAAGAAATATCTGCTATTTATATATAAACGTATTCAAAAATAACCATGTCCATCAATTTATATGAAGAATAGAGCTTTCTACTGCATTGTTCTCTACATGGTGAACCAGGTAGATATTTCTTTTTACTTAAAACTATATAGAGTGCCAAGTTAACTATTAGATTGTGTGTGTCAAAGCAGCATGCATTAATGGTTAATTATGCTTCCTTGCATAGGTAAAATACTGTGGGAAGAAAAGTGGTCTTTTAGTGTTACCTCTCCCAACCCTTTTAAAGGGGATGCCTTGTCGAGAGTAGACATTACATGAAAAATGCCCCCACCCTGACTCCATATTAGCTAATTTTGCATGTGAATGTTGACCATTTCAGAATTCCCTTTGGAATATTTGCAGAAGATTAAATAAATAATTACTTAAAATATTAATTGTCCTTATATTTGGCTTACACAGATAGCCAAGGCTGATCTCCATGGTAACAAATTATAAAACTGTTAGCAAAAAGTAGGCTTATTTTATCTCTGTCTCATATATGTTAATTGTGCCATAGATATTGTGACTGTTGCTTAATGTTGGAAAATATATTCATTGCTACCAGTAAAGGGAAATAGCTGTTACCATAAAAATGAATACTAATGTTTAGAAATTACCAAATAAATGGGCTTTTAATGTATAAGGTGTTTTCATTTATCTAAGCCAAAAGTCCACATACTACAGTAGATTCAAGCCTGCCTGTCTTACGTTCCTGTCATACTATCTATCTAACCCAGTGATTCCCCTCCAGCTGAATGGAGGTCATCTCTTATTGTGCTTAAATTGACATATTCATAAGGATATGTACAGTATTTATCTCAACAACATTTTTGTTTTAATATATGTGCACTGTAATGTGTTTTGGAAGAACCCACTGTGCACAAAAAATTCTATTGTGCATTTTACATTTACACATAGATGCCATAGCCAGGCTTGTATATTTAAAGAGATACTGACAGTAGTATAAAATTTCTGCTTTGACATCTCCAGAACTCAATATCCTTGGGTGGCACTTTTTTTTTTTTCAAAATGCCTACAGTACTCCTACATTTCTATGCACATATTTGCTGGAGGTTAGGTGGTTTTTCACTTTTCTCTGTGGGAATGCACAGCTGCACGGTTTTAAGCTGTTTTGGCCTTGACAAATGTCATCCCAAGTACATGGAGTGTTAGGGATGGAATAGTAGATCTGTATAAATTTCCTTCAGCTAATATGGTTTTCTCCCACATTCCAAAAACTGTGATGAACACTATAAAGACAAACCTTTTACTCAAAAGAATATAAATTCAATGTGTGTTTGATTAACTACATTCACCTAGGTGATTTAGCTATTGAAACTGTTTTATTTATTTGTTTGTTTGAGATACATTGGTTGTCCATATATATACAGTATCTCAGAAATTTACCTATTTGCTGAAAGAAGCCAGAACAACCAGAAATTGGTCAAACAATTTTTACAGTATATAGTAAGGTATAAGTAGTAAGAAAGAGAGGAAGAAAGGAATGTGGGGGGCATGTCTTGGGGTAGACATCGATACATATTAGAGCACAAGTATCCTATATCATCTTAAACATTATCCTGGGCTGTAGATGTGGCAAAGATGGGTCTGCCTGAACAGATCAATGTCTAAACTTAAATATTCAGATTTTCTTGCAAGATCTTGGGAGGTACTTTATGGCATCGACCACCACCTGCTTTCTTTTTCACCTTTCAACTTTAATTATGGTGCCCTAATGTGCAATGTCATTCAAGATAAAAGATATTTTAACTTAAGTAGTGCTGGTCAGTGGTTATCTTTAGGGAGGTATGTTATATTGATGCATTTATACAGCGTCAGACAGAAAGAACTGCAGTATCTACCTTTTTTTCACAGGTAAGGACAAATCAGTCTAGTATGTAAACTGGCTTTTCTTACAGCATACTAATTTTGCCTGAAATCTGCTCTATATCGGTTGGACCTGCTCTATTCTGGGGTGTTTCACTATTGAACTGAGACAGCCTGGTTTATTAAACAAGCAATATATTTATTGTCCAGACTTACACCTCAGCAGATGTCATGTGATGGAAAGGAAAGATATCTGTTAACCCTTTGTGTACATGTGGGCTCACTACTGAATATCTAAAATGCAGTACTACAATATCATAGAGCATTCTGGTAGAATGTACATTTCCCCCAGGGTTTCCCAGGTTCTATCTTAAAAAGCTATATCAGTAGATATGCTGCATTCTGATTGGAAAGGGCAGGTCAGTTATGCTGGACCTCGTGAAATATTCTTCTGTAAGGGAGCCCGATCACATTGCAAAAGGTACGCAGATTGTGTTAGTTACATGTAAAGTTACACCAAAACATACGCAATTTCCCTTCTGCTAAAACTGCCTAGAAAGTTACACAACTTGAAGACTAAGCAAAAGAGAACTTAGGGAAGTTTTGCAGGGACTAATTCCACTGACCACCAATTAATTAAAAAAAACTTTAGGCATATTCCATTGCCCCCAATAATCTGACTGACAGATTAGCACATTAATTATTCATTTTAACTATTTATAGGAACTGCTTATTATAGCATAACATCAGCTGTTTATATTGTGATCTATTCACTGAATTCTATTAGCATCTTCTACATTAACGTTCAAGCAGGGGAATAACTGGTTATTAACTTACACTACTTTTAAAGAAACTTACATAACTTTATGTATAAACTCCACTGACCACCAATATAAAGACAGATTTATTAGTACATTGATTATTTTTACTATTACTTCTACTCCCCCCATATTTTACAGACAGTATATTGACTGGGCCGGAACACAAGATGGTTGAGTTGTTGTTTGAAATACACGTGTCCTTTTATCTCAGATTTGTTGTGGAAATATCATTGGACTTGGGCTTTATTGACTCGCCTTGTGATGTAGAGCAATATATATTGCAAATAACGGATATGGGAGTTTTGGAAGCCAAACTCGGGAGGTGCATGTATTTTTTTTTTTTGCTTTTGACCTCCCTTATTTTTTTCTATTTTCTTTTATCTAATTTTTCTTTTTTTTTATAATACATTGTTTATTATTTTGCGGGTGTATGGATATTATTTGGTGTTTTGCTTTTTTTTCTGTGAGGTAGCCACCTATTATATTGGTAAAATAAATTTTATATTTGTGAGCATGCTCTTTGTTAAATGGGGCAGTTACCCAGGCCATAAACAATTGGATAGACTATGCGGTGATCGATTGATCGATCCTAGCCTGACTCCTTCCTATACACAAGGAAGGCTAGGATCGATCAATCGATCGCCGCCTAGTGGATGCTTCCCCTGCATCGCCGTATAGCCTTTTTTCAAATGACCGGAAGTCAAGTTTTAACAGGTATTTTCTAATAAATCATTCAAAATACTAAATGGTTTGCAGGATAGGGCAGTTATTGGGGCAGGGTAGAATAGAGTTTTTATTTAAAATTTTTTATAGTGTTACTTTTCATTTAAGTCTATCCAGTTGTTTATGCCCTGGGTAACTGCCCCATTTAACAAAGAGCATGCTCACAAATATAAAATTTATTTTACCAATATAATAGGTGGCTACCTCACAGTGTTACTTTTAGGGGCCCATTTACTTACTCACGAACGGGCCGAATGCGTCCGATTGCGTTTTTTTCGTAATGATCGGTATTTTGCGATTTTTCGTATAATTGACGCGACTTTTTCGTTGCCATTCCGAATGTTGAGCAAAATCTGTCGATTTTTCCGTAGCGTTAATACTTGCGCGAAAAGTCGCGACTTTTTCGCAGCTTTCGCGCCGAGTACGAAAGATTCGGATTCATTCAAGCTTCAGTATGGTGACTTTTCTTGGGCCAGGTTGGAGCTGCAGAGTGCCATTGAGTCCTATGGGAGGCTTCCAAAATCATGCTAAGTCTGAAAGTTTCGCCCACCGCTTACGAGCGCTCAATACGGAAAAGTTGCGACAAGATACGAGCGCATCGTAATGGCTACGAAAAACTCGCGTTTTTTCGCGCAAATCGTATTGGTAACGAAAAAGTCACAACAAATTCGCAAAAAATACGAAAAAGTCGCAAAATGTTCGTTTTCCAATCGGAATTTTCCCAATTCGGATTCGAATTCGTGTCTTTGTAAATCAGCCCCTAAGTGTTACTTTTCCTTTAAATGATGGCCTTAAATTGTATGTCTTGGAATTGTAAAGGGTTAAATTCCCCAACCAAGAGATCATTTTTATTAAATGAGATTGCTAAATACAAACCTTATATTGTATATCTCCAAGAAATGCTTTTTACCAGCGATAACACTAAATTACTTATAACTAAATAGTACAATAATATTTACCAAGCGATGGGGCAGAAAAAAAAGGCTGGGATATAGATTTTGGTAAACAACAATCTCATTTTTCAGTATCAACAACATTATGCTGATGCCCTGGGTAGATACCTAATTATTTTATGTACAATTGATGGACTACCTTTTAAATTAACAAATTTGTATGCACCAAATACGGGGCAAAAGACATTTCTTAGTCAGGCATTCACTAATATTGTGGAGTTAAAAAAAAGGTAGGCTAATAATTGCTGGGGATTTTTAATAGTGTAGTGAATTTGGCAATAGATGGGTCAAATCTATTTTCTACTAAAATCAGTCATTCAGATTTGAGTAATATCCTGTATAATTTTGGGTTATATGACCCGTGGAGGATACAGCATCCGTTGATGAGGGATTATATACTGTATTTTACTCGTTAGTGCATAAAATCTAGAATTGATTGGGAATATTACTTGGTCTGATCATGCCCCGGATTTTTTAAGTATAAAGTGGGCTTTTGGTAGTAATCAGTCTCTTGCATGGCGACTGAATCCTACATTATTGTGTGGGGAAAGATATAATTGAACAAAAGATTAGGGATTAATTTAATTTAAATGATATGAAAGATATAACAATAGCAACATTGTGGTGTGCCCATAAGTCAGTTATTAGAAGGAACTTATTAAAGCGGACCTGTCACCCTAACAAATAATTCCAAATTGTTTTCTTTTGTGTTTGTCAAGCAAAATTAACTTCACCTACACTGTAGAAATTATTTTAATCTTATTTTCTTCAGCCTTGGAATTCACAATTGCAGCAAGCAGGCAGGTGCCATTTTGGTGCCCTGTTATTAAGTCAAGCTTTGCATCCTGCCAAAATCTTGTTTCTGTGCCAGTATGGGGGGACCCGATACGCATGTCCATGCACTGGTTACGAAATTAGATTGTGAGGAGGGGGAATGTGAGGGGTGCAGCAACATCTAATAAGTTCTGAATTGAAAGTGAAAGTAACTGTCTGCCCCACCTCTATGCCTAAGGCATAGAGGCGGGGTAAGCAATATATGATTGACAGCTGGGATTTTTAAATGCTTTTATTATAGGTATGGATGTGTTAATAAAGAAAAGGGCTTTTGATTTCATATTTATTTTGAAAAGGGCTTTTATTATACAGCTTTTTATGCCTGGGTGACAGGTCCACTTTAAATTGGGGTCCTTCTTGAAAAAACGAGGGCATAAATTGACAATAGTAACTAGGCAGTTGATAAGATTGCTCCTTCTGAGGTTGTCTCAAATCAGATGCGGTCACTTAGGAGACAAATAAATGTACTTTTAATGGATCAAATGGAAAATAATATGCAGAAATTAAAGGTAGAGACATATTTTAAAGGTAACAGAGCAAATGCCCTTCTGAAATCAAGACTCCAGTGTAAAATTGATTAACCCTAAGGGAATAGCGGATGCATTTAGTAGATACTATACATAGTAACATAGTAACATAGTAAGTTGGGTTGAAAAAAGACATACGTCCATCAAGTTCAACCATAATGCCTATATATAACCTGCCTAACTACTAGTTAGTATTATATGACATTTTTTTTTCAGCTAAATGGTATTTACAACAGGGAAATTACAGCGTTTGAAACACGTATCCTGCAGCAGAAATATGTTATAGAATGTATCCGAATCTGAATCTAAGATGTTGGCGAATGTGCGATCAAATAGGTTCCGCCTATCATTTATGGTGGGAATTTTTGGGTATATATAAGTTTTGGACAGACAGAGTAAATAGAATTTTGTTAGATATTATAGAAGGGACCTGTGCTATTACACACGCCTTGGCTCTACTGGGGATTACGGATGTCAAAACATCACATAAGTGGGTTACAGTAATTTATCAGGTAATTTTTTCTGCTCGAGCTATGATAGGTAGGAATTGGAGATGGCTCCAGGTCTCGGACATAAACCAATTGATAGAAGAAATTTCTTCCAATGCTGATTACTAGCAGATGGCAGCTAGACTTAATAATGATATGCACAATTTTACTACCCAGTCGTCCCTTTGAACCCCCTTGAACTGGTGCAGGAGATTAGATAGAACATAACCATGAAAAAACATGATTGAATTGTTTAAATAAAGATTTAAAGATTTAAAATTTGCTTAAAGAGCATTTTGGTCAATATACGGCAGCTACCTAATATATTCTTTATACTTTATATGTTTCAAATATTTTACATGTTTCATACAGTTCACATATACCGCTTTGGGATCCCTTATCTGGAAACCCATTGTACAGAAAGTTCTGAATTATGGAAAGGTTGTCTCCTATAGATTCCATTATAAGCAAATAATTCTGATTTTTAAAAATTATTTCCTTTTTCTCTGTAATAATACAGCAATGCCTTGTACTTGATCCCAACTAAGATATAATTGATCCTTATTGGAGGCAAAACAAGTCTAAACTTTAATAAAAATTAAATTAAATGTGATTTTTTACTATTTTATGAACTACTATTGACTACAGACTTATTGGGCCCCACAGCACCCCTAAACTTACGCAGTGTATGTAACCAGTGTATGTAAAAGTTACATTACTTCCATATAAAGCAATGACCGCGCAGAGCAGGAAATTCTTTATATTGCACACACAAAGGGCATGGCCAAAATTTCAGTACAGGTATGGGATCTATTATCCAGAATGCTTGGGACCTGGGTTTTTCCGGATAAGGGATCTTTCTGTAATTTGGATCTGTCTAACTTAAGTCTGCTAAAAATCATTTAAATATTGAATAAACCCAACAGGCTTGTTTTGCCTACAATGGATTAAGGATTAATTATATTATAGTTGGAATCAAGTACAAGGTACTGTTTTATTATTACAGGGAAAAAGGAAATCATTTTTAAAAATTAGAATTATTTGCTGATAATAGAGTCTATGGGAGATAGCCTTTCCGTAATTTGGAACTTTCTGGATAACGGGTTTCCGAATAAGGGATCCCATACCTGTACTGCATGTTTGTGTTCATTGGGGGTCCAATATAAATAACTTGTGCAAGGCCCTAAAGTTTTTGGTGGCGGCCCTAGGAAAAGGATCTATTATCTTTAATGCTTTGGACCTTTTTCCAGATAAAGGGTCTTTCTGCAATTTGGATTACCTTTCCTAAATTCTACTATAAAGCGTGTAAACTTGAAAAAAAGTATGATTGTTTTCCAAATATGAATTTATGCAGCTTATCTACCACCAAGTACAATTTTCTGTTTTATTATTACAGAGCAAAAGGGAATCAGTAAAAAATACTTGTTTCCTTAAAATGACTCGATGGGAAATTACATTTCTGTATCGTCTTCAATGATTACTTAACAAGTCCAGTTGCTTTAAATTTATTTATACTAGATATACCATGACCTGGATGAATGAAAATCTTCATAGACATGTATCTAGGGGGTTTCTGGTTAATGGGTTTTTCCTAACTTTAGACCTCAAAATGATGTTCTTCTAGGCATAAATATATCTGGCTGGGCCATTGGTAACAATGCACTGAATGATCATTTACCTACCTTTAGAAGTTGTATCCTTTATTCTGTAGGAACACAGCAGGAGTGAACTG